>NC_139021.1:16134569-16680929 GCF_964662115.1 Mustela nivalis | reverse complement strand
CACAAGGAGGCAGAGAGGCAGGCAGAGAGAGAGAGAGAGGGAAGCAGGCTCCCTGCTGAGCAGAGCCTGACGCAGGACTCATCCAGGACCCTGGGATCATGACCTGAGCCAAAGGCAAAGGCTTAACCCACTGAGACACCCAGGCGCCCCAGATGCCGCCTCTTGATGGGAGCAGCTGCAAAGTCACACTTCAAAGGAGGAGGCTACAGGAGGGGTAAACGATTGTGGCCCCTTTTTGTAATTGACTTTCCACAATAAACTACATGACTCAAGGTAGGTTTCTTAACTTCTATTTTTACTCATCTTCAAAATGGAGATAACATTACAATTGTTACCTTAATTTTTCATAAAATATTGGCCAAGATAATGCTGACACTACCCTCTAGGGTCTTCCTAGCCTGAAAGTCTTATGAATCTGCATGGCAGAGAGAGAGAGAGTAGGCGGATTTTTTTTGTGACCTCTTAGGGCAAGACCTTGGCCCTGATTTTCTCTGTTGATTTCATGCTGTTCCGCTTAGTACTCGTCAGGCTGTGGTACAGAAACCCATTCAAAACAGTTCAATAAAAGAAGCCAAAGCTACTGTTTGTTCCTCCATGTTCACGCCATCGTCTCCTCCCTTAACTCTCCTTTTAAGACTCCTCTAGAACATGACCCAGCCAAGTGGCCTGAGCCCTGGAGTCTAATGTGACTGTTCAGCTTTGTTCATTAGAGCTAAATGGCCTGGTTCTCAGTGTCCCAATTCCAAAATCTACAGAGAGAATCTGCTTGGTCCAGCACATCTCTTCTTAAAAGGTCAGTTCAGTCTAATCCGCCATGGCGGGAGAGTTGGGCAGTCTTAGGGGGAAGGGGCAGCTTTATGTGGGCAACAGAGACTGTGAGCAAAAGCAGTTCCTTCAGGAGATGGCTCTGGACCAGCAGACACAATGATTCACATTTCCTGGACCCAGGCGGCCTTCTCTAATATTTTAAATTACCTTCCCATCAAACAGTCGAAGTACACAAGTTCAAGGACTCTGTAAAAATCCATCTCCTTTCTGAACATTTCTAAATGAAGTGGACGTGGGTGGCTGTTTCTCCCACCCACTCACCAAAACCCCATCACACGCTTTCGCTGTAAGCCTATGTGTATTCGTTTGCTAGGGCTGCCATCACGAGTACCACAGACCACAAGGACACAGTTGTACTTACACAACAGAAATATATTTTTCTCACAGTTGTGGAGGCCACAGATCCGGAGGTCAAGGCAGGATTACTTCCTTCTGAGGGTTGCGAGAGAGATCTCTTCCAGGTTTCTCTCTTTGACTTGCAGATGGCTGTCCTCTCCCCGGGGTCTTCACATCATCTTCCCTCTGTACTTTCTGTGTTCACATTTCTCTCTTATAAGGACAACAATCATATAGGACGAGGGGTCCACCCTAATGTCCCTATTTTACTTAATTCCCTCTGCACGGACCCTATCTCCAAATACAGTCACATTCTGACTAGGTTAGAACTTCCAACACGTGAGTTCTGAGGAAGACGCAGTAATTCAGCCCATTTCAGCCTGTTCTTTCCATTGCAACATCACTGTGCTTATCTACAGTTCTGCTTATCGGAATGCCCTTCAGTCCCTGAGAGCATCCAGTAACGACTGACGGACTCTTTTCATCTGTCCTTTATAAATAAGTCTTCTTTAAAACTCCAACTCTGTGGAAAAGCAGCCATACAATGTACTTTTTGAAGGTACTTTTGAAAAAATTCTGTTAATCAAACAGCACTTTGCTTATACGTTGCCTAAGAAAATGGTTCTCAACCCAGGGTAGACAGTAGAATCATCTGTAGCTTTTAAAAAACAGCCCTCTTCAACCATTCCTACCTCTAAAGATTCTGGTTATTTGGTTTAGGTTGGGATATAAGCACTGGTTTTTTTTTGAAGCTTACCAAATGATTCTAAAGTAAAGTGAGTGTTGAGAACCAGTGGCTTCAGATAAAACATAGGGGAGGAAAACAACTCTTATAAAAGCACCTCAACCTGCCAGGCCCTGAGCTAAGGTGCTTTGCTATGTAGTTTAATTTTCAAAACAATCCTATAAATATTAGCACTATGTCCTCCATTTCCCCACACTAGAAAACTGAGGTTCGAGAAGGTTGCCTTACTCAAGTCCCATGAGCTGTAGAAGCAGAGGGTTTAAATGCTGGGTTGCAGAAGCCTGGCTAGAGCAGGAGGTTGGTCAGGCCTTTTCCTTTGCAGAGACCATCAGCACAAAAAAACACAATTTTTGGCCATTTAAAAAAACACACACACAGATCTGGGGGTGCCTGGATGGCTCAGTCAGCATCTGCCTTCAGCCCAGGTCATGATCTCAGGGTCCTGGAATCAAGCCCCACATGGTGGGGAGGGATCCCTGCTCAGAGGGGAGTCTGCTTCTCCCTCTCCCTCTGCCCCTCCCCCCACTTGTGCACTCTCTCTCTCTCTCTCTAATAAATAAAAAATTAAAAAAAAAACAGATCTGTCTTACTTTCACACTGATTTTTCCATGGCAAGACTCAACCACCATCAAAGGATTATATTCTATTTGTCAGAACAGACGAGGCTATGCTGCTATAACAGATGCATGCAAATCTTGGTTTAAAGATTTTTTTTTTTTAATTTATTTGACAGAGAGAAATCACAAGTAGATGGAGAGGCAGGCAGAGAGAGAGGGGGAAGCAGGCTCCCTGCTGAGCAGAGAGCCCGATGCGGAACTCGATCCCAGGACCCTGAGATCATGACCTGAGCCGAAGGCAGTGGCTTAACCCACTGAACCACCCAGGCGCCCCGCAAATCTTGGTTTAACATATCGTGATTTATTTCTCATTCATCAAGTTTCCTTATAGCTCTCAGTACCTCTTTGGATCAGTTCTTGCCAAATGGTTACTCGGGGTTCTAGGCTGCTCCCTCTTTCTGGCTATACCTTTAAGAATACTTGTCTTCTAGGTTGCTCAGGTGGGAGGTGGGAGAGGGTGGGTACAGATTTTTTCTTTTTTTTTTTTTTTAAGATTTTATTTATTTATTTGACAGAGAGAGATCACAGTAGACAGAGAGGCAGGCAGAGAGAGAGAGAGAGGGAAGCAGGCTCCCTGCTGAGCAGAGAGCCCAATGTGGGACTCGATCCCAGCACCCTGAGATCATGACCTGAGCTGAAGGCAGCGGCTTAACCCACTGAGCCACCCAGGTGCCCATTTTTCTTTTCTTTTTTAAAAGATTTTATTTATGTATTTGACAGAGATCACAAGTAGGCAGAGAGGTAGGCAGAGAGAGAGAGAGAGGAGGAAGCAGGCTCCCTGCTGAGCAGAGATCCCAAAGTGGGGCTCGATCCCAGGACCCTGGGATCATGACCTGAGCCGAAGGCAGAGGCTTTAACCCACTGAGCCACCCAGGTGCCCCGGGTAGGAGATTTCTATGAGCTATCAAATATTTCGGTTTACAAGTGACACATGGCCCTTCTGCGTAGAGCTCTTTGATTAGCCCTGATCACAGGAAATGTGGGGGAGCATGAGGACATTTTGTGAGCAGCAAATGTCTCTGTGATGTTACCTTAACAAAAGGCATCTTTTTTTTGGAGATCATGCTCAAGAAGACTGAAACCCATGTCTGACCCTACAGGCCTTCCTTCTCCATTCCACAGCACAACCTACAAACCATTCTTCTGTAAAGGCAAGCCTAAATTCTTAACTGAGGTCTGAGGCACTTTAGGAGTTTTAACATGTAATTTTACCTTATTATACATTTCTTAGGGGGCAGAGATCATATCTCATTTTTCTCTCTGTTCTAATGCACACAGTAGGTCCTCAATAATAGTATGTATGTACACATATACATAAATTCAGCAAATGTTAATTGGGCAAGACAGACATAGTATCTGCCTTCATGACTACAATTAAAATATCCTAATAACACCGTACTGGTTTTGTGTCTTGTCATTAGTAATGTGCTTTATATCATTATCTCACTTTAATTATTAATGTCATAAATTAAAAATATAGACCAATTAGCTTGGGCTTCTCATTAATTTCTCAGCTGTTTTGTCATATATTTTATTACCTACCTCCTTACACATTTCTTTCCTTCCTGTTTCATAGCTGGATGAGAGGTTATGTCGTTTATAGCCGACAAGGTGACAAAATGCTATGCTTATGTTATGCATGTTACACACCTCTTTTCTGATCATGCAGAGATATGTAGGCTCTTAATAACTTGTTTGAGATATACTTGCCCAAAGACAGTTGAGGGACAATATAAACATATAAGAAATACATAATTTTTCAGTTTAGATACACAAGGGTTTTTTATTTTTGCCTGCTTTTTAGATAGCTCACATTTCATAATTAAGAATTACAGCTTAAAAGCAACTTTAAAATTTTTATATTTTCATTACCAAAGGAATATAATCACTTTCAGAAACTTAAAAAACAAAAACAGAGGTAAGAACCCATCTACAGTTCCCCCAACCACTATTAGCCTTTTGGTGTATTTCCAGATTAGTTATTTTTAGATAAAAGAAAATACGTTATCTTTGTTTTTTCTCCTGCAAGATTATTTCATGTAAGAAATTAGAAAACTGTCATTTTGGATAGACATTTTCATTTAGCTTGTATTTTAGTGATTATTATTTCATGCAACAGCTGTGAGGTGAAGGTTCAGAAGAAACCAGGCAATTCATTTGAGTGATGATGGTAAATTACATTTTCTCCCTAGTGGGGTGCGGAAGGAGACTTAGGAAAAATTTGCGGAAGACACAGAAGAGAGACATATGCTGTGGTCCTAAATATAAAACATGTAAATTGAATGAAAAAAATAATTACAGAACATAAGATTGGGGTAACTTATTTTTCTTCCTAAATAATTAAGGCAAAAGCTTGTGTCTTTTTTTAAGACCTTGATTTTCCTCAATGTTCACCACGGTAAATAGCTGCAATTAAGATTCATCACACGTAATCAGTTTCCAAATTATTTCATGCATACATTATCTACAGCAACAGGCCCCTCCTTTTCTCCCCCAAGTCAATCTTTAAGCAAGTTGAAGTTTCACAATGGTCTTTTAAACCAGTATTTGTAGCTCACAATGTCTGCATGTCCAGGGTGCCCATGTTTGGCACTCTTTGATCCAGTAACTGTTTTAGTCCCATATATTTTGGATGTTTAAATCACTTTGATTTGGCATGCGGTCTGAAGGTAGTGGTATTCCAAGAGCCCTCTCACTGCATGTTAAGTGCTGTTCTCTGACTCTCAGCCAGAGCTCGGATGTTGGCAGGGTTGACTGCTCAAATGTAGTGATTTCATTTCCAACCTTTGCATACTAAAATTACATAGCCCAAACATGAAGCTTCCAGATTTTTCCTCTTGAAAACAGAATAGAGACATAATTTAACATTGCTACAAAATAATTAAGACAATCTGTGAAATGGGAATGCATTTGAAAATTGTTAAGCTGTCACAATACTGAGGAAATTAATGCTGCTTTGTGAGGTTCAATACTAGCTGAGAAACAAAAAAAAAAAAATGTGTAGTTGTTTAGGGAATTTCATATTTTTCTACTTTTACTTTATAAAGGGAGTGTCATAGATTTAGTTCTCCCTAAGGTAGACCCTGAATAAAGGATGCAAGAGCAAGTGGTTATTTGGGATGTGGTGCCAAGAAGTACAGACGGGGGAAAGAAGCAAGACAGGGAAGGAAGCCACTAATAGAGACTGCGGTTACAAGATCTAGGGCCCAAGCCCAGCGGAGACTAGCGACAAAGTGTAGGGGCAAGGGAGCTAGGGTGTTATTATTCATCAGCCTCTCTGGTAGCTATTCCCAGGGATGTTGTACTTTCTGTCACCCCCAGCCCACATGCAGCACGGCCTGTGAAGTCATCTTCAGGTGGGGTCAAGGTGTTGGCAGGAGGTTACCAATGGCACACATCAGAATGTTGAGTGCCAAGACTGCACGAATAGGGCACCACAGCGTCTGGTTAGGGGAGGTGTGTAAGTAGGTTTCAATCACACACACCTAGTAGGGTCCTGCTTTTGCCACGTGTGTGTGAAATTGAGATGACCTCATCTATCCATTTCATTTGTAAAATAAAAATAATACAGATTTTTACCTCCTAGGGTCTTTGTAAGGATTAAGTCAGATACTGGGTATATACTGCATACAACATGAAAGTTCACCGTATGTATCAAAGGATGGACCCAAACACAGATTAGAAATTATGTCAGTAGGGGTGCCTGGATGGCTCCATGGGTTAAAGCCTCTGCCTTCAGCTCAGGTCATGATCCCAGGGTCCTGAGATCGAGCCCCACATGGGGCTCTCTGCTCAGCGGGGAGCCTGCTTCCTCCTCTCTGCCTACTTGTGATCTCTGTCTGTCAAATAAATAAATAAAATCTTAAAAAAAAAAAAGAAATTATGTCAGTAAATTGTGACTTTGTTAACCTGTATGACAGACAACTCTTGGGGTGCCTTCTGGTTTTGCCCTTCCTTGTAATGGTGATTTTACTTTATTTTTTTAAGATTTTATTTATTTATTTGACAGAGACAGAGATCACAAGTAGGCAGAGAGGCAGGCAGAGAGAAAGGGGGAAGCAGGCTCCCCGCTGAGCAGAGGGAGCCTGATGTGGGGCTCAATCCCAGGACCCTGGGACCATGACCCAAGCCGAAGGCAGAGGCTTTAACCCAGAGCCACCCAGGTGCCCCGAAATGGTGATTTTAACAATGTCGGAATCATGTGGCCCTGGCCTCTGGCCATAGCTAGGGTGAATATCAAAACCAATTCAATTCTTTGATGGGGGGCACTTTGAAATCTGAAATGGAATTGGGGTGCCTGGGTGGCTCAGTCAGTGGAGCTTCAGACTCCTGATTTCGGCTCAGGTCAGGATCTCGGGGTTATGGGATTGAGCCCCTCCCCCCTTTTCCTGGCTCTGCACTCAGCGGGGAGTCTGCTTCTCCCTCTGCTTCCACCCCTCCCCCTGCTCGTGTTCTCTCCCTTTCTAAAAAATAAGTCAGTCCTTAAAAAAATCAAATGGAATCAGTAAGCATGGTGTCTTTGTTGTGCTACATTAATTAATAACGACTATTTTAAGAACTCCTGCAAAAGCTTGGAGCAGCCATGATTCTCTCCACTGACTTTTGATTGTTCTGAGGTAACTTAAAACATTTTAAAAATATGCCTTTTTGCTAAAGTTAGACAGAGAGAATTTCTGTTGCTTGCAACCAAAACAATCTCAGCCAGTAAAATCCATCTGTTCTTAATTCAAAACTTTGATCCTGCTCTCTCATCAACATTTATATATAAACATAATTTTAACATATACATGAAACAATTTAATTACATATCAGTGATATATTTTTATGCATGAATATAATTTTTATTAAATATGTAAATATTATTTTATATATGTAAATACTCCAGAGCTAGTGAAAAACAAAAAATGAAAAACCCCACAGTCCTCCAGTCACTCCCCAGTCAGTGAGCTGGTGACCTGGACACCGGCTGCAAAGCTGAGATACAGTCCTCAGATGGGTTTCAGTTTCATGAGAATGCCCGCTCTGTGGACAATTAACTGTTAGCACATTGAAGTGAAAATCTCTTTTCACTTTTTAAGATTTATTTATCCATTTAAGAGAGAGAGAGGGAGAGAACATGTGCAAGCGACTGGGGTGGGGGTTGCAGAGAATGAGAGAGAATCCTCAAGCACACTCCTCACCCAGAGCCCAATGCGGGCTTGATCCCATGACCTTGAGATCATGACCTGAGACAAAACCAAGAGTTGGGATGCTCAACCAACTAAGCCACCTAGGTGCCCCCAAAATCTGTTCTTTTACAGTCCTGGAGCTGTAGAAATCTAAGAGAAGCAGCTTCTAAAAAAATAATCAAGAAGATTTTATATCTTTTTAAAACTTAGATGCTGTTAGCTAGACCCTACATTTTCTGAGGTATAGGGTTCCCTTCACTGTAACCCCCACGGGCCTCCATTTTCTGTCAACTTCAGATCTTCCTATTCTGCTCCTTATGTCCAGATTTCCTTTTCTATCACCCAGGCATTTGGTCAACTCAACTGATATTTATTTAGTGTTAGCTGTGCACATTATGTAAGTGCTGGATCTATGATCATAAAACAAAATAGGGGTGCCTGGTGGCTCAGTCAGTTAAGTGTCTGCCTTTGACTTGGGTCATGATCACAGGATCCTGGGATGGAGTCCTGCATCGGGTTCCATGCTCAGTAGGGGGTCTCCTTCTCCCTTTCCCTCTGTTGCTGCTGCTCTCTCTGTTAAATAAATAAATACTATCTTAAAAAAAAATATATATATATATCATATATAAATCAATTTATATATATATATAAATCATAAAACAAAATAAATAGTTCTTGACTTAAAAAGCCTATAATCTCACCGTGAGACAAATGTTACGAAAACACTATAAAATATATAGTTACAAATTGTGAAAAATGTCATGTACGAATATTGGGGATTAAAAATGGAAGATTAGGGGCACCTGAGCGGCTCAGTGTGTTAATGCCTCTGCCTTCAGCTCAGGTCATGGTCCCAGGGTCCTGGGATCAAGTCTCGCATCGGGCTCTCTGCTCAGCCAGGAGCCTGCTTCCTCCTCTCTCTCTGCCTGCTTGTGATCTCTGTCAAGTAAATAAATTTAAAAAAAAAATCTAAAAAAAGAAATAGAAGATTAAAATAGGAAATCTCATTTATATTGAAGGGGCATCAGGAAAACTTCTCTAAGATGATGACTTTTATGCTGAGAAACGGAGGATGGGAGTAGGAGAGGGAAGGACATTCTAGACAAACCGAGTAGCATATGAAAAAGCCCAGAGGTGGGAAAAAATAACTGAAAAATGGCTAAGAGTGGCTGGAGTGTTGTAGACCAAAAGAGTGGGGAGCTGACGCTGAGAGGTAGGCAGGAGCCATAAGGAATTGCAAGGGGAAGCCCTGATGATATCCCAGATCTAAGATCCTTAAAAGAATATCTGGACAACTGAATGGAGAATGGCTGGTAGGGGCAAGAAGAGAAGCAGGGCCAACCAAGAAGCTCTTGCAGGAGCATCATCACGTGATTATGAGTTGAGAGAGCTAGTGGAAGAAACAGAACGGAGAGGTATGTGGGAGGCAGAAAATCAGGACTTGGCGATGGACTGGAAGCTGAAGGAGGAAGCTTTAGGTTTCTGGCTTTAGCATTTGATGGATGGTAGTGGCATTTTATTGATAATAGGAATTCGGAAGGAACAGCGGATTTCCGGGAAAGATCAAGGTATGCTGTTAGTCTGTAGTTCAGGAAAGGGATTATGGACTGGAGATACACACTTGGGAGTTGTTGAAACACAGGTAGTATTTAAAGCCTTAAGAGCTGGGAAGGAGTGAAGAGAGAGGAGAACTGAGGACCAAGCTCTGGAGAACAATATGAAGGTCAAGGATAGAGAAGGGCCATCAAAAAGGCAAAAGGCAAAATAAATAAAAAAGCAGTCCTGGAATCTGGAGGGAAAACCGTAGGAGTGTAGTGTTACAGCAGGCGGGAAAAACAAAAACAAAAACTGTTTCAGGAAAGATGTGCTCTGTGGCATGGGATGGTGCGGAGGTGACAAAGAAATCCATATGTGATTCAGGGAAATGGCCATCACTGGTCCCCTCGGTTAAGAGTAAAGTATTTTTGCAACCTGCTATGTATGCCCTGTTCCAAACGTGCCCTAACTTCTGACCAAAGCCCAAAAGAAAGCAGAAACTATTCCTTTTGCTTTGAAACTTAAAGCACTCCTCCAAGGCGAGAAATTCCTCCCCCTATAAAATTGATTCAGAACCCCTTTTCTTTCCTTCCCCATCCTACCCTCATATGACAAACTTATTTCCTGAGGAAAACTCATCTCAAGGAAATAGGTTCTTCTCACCATCATTCCTTATAGACAATTACATCACCCCTCCAATTCTGAAGGCCAGAAGTCCAAAATCAGGGTCACCAGGCTCAAATCAAAGTGTTGGCAGGGCTGCATTCCTCTGAAGGAACGAGTGGAGAATCTGCTCCTTGCTTCTTCCAGCTCCTGGTGGTGGGCTGTCAGCATTTTCTTGGCTTGTGGCCGCATGATGCCCATCTCTGACTTGATGGTCACATCCTCTAAGATCTTCTAAATTCTCCCTCTGTTCTCCCTTCCATAAAGATACATGATTGCATTTAAGGTTCAACACAAATAATCCAGGACAATCTCCATATCTCAAGGTCCTTAATTATATCTAAAGACCCCCTCTTTTTTGTTTCAGAGGAGATAACTTACAGATTCCAGGGATTAGGATGAAGATATCTTTTGGATGGCTGCTTTTCACAAAAGTTATGTGACAAGCAGGGACTACAAAGGCTGTATTCCTTTCTGCTTCCTGGCATCCCTATATTACCTGAAAACCAAGTTATTTCCAACTATATTCATCTCATCCCTAAAACTGACAACTCTTATTATTGTCAATATCCTCAAAAAAATCCCCTAGGAGTTCATCTTTACAACTATGGAATTATCTTTAACGTGTGCCGTCTTACCAAATAAGGCCTAAGCCTTCTTTTGCCTCTGAGAGCTTCTTTTGGACTCTCTTGACTCTAGCCTGTCACTTTTCTAGACCATCTAAGAAAATCTTTCCAGTTCATTTGATCATGCCACCTGTGTACTCAAGGACTCACTGGCTCTATATTTTAGCTTTCACTTCCTATGAGCATCAAGTCCTGAATAAGACCTTTCAAGACCTTAAGTACTGATTCTTTATGTATCCTCTATGCCTTTGCTGGCTAAGAATTGCATTCCGTTATCAATAATAGAGACCCACCTAACAGCAGTTTAAACAAGAAAATGTCTTTCAATTAAGAAGTCCAGATATAGTTAAGCACTTGAATCACAATCCCCTGAAGTTATTATAAGCCAGGTTCTTTCTTCATATACTTTTGTGAAGTAGGGCATGGGTTCCATCTTTAAGGTCACCTCACAGTCCAAGACAGCTTCTGGAGTTCCAGTCATTATATATATATATGTATATATATATATATACACACACACATATACACACACACACACACACACACACATACATGAAACACACACACACACACACACACACTAGGCAGCAGGTAAAAGAAAGCACATAAAGATGGAAAGTGTTCTCACCCCCTTCCTTCTCAGCAGGTTTCCTAGAAATTGTGCACACTTCCCTTTGTATCTCCTGTGGTCTCATAGCCACATTTTGCCGCAATGGAAGAAAATATAATTTTCCAGCAGGACAGGTTGCTGAGGGTGTTGCTCTAAGGAATGAGAGAATGGATATTAGGAAGCCAACTGACTATCTTTGCCTCCATGTCCTAATACGGAGTGAGTTTTTAGCCCCACAATAATCCTTTGGCAAGAAGTGGGACTCAATTGCAAAAAACTACTGTGTATGTGTGGTTGAGAGGGTAGTGGGGAGAAGACAAGTAAATCTGATATACCCTCAATTAATCCCACAGTGTATACCTATCAGGATCCCTCATAAAATCAGATTTTAAAAAAGGCAGAAGAGGGAACAGAAGAGCTTCCTCATGCTTATGAGTAGGCTGTGCACAGTGATCTTCCGGAGTACAGTACTGAGAGGGAAGGAAAAGCGATTTTGCAGGGGCGACTGGAGAAACACTAGTTCTGCCAGGTGATCAAGGTCCGTCACAGCCATAAATCACATTGGCAGCATGCGACCTGATAGAACCACTTCAGTTCTGTTGTCTTCCTCCCCAAAACCCATAATCCCACTCGAATCAGGAGAAAAACAGACTACTTTCAACAGAGAGGTGTCTTCCAAATACCTCAAAATTGTTAAGTCATCAAAAACAACCCTATTACTGAGTTACCTTTTGGTTGTTGAGCTTTAATAGTCCTTTGACAGTATTTATAAAAGAGAAAAGTGGGCTTTTCA
The DNA here is from genome assembly GCF_964662115.1 of Mustela nivalis. Classification (NCBI taxonomy): domain Eukaryota; kingdom Metazoa; phylum Chordata; class Mammalia; order Carnivora; family Mustelidae; genus Mustela; species Mustela nivalis. Next base: position 16,669,007 of record NC_139021.1, on the reverse strand, counting down.
TTTTGATGAAGTCTTATTTATCTACTTTTCCTTTTGTTGCTAGTGGGGGTTTTTTGCCACATTTAAGAAATCATTGCCAAATTCAAAGGCAAAGATTTGTCCTTGTTTTCTTCCAAAGATTTTATAGTTTTAGCTCTTAAATTTAGGTCTTTGATCCGTTTGTGTTTTTGTATATGGTGTGAGGCAGAGGTCCAACCGCATTCTTTTGTGTGTGGCTAGCCAGCTTTCCCAGCACACCGTTTGTTGAAGACACTATTCTTCTCCCATTGAATGGTCTTGGACATTATTTTAAAAAATCAATTGACAATAGATTAACGGATTTATTTCTGGACTCTCAATTCTCTTGATCTTGTATCTATCCTCTATGCCAATACAACACTGTTTTATTGATGTAACTTTTAGAATTGGGAAGTATGAGTCTACTAACTTTCTCTTCTTTTTCACGATTGTTTTGGCTATTCAGGGTCCCTTGCAATTCCTTTATGCTACTGACTTTTCCAAATTTGCAAAAAAAAAAAAAAAAAAAAAAAAGCCACTGCGATTTTGATAGGTATTACATTGAATCTGCAGATTGCTTTGGTGGATATTACCATTGGGACAACATTAAGTCTTCTAATACATGAATACAGGATGTCTTTTCATTTCTTGAGGTCTTAATTTCATTCAGCAACACTTGGTACCATTAGTGTACCATTAGTCTTAGACGTACTTGGTTAAATTTATTCTAAGATGTTTTATCATCTTAGATGCTATTGTAAAAGGAATTATTCTCTTAATTTTCTTTTTGGATTGTTCATTGCTATTGTACAGAAATACAATGGATTTTTATGCTGATCTTATATCCTGCCACGTTATTGAATTTATTAGTTCTAACAGATATTTTGTGAATTCTTTAGGATTTTGTACACATAAAATCATGCCATTCATGAATAGCTTTATTTCATTCTTTCCAATTTGGATGCCTTTTATTTCTTTTTCTTGCCTTAAGTACTATAGACTGATTGCACTTTTAAGCAAAAAAATGTTAAACATTCTTGGCCTACAATTTCAGCATGATTTTTTTGAAAGTCTACATACGAAATGTATACATACTACTTCCATGTCTGTAGACAGTACATCATGAAAAGTACAGGAAGCACACTCGTCTTTGTAGCTAATGAACATATAAACATTCCAGTGTCAACAGTATTTTAAACTATGCGCAGTAACAAAACAGATTTTGTATTTGTTTTGCACTGGGTTATCTTTGGGATATTTTAAAATAATGAAGAAATAGAAACAAGTTTGAGGGCACCTGGGTGGCTCAGTGGGTTAAGCCACTGCCTTCGGCTCAGGTCGTGATCTCAGGGTCCTGGGATCGAGGCCTGAATCGGGCTCTCTGCTTGGTGGGGAGCCAGCTTCCCCTCTTCTCTATCTGCCTGCCTCTCTGCCTACTTGTGATCTCTCTGTCAAATAAATTTAAAAATCTTAAAAAAAAAAACCACAAAAAAAACAAGTTTGAGAAACAATTCTCACCTTTATAACATATAAAATTTATAACAGAAGCTGTACATACAAAATAAAATCCTAGTTACAAAAGATGTATCTGGAGTTATAATCTTCAATAAAAATGAGTATGTGTGTATACATAAGTACAGAAATACACACTTTAAGGTTTTACAGTACCCCATTGCTTTATGCATTATGTAAGAGGATATCTATTAATTAAGGTATCTAAATTACTAACTTCTATAAGGCTTTAAATACAATATCCAGATAAACAACAAAAGGCAACTCAACTCTGAAACAGTGTTAGAATCCAAAATCTCTCATATGAGATCATTATCTCCTATTCCCTTTGAAGGAAGTTTCCAACTATTTTACAAACTAATATTAGAATATCTCTGTGAAAAAACAAAACAACAGAATATGCATGGCAGTGAATGACTTTATTGCTTTAAGAAAGAAATGTATTTTTGGTATCATTAATACAAAATTTATAATATTTATATTTATATAATTATATATAAAAGCTATCTATAGAATATAACCTAAACACAAATTTAGAAAGATATAATTTTCAAATATAAAACCTTTGTGCTATTAAAAAGATATTTAACAAAATAGTTATTAATACATTTGCTGCATGTATAATCACAAAAATAAACCAAAAAATATTTAAAATCTTTATTAACCCAAATTAGAATCATAAAAATTTTTATCTAAATTTTGACATTCAAGTACACAAGTTGTTCAGGGGCCTTCCCACAGATGACTTGAACCCTGGCCTTTAAGTAAATGGGGAGAGAAAGCTAAAAGCAAATGGGAGATGGACACTGGAAAAAAAGGACAAAAGGATGGCAAAGACACAAAGACACGATACTTAAGTCAGTTTTTTAGTCTGATACAAGACAATATTTTTAGGAAAGAAAAACCTTAAAAGTGCTTAAAACAAAAAAATGTCAATGTCACTAATTACTCTTAAGTGCCATAAAACATCAGTTAGCAAAATAACTTTTATTAAGAGCTGGCCATACATTTCAACTACCAATACGCTACAGAATTACTATTACTACAATGCCTTGTTTAATCAAACTTCCAATATTTAACAGCTATAGCTGTAATATATCTTACACATGTACATAAATACCAGGAAAGTTTAAATATTTTTATTTACTATTTTAATCTTTTCTTTAAAGATGCAGGATTTCATCTTCCATCAGTTACACGGACATGGCAACGGTGACTTAAATAGCAACTGAATATAAAGAATATTCAATACCAGGTCATCATGATCTGGAACAACTGAAGTTTTCTACCTCTTGCTCCATTTTCTGGATAAAGGGTAAAAAAGGAAAAACAGTAACTTTCAGTATGAAAAAAGTTAAAGAAACATTACTCTATTGCTTTTTTTTTTTTTTACATCAACAACCTCAAGAATATTAACCCATGTATATATCTGAGAGTTAAAATAGAAATTTAGGTCAGTATTTATGACTATCACATAAACTGATATCACCAATGGGACTTCATAATTTAAATTTAAATCCCTTTGAAATACGTCTGAGATGCATTCATCTTAAGTTCAAATAGTTATAGTTAAGGCACTAGTGTAGTTCCAGATACTAATATTTTGTATTTATAGGTGTTAATATTACATACCTATCGTACTATGTAGGTTCCACAGTATACTTAATAGGAATAATAATTATTATGTATATACTAGTAGGTACATTAGTAGGTACCTACTAATACATCATACTATAGACACATAGTAAACATATTATAGATATGTAATACTACATTGTTACAGATATATTATACTATACTATTATTATCCAATATCTATTTTTAAAAATTAGTATTAATGCCTACTACAAAGCAAGATTAAGTAAAGAGACATAGGTCTGTCTTAAGTCTATCCTGAAAAAGAGGTGTGTATCTTCATTAACATACACACAAAACAGATTTTTTCATAGTCTACTGATACGATAGTTCCAATGTTTATTGAAGAAACATAACAGTGAAGTGCTAGATTTTAAAAAGTACAGAACTTGGTTGTATCTAGAAATAATCCATAGTCCAAATATTAAAAATGGTCTTTAAAACATCTAATAATTTTGTAATTTCTTATATAGTTTACTTTACCTGGATAAGTGTTGTTTTGTCATAGTCCATGCGATGCTGATAAATACACTGGCTGATAACTGCATATAAATTTTCCAACTGAAAAATATTGTATTCTTGACTTTTTTTAACAACAGTCTTCAAAAGATTCTAAAAGAAAACATGAATGTTTACAAATGTGAGAGATAAATTCCAGGAGATATTTTAATTTTGAAGATTTGGGCAATTTTTAGCATATAAACCGGAGAGAGGGCAGACCAATTATTTGATGAGACATGGTGACCTCTGATACTTAGCAGTAGCTAACATAACCATCATCCTGTGGTCCTGATCTCTGCCCTAGGTAACTCCCAACCTAAAAAGACTATAGCTGAGGAGGTAGCCAATCGCAATTTTAGCCATAAATCTCTGGAGACAAATTAAAATATAAGCTCAAACTAGATTAATAAGAAAAAAAGCAACATTTTTGCAGGGTATTTTAAGGCAATGCAATTACATTATAATGTGAAACAAAGGAGATAGTACATAAAGGATGAGCCACCTTATTACTCCTTTTTTTTTTTAAAGGACTTATTTATCTATTTTAGAGAAAGAGAAAGCGAGAGAGAGTGAATGCGTGAGTGAGGGGCACAAGGGGAGGGAGAGAGACTTAAGTAGACTTGCTGCTGAATGCGGAGCCCAAGGTGGGGCTTGACGTGAGGCTCTATCTCAAGACCCGAAGATCATGTCCTAAGCCAAAACTCAGAGTGGGACACTTAGCAGACTGTGCCACACAGGCATCCTGGTTCTTTTTCTTATAAAGAGCCATCTTTTATAAGACCTTTATAAAACTCCATCTGCTCAGTGTTTAAGGACTGAAATGGACTCACTAGATTCCTGTGATTCCTTAAGTCTGGGCCTACAAGGATATGCCATTACCTCTCAGTTAACAAAAACAAAACAAAACAACAACAACAACAACAAAACAAAACAAAACAAAAAAGCCATTATGATTGAGTAAAAACCAGCTAAATGTTCACTGGTGATGGTCAAAAAACAATGCATATGGGCACTTGGGTGGCTCAGTTGGTTGGGCATCTGACTCCTGGTTTTGGCTCAGGTCAGGATCTCACAGACTGTGAGACTGAGCCCTGCGACGGGCTCCAGGCTCAGTGGGGAGTCTGTCTGAGATTCTCTCCCTCTCCCCACCCACCATGCTCACCCTCTGTCTCTAAAGAAATTAATTTTAAAAAATGTACAGGATCAGTAATGCAGATAAGTATGTTAAAAACCAGAATATCAACAGACTAGACATCTCCAAATACTGCTTTTATGAAAATTATTCTATACCAAGTTCATCCTTTTACTAAAGATCATTATTTACTGCATGTCAGATTGATAAAACATTCTATCCCAAATTCATTTTTGGTGGGCTCTGTTATTAATCTGCACAATGAAAGCATTACAATTTCAATTTACATACTTTTAGTCGTTCATGGTCCACAACAAGTGAGGGTGTAGGCTGGGAAAGAATTGCCAAAGCCTTTTCAACACTGATGAGCTGCTGCTGTTCTACTTGGGAACGTCTGGCTCGAGTCATTCGCAGAACACACATTTCTAGAATGAAAAGTTTAGTAATTATTACATGGTTCACAGACATTATGTTTAAAGTACACATTAGGCAGGACATACTTACTAAAACATAATCACCAACTCTGGTTTATTGGCTCTGCTGTAAGATTAAGATGCTACCACTTCTACTCTCAAAAAAAAAAAAATTACTTTTCAAACGGAGTATTTCAAAGGATCCTCAGCACTAAATTAGTTTGGCACAACAGTCCTAGAATGTAAAAGCTGGAAGGGACCTCAGTAACCTGGGAGGTGCAAACTGCCATCGATAGGCCCAATATGCCCTATGGGTAAAAAGTCTAATTAGAACACAACCATGCCCATTTTACATGTGTGTCAATGTGGCTTTTCTAACAGGGTTGAGTAGCTGGGACAGAGACTGTTATCACTAAATATTTACCATCTGTCCCTTTACAGAAAAAGTTTGCCTATCTCTGAGCTAGAATAATTTACTCACTGATAAGGAAAATGAAGCCAAGAGAGGTGAAAGAATTTTTTAAAAGATCAACGTACCTAATTATTATAAGAGCCAGAACAAGAACCCAAATCTGCTGATATGTAAACAAGTACCTGTCCCCCTTTAGTGTCCTTTAAAAAAAATAATGATAGAAGAAAAATAAAACAATTCTGAATCCAAACAAAACATACTATATTATACAGCCACAGGATTAAGATTTAAAATATCCACATTGAGGGGCGACTGGGTGGCTCAGTGGGTTAAAGCCTCTGCCTTCAGCTCAGGTCATGATCCCAGAGTCCTGGGATGGAGCCTCTCATCGGGCTCTTTGCTCAGCAGGGAGCCTGCTTCCTCCTTTCTCTCTGCCTACTTGTGATCTCTGTCAAATAAATAAAATCTTAAAAAAAAAAATAAAAAAGTAAAATAAAACAAAATATCCACATTGAAAAGGCTATACTCTATGTCTACTCTGCTATGATTTTTCAAACACACTAGAACTCATTTCAAGAAGTCCTAGAAAAAGAATTGCTCATAATTATTAAGCCACTGAAAAAACACCAGTCTCATCATCAATACTTGTTTCTGCACAGCAAAGAAAACAGTCAAGAAAACAAAGAGGCAACCCACGGAATGGGAGAAGATATTTGCAAATGATAGTACAGACAAAAGGTTGATATCCAGGATCTATAAAGAACTTCTCAAACTCAACACACACAAAACAGACAATCATATCAAAAAATGGGCAGAAGTTATGAAAAGACATTTCTCCAATGAAGACATACAAATGGCTATCAGACACATGAAAAAATGTTCATCATCACTAGCCCTCAGGGAGATTCAAATTAAAACCACATTGAGATATCACCTTACAGCAGTTAGAATGGCCAAAATTAGCAAGACAGGAAACAACATGTCTTGGAGGCGATGTGGAGAAAGGGGGACCCTCTTCGACTGTTGGTGGGAATGCAAGTTGGTGCAGCCTCTTTGGAGAACAGTGTGGAGATTCGTCAAGAAATTAAAAATAGAACTTCCCTATGACCCTGCAATTGCACTACTGGGTATTTACCCCAAAGATACAGATGTAGTGAAAAGAAGGGACATCTGTACCCCAATGTTTATAGCAGCAATGGCCATGGTCGCCAAACTGTGGAAAGAACCAAGATGCCCTTCAACGGACGAATGGATAAGGAACATGTGGTCCATATACACTATGGAGTATTATGCCTCCATGGGGAAGGATGAATACCCAACTTTTGTAGCAACATGGATGGGACTGGAATAGATTATGCTGAGTGAAATAAGTCAAGCAGAGAGAGTCAATTCTCATATGGTTTCACTTATTTGCGGAGAATAACAAATAGCATGGAGGACATGGGGAGATACAGAGGAGAAGGAAGTTGGGGGAAATTGGAAGGGGAGGTGAACCATGAGAGACTATGGACTCTGAAAAACAATCTGAGGGTTTTGAAGGGGCAGGGGTGAGAGGTCGGGGCACCAGGTGGTGGGTATTATAGAGGGCACGGATTGCATGGAGCACTGGGTGTGGTGCAAAAATAACGAATACTGTTATGCTGAAAATAAATAAAAAATAAATTAAAACAAAACAAAACAAAACAAAAAAACCAGTCTCATCATCAATACTTGTTTCTGACCAAAATAAATTTTTAAACTGTTACTCTTCTTTTTGCTTTTTACTTGTTTGACTTTTCCAAAATCCAAACAAATCTACTGCTAAGGATCCAAGAAGATCCAGACAGAAGACAATTCTAAATGAAAACCTTTGGTGGAAAGATCATTAGAATAAATATAAATAATCTTGGACTTAACCTACAATAGAAACAGAGCAATGATGGGGGTGAGTAACATTTGTTCTATATCACTCAGCCAGAACTACAGAAAACTGCTGAGTTTGCTTAAAAAGAAGAGGCTATCCTGCCAGTTTTTGAAAACTGTATAGCCAAGCACTTTGCTACATGCTTTAGATGGATTAGTTTATTCAAGTTTCAAAATATTTCATTACCTGACCACTATCTACCCCAATTTTACAGAAGAGAAAACCGATAGTGACTGGTCAAAACCTTGTCCAAGGTCACAAGTTACTAAGTAGAGACTAGGACTCAAATCCAGGTCTATTTGATGCCACCTTGTGCTTTTAACGACAGTGATTTACAAGTTCTATAGTTATCAAGTAAGGAAACTGCTATTTTTCCTAATTAACACCTGCATTCTGAAAGACAAGGAAAAATAATAAACTGAGATGGTAATTTGTCATTTAAAAACTTTGAGTGAGCTTTTTTTTTTTTCAAGATTTATGTATTTATTTGAGAGAGAGGGGTAGAATATGAGCGGGAGGGGCAGAGGCAGAGAGAATCCCAAGCGGACTGAGCTGAAAAACAATCTGAAACCAAGAGTTTCAGGCTGAAACCAAGAGTCAGACAGACACTCAGCAGACTGTGCCCCCAGGTGCCCTAAAACATCTTTTAAAATTAAAATTAGTAAGTTGCTTGAGTAAGACTTACCTTTTGCCTCATTTTCATCAGAAATATCTATTATCTGAGAACCAGAAGCCTCTCCATTGCAAACAATTTGATCTTTCCTCACTTCTGTGCACGCTGTGGTCTTCCCAGATTCTTCAAGTTCGTTCTCAATACCACAGGCACTTGAATTGTTATTCCCCAATTCTATTTTGCTTTCAGAGGCATTTTGGTGTTTCTCATTTTCTTCTACTGAGGACTCTCCTGTGTTTCCAGTCTCATTGTGGTCTACACTTGTATCTTGATTTTCCTCTGTATCACTCTCAATTTTCTCATCTGTGACATTCTGGCTCTCATCTTTCACCTGTGAAATCCTCCTTCGTTTTGTTATGGTGCCCAAGTACCACTTTGACTTTTTGCGGATTTTTCTCTTCAGCTGAGCTTCAAAGAATTTGAAGAAAAAGGATAAAAGAACATTGGACAATTGGAAAATTTCCTAAGGTCTAAGCAAGTTGGGGGGGGCGGTCTAAGAAGGTAGAGAATTTGAGACACTGCTGTAATTTTTTTTACGATTGGAACACAACAATAAGGGTAGCAAGTACTGTGAGAAGGCAGGAGATAACACGTGGCAATACCGTGTCATTCCAAGGAGTGTGGATTTTATCCAGAATAACTTTAAGGAGGGCGATGACACGAACTGTCTGATGACTCTATTACAACAATCGCTGTGGCGGGAGTATGAGGAAGGAACTGGAGGCACGGCAAGACTAAAACTGGCCTACACTTGTGTAGGACCACGTAGTGGGCACTCTTCTCTTTATGGTGTACCAACCCCCTGAAATTTCACTTTCACCTGGTCGGGTTTGCTACCATTATCAACATTGTTTCACATATGGAGAAAACAAAGTTGAAACATTCCGCCTGGACCAGGTACAGAGTAACTACACTGTAATATTCTGTTTGGGAAAATCACCCACACTGTTGCATGTGCTCGCATTTGAGTCATTCTCACCGTTGTATAATAAATCCATATTTCCCCATTCTATTGTTGATGAACATTTGGGTTGGTCCCAGTTTGGAGCTATTATAAATACTGGTTCTAAGTACATGTCTTTCAGCAAACATAATATATGCAGTCCTGCTGGGTATACAGCTAGGGATGGACTGTTTTAAAGGAGACAATTTGTATGTGCTCAATTTCCATATATGTATCTACTTGCTCAAGGCTGGTTTGACCAAGAGTATCTGGTAGTACAGGTCTCTTGCTCCTATGCCCTTCTCATTCTCCCTTTCTCAGCTGCCAACTCCCATTTTATAAAAGAAGGCTTACTCCACCAATCTCAAACCACTTATCCCAGGATGGACAAGCATGCAATACGTAATGTTCCAACCCCAGCAACACACACACACACACACACACACACACACACACACAGAATTTTAAAAATTCTATTTAAAAGCATCTGAGATCTAACAAGGCACTGAGGAATTATGATACAGAATCTGGAAAAACAAATGAATAACTGAGAGTCTAAGTTGCTGAAGAGAGTTGGGGCATTCACAGGGCTTAAAGAACCGAAACTGGAATTAAGAGCCTGCCAAGGAAGGCAGGCCTTGGGAAAAACCATGGGCTCTGGGTTAGTACCCTCTGGAGTTATACCCTAAGAATAAGGAGGAAGAGGAAATAGACTAGAATTTATAGAAATGAAAATCAATTTCAAATCAGTCAATCCGCATTAAGTGATGGTGACTGGGACCGCAAGTGGTGTATCATATAAACCTGGATTTATTTCAAGACTGCAAAGTTGCCTTAACATTAACAAAATCAAACTAATTTATTGCATCGATATAAATAGAGGAGACTAAGGAGAAAGTAAATGGCATCAGCAGAAAATAAAGGCTAGTTTCATTAAGGAAAAGCTACCCGAGGGCACTTACCAGGAGTACTGCAAGCCACAGGAGTACTGGTTGTCTTGAGTTTTTCATTCTGCTCTGGATCTGATCTTTTATCACCGGCAGAGGTGGAATTTTGCTTTGGCATCACATGATAGTAAGATGGGGCATACTTGGAGGAGCTACAACCTTATAAATAGACATGGGATATCAAGTCAAATGTCCAGATTTCAAAATTATCTGAAGGGTTAATGTAAAGGACTCAATACACTACATCGGAAGCATCTTTTTTCTGATGCCACATCATTTTCCTACCTCTCTTCTTCCTAGACTCCTGAATTTCTTCACAAAGCTGCTCAAAGTCTTCATCAAGTTCTTCTTTAATTATGGCATAGGCAGTGTCTCTTAAAGCACAGGCTCTATGCCTAATAAGACGATCTGAGAAATGAATCAAGAATTCAACTTTAAAATCGCTTTTAATAATTTACCAAAAATAAACTCAACATGTTAAGATCATAGTCACTAAAATTCCTTTTTTACTTTTACCATGTATTGTGTTACTGCAATTGTATCATTCTGTTTTTACTGTTACTCTAATGTTCTGGACATCCGATTCAATATAGCAGACTAAACTTGAACGATTTTATTGCTCTGTCCTATCTAGCTCCCCTTGAAATATCATAAAAACAACAACAATCAACAGTGAGACTATACAACAACATGATGACAACAAAAACAGCAAGGAAGGCTACTGATGTCATTACTGAGCTAGAGACGTAAAGGAATTTTAACTTTTTTTTTTTTTTTAAAGATTTTATTATTTATTTGACAGAGAGAGATCACAAATAGGCAGAGAGGCAGGCAGAGAGAGGGAGAGAGAGGAGGAAGCAGGCTCCCTGCTGAGCAGAGAGCCCGATGCGGGACTCGATCCCAGGACCCTGAGATCATGACCTGAGCCGAAGGCAGCGGCTTAACCCACTGAGCCACCCAGGCGCCCCAAGACGTAAGGGAATTTTAGAAGATAGGATGCTATTGCACTGACAGAGAAACTAAACAGACAACGGAACAGCAACCTGACACAGGAAACACTGGACATGCCCCTCTACTCAAGAGCCCAAGCACTGTGAACCAGAACATGCTTTGAGGCTGAGGGCAGGTAATGGGTGAATGTAAAATTGCTTCAACAACTGGATCGGCTCCCTCCCAGGGCAGCAGGCTGCACTGTTCACACCCAGCTTAGTGCTGGCAGCCACAGCCGTCACATCAGAAGGATTCTTCAGGGGATTTCAAACGTGGCATTTGGGCCTGAAGAAAGGCACAGGCAAAAGTAAAAGCCCTGGTTCCCCAGGTGTGGCAGCATCAGCGTCGTGTGGAAACTTGTCAGAAATGTAAATTCTCACGTTCTACCCTGCATCTACAGAATCAGACACAATGAGGATGGGGCCTTGCAAGCTGCATCCTAACAGGCCTGTAAGGAGATGCTGACTGCGGCTACAGGCACACCACTGGTCTCAAGTCATTTTAGGTTGTCACATGGACGGGAGACGTGGCAGCAGCGTGACTGCCATGATACAGTCTCCAGCATAAATGCTTCCTTCTTTCTACAGTTAAGGGGTTCTCAGGTTGGGAGCATGCTCCCCAGCATGAACCTACAGAACTCTGAACTGTAGGGAAAAGCCTGGGGTAGCTGAGGGCAGAGGCCCGGGAGCAGAACAGTGAGCTTTTCAATTGTCAAAGAAACTTTCAGTAGGTCCCTATGCTAATCGGCCTAATTTATAAACACTACGAACTAGAAAAACAGAAAGCCAACGTACTCGGGGAGGGAGTTAACATAGCAAACAGGACTATTAAAAGTATTATCCACTGAGAGTGTTAAGGACACTACCCATAAAACAAAAATAGTAAGCTAGGAAAAAAATATTCTAGGAAATATTTTGGGGTGTCTGGGTGGCTCAGTGGGATAAAGCCTCTGCCTTCGTCTCAGGTCATGATCCCAGAGTCCTGGGTTCGAGCCCTGCATTGGGCTCTCTGCTCAGCAGGGAGCCTGCTTCCCCCCACCCCGCACCCGCCTGCCTCTCTGCCTACTAGTGATCTGTCAAATAAATAAACAAAATCTTAAAAAAAAAAGAAATATTCTAGAAAAATTTAAAATTTTGTTTATATTATTATATATTAATATAGTTATAAGTGTAAATACATTCAATATTTACTTGTCAATATTTAATATTTTAAGAAAAATATTTTTGGGTATGAGTAAGTGTATATCAAATATATAGTTGACTATATCATTATATATATGAACAAATAAATCATTAAAAATCCCTTACTCTGTAAATTTTATTTTTTTAATAGATTGCATAGGGGAGGACAGACTAGGTAGAGGTATAGGTATAGAAAAGGTCTAAAAAGATATCCCCAAACTTAACAGTGTCCACCTCTGGAGAGAGGAAATGAGGGACTTATGAAGTATAGATGACTTACAATATTATATGAGTTTCAAGTGTACAACACAGTGATTCGACATTTATATACATTATGAAGTAATCACCATAATAAATCTAGAGGGTTTAGTTTTTAAAATATTAGCAAGTTGGGGTATTGGGGTGGCTCAGTGAAGTGTCCAACTTGGTTCTGGCTCAGGTCATGATCTCACGGTCCCGAGATGGAGCCCCGCATCAGGCTCCACGCAGCGTCTACTTGAGACTCTGCCCTTCTCACTGCTCTCTCTCTCTAAAATAAATCTTAAAAAAATTAGCAAGTATCCTATATTACTTCTGTAATAAAAATCACAGTGGTCTTAACTAAGAAAATTCTTTTAAACCTTTTTTAATGCAGAGTGTTTATTTTCCACTTAGAGAAAGAGTGCTGATAAACAAAGGAAAGAAGTGAAGTAGTTGTACAATTTTGTGTCATTAGAAGGTAGGCCACGGAATTGTAAATACGGGTATTCTGTAGTCAAAGAAACCTGCATTCAAATTCTGCCTCTGCCACTTCCTGGCAGTATGACCCTAAGTTTTGTTTTTTTTTTTTCCTTAAAGATTTCATTTACTTAATTGACAGAAATCACAAGTAGGCAGAGAGGCGGGCAGAGAGAGAGGAGGAAGCAGGCTCCCTGCTAAGCAGAGAGCCCAATGCGGGGCTCAATCCCAGGACCCTGGGATCATGAACTGAGCCGAAGGCAGAGGCTTTAATCCACTGAGCCACCCAGGCGTCCCCTAAGTTTTTAAAATTCATTTTCATCAACTGTAAAATGAGAATAATCTTGTATTGAATGGCACTGTGAATGTAAAATGTTTATAATATGTCACCTCACTACATGTTAGCGGTCCCTGTTCCACCCCCCCAGGGGGAAAAAACCCACTAATGCTCACCTCCAGGATCTCTATCTGGATTGTATTCTAAAGCATTACTACAGATTAGATCAATATCACTCAAATAGTCTTTCACAGTCAGATACTTGTGGAGATCAATTTTACTGATTACAGATGAAAGGTCCATTGGTTGCTTTATCACAGTGACATAATCAGGAACCTAAAATTCAAGCAAATGACCAAATCACTAAGTTAACTCTGAACATAAAAAAACATCTGAGTCCAGTTGCTCTGCCAGGCAATATAGGGGAGAGAGAACAAATACATAAGAATAACAATAATGTATTAATATGAAACCTTTGACTCTATTTAAAGCTGATTTTGTTTTGTATTTACTTCTGTTCTTGGGCACTTATATCTCCAGTAATATCTTATTCCTCTTTCCTTATCCAAATGTCACCCATCCTTCAATGTCAACTTAAGACTTCAGCTTCACTCTCTAGCTCACTCCAAACCATGTAAGTCACAATAATATTATGTAGCATTAAGTCAATCTTAAATCACATCTAGAATGTTTGGGTTGGCAGACAAAGTTAACTGACTACTCTTTAGAGGAAAGAAAAATGCATTACCCATAGCTTTGAAGACTCTACATGGTTAGGACACTACTCAGTATATTCTACATAAAATAAGCTCAGAGAGTAGATAGGGAACCACATAAACAACTCAAATATTCTCTAGTTCATTATAGTTTAGAACACATTCGAGCCAAAGATTAAATCAGTACCTCATCAGGGTCAACAGGTTTAGTAAATACTCGGAATCGCTTGTCAATAGCAAGCCTATGTGTAACATTCCTCAAGAAAATCCTCAGTTCTCTAAAGGTATCTTCCTCTTGTTCTTCTAGTCGTTTCACTTCTTCTACTGTCAGCGGTCTTGGCTCAGGTGGTGGTGCTACAGGGAGTACCTCCAAGGCCTGCAAAACTTCACGTGAATGCAAGATTTTAGTTACTACTCTCCCATCACAAAAAGAGTGACACATGATTCAGTGGTCAAGCTTCAGGGACTATCCTCCTCACATCTGCTGGGATTTAGAGGATTTGAAATACTCAAGTGCTACCATAATCTCTATCTCTAGCTCCCCTCCAGCAACAACTATAATTTTTATTTTTTTGTAATTTGTAATTTTTAATGTTAATTCCTAGGTCATTACCTCTTTTTCATTTTAAAATCATTTAAGAGGCTATTAAAACTTTGAAAATGCATTATTTCCAGCATAAGAAAATTCTATTAAAAAAGCTTTTTACTAGTTAATTTCTGAACTAATAAAAAATTGTGGTATGTTTCCAATATAATAAGCTTAATTTTGTTTAAACAGACATGCACTGAATACTCAGGATAAAAGAAGACATATGAGAGTGCTACCCCAACAAATTGACAATCTATAAGGGGTTAAGACAATTATCACATCACTAATGTCTATCAGTAGGATGAAAAAAAGTACAATGGGTCATAATGGTAGAAAATTAATTTTGCCTAGCTCTGTGAAGGAGGAAAAAATGAGTTATAGTAGAAGGATAAGTGGTTCCTTAGGCAGAAATAGGCAAAAAGGGTAGAAGCATTGATGACAGAGAGCAAGCATAAATGAAATTACGAAAAGACAACAATATGTTGCATGTAGTGTAAAGACAGAGTGTTTTGCGAAGAAAGAGAAGGGGGAAGGTGGAGAGAATAAATGTGCCAAAAATGGGCTTGGGCAGACAGGCTGGAGCTTTACTATGAATTCCAGCTCAAATTCTCCATGGACTAGGACCACACTAGGAAAGGCCTTGTACACTTTAATGGGAAGCTTAGAGACATGTTAGCAAACCTAACGACTGAAGTTTTGAGTTTGTGTTATTAGAAGATGATGATGCCATTAATATTTTATTCCCACTTTCTCAAAATTATTATATGTCAAATTTTGATAAACTAACCTGCTTTCTTCTTTGATAAAGGAGGCTTAGCAGCTTGCTTTAGAATTAGATCTTCAAAAAATTTTGTTCTTTCTTCTTTACCAGGTAACTGGACATTGAAAATTTCTCCATAATCACGGATAAACAATTCTTGCACCTTAAAGGAGAAAATATATGCAGTACATATGTGTATACACAATACTATGTAAATACCATTCAATGCAACAGTAGGTTATTACACGCAGTTTTTTTTTTTTTAGAGATTTTATTTATTTATTTGACAGACAGAGATCACAAGTAGGCAGAGAGGCAGGGAGAAGCAGGCTCTCTGCTGAGCAGGGAGACCGATGTGGGGCGACCCCAGGACCCTGAGATCAAGACCAGAGCTGAAAGCAGACACTTAACTGACTGAACAACCCAGGTGCCCCCCATTTTATTCATTATTATTATTAGAGGAAAATAATGTTTATTTCTTGTGTGATGCTTATGTACTTTGTTTTGGGTATGTCTGACATACAGAAGTTTACATTCATAGCTTTTGCATCACCTCATTTACAGGGTCTTCCATGCTCCCGTATAAGAAGATGTTCCTCGTATGTTACATGAAGCTTTTTGTCCTATTATCTCCACATCATTTATGAAATGGCTCTATCTTTGCTAATTCATTTACTCAACTTTTTTGTAAACAAGAGTCTCATGGATTTTATTGTTAATTTCTCTAAGCCAGCCCAAATTCCACAATTTTAATTTCTAATTTTGAGGTACGCTTTAGTATTTGGCGGGCCAAGAACCTCATTGCTTTTTCAATATTTTCTTGGAAATTCAAGCATTTTTTTCCCTTCATCACTGAATTTTAGGATCCTAGCTATTTTGCTGGGATTTTTATTGGAATATGTGTCTCTTCCCCCTTTCTGGTGGCCTAGATGTTATATGCTCTATTTCTACTCTTTTATTTTAACAGATAAAGTTAAGTTTTAACTCTAAGTTTTAACAGATAAAGTTAAACTTTTTCTAGCAAACTGTAAGGTTAATCAACATCTACATATCACACAAAAATCTGAATGTGCTTTTACTTCCTTATTCTCCTCCGCTATGCTCTTCCTGGCATTATCAAATTCAGACTAAGACCATCTGAGTTTCATATTTCTTAAACATTTTTTTCTATCACAATTTCCTGACAGTAAGTTTTACTGTTTTCTTTGTTCACTTCTTCTTATTTCTACAAAATAAAGATCTAAGAGAAATTTCTAATCCTTTAATAATTAATTCTTTCAGTTTATAAGTAATAGATTCCTAGGCATTACATATTCGAAAATGTCTTTTGGGGCATCTGAGTGGCTCAGGTGGTTAGGCATTTGACTCCTGATTTTAGCTCATCATCTCAGGGTTGTGAGTTTGAGTCCTGCATCAGACTCTGCGCTGGGCACGGAGCCTACTTAGGATTCCCTCTTTCCCTCTCCCCCTGCCTCTCTCTCTAAAAATCTTAGGGACGCCTTGGTGGCTCAGTTGGTTGGACGACTGCCTTCAGCTCAGGTCATGATCCCGGAGTCCGGGGATCGAGTCCCGCATCCGGCTCCCAGCTCCACAGGGAGTCTGCTTCTCTCTCTGACCTTCTCCTCGCTCATGTTCTCTCTCACTGTCTCTCTCAAATAAATAAATAAAATCTTTAAAAAAAAAAAAAGAACTTAAAAATTTACCTTTGTCCTCTCTCTCAAATGCTAACTTTGTTGTAAAGAAAACTATTTTCCTTCAAAACTCTGGAAATAAATATTGCTCACTTGCGTCCTTAGTAGCTAGTGTTACCAATGAGAAGGTAGAAGCAATTTGATTTTCAGTCCTTCCTAGTAATATTTTCTCTCTTGGTAGATTTTTAAATTTTCCTCTGTATTTCTGAAATCCTGAAAGTTTATCTAGATGTGGGCCTTTTAATATCCACCAGTTAGAACACAGAAACTCTTACATCTGAATTTAAGGTATTCCTTAACTCTATAAAATGTTCTAGTTTGTGAATATTTTCTCTTCTACATTTATTTTCTCTTCTCATATGGCCCAATAACTGCATGCTAGATGCAAACTGATTGCCTTTATTTTAGCTTTTTTCCTCCCTTTTCAAATCCCTGCCCTTTTGTATCATACACCATAAGAATTCCTGATCCCGTGATGTTCCATTTCAATAATTCATTCTTCATCTGTGTTTGCTCCTTTTCAAAAGCTTCATGGAATTTTTTTTATGGGGGGGAGTTATTTCATGCATAATTATCTCCAATTGGTTCTTTTCTACAACAGTCTGTTGGTGATGCATGGATATGATTATTCATTGAACTTTCTTAAATACTTATTTATAGCTCATCTTTTGCCTTTGAATTCTTAACTACCCATAGATGATGCTTCTGTTTATTCTAGCTTCTACTTCCAGTGATTATGAAGAAGCCTGTCTATACTGGAAATAGAATGTACCTGTAATTTGCTATCTGGGCAACAGGGTCTCCCCATTCTTTCTGATACTGGCAGCCACAGATAGTCCCTGCTCTACCATGGTGGTCTTTGGGCCCACCCTCACCACTCTAGCTAAGGACGAACGACTCTGGTGACTGCTGCTTGGCATGGCAGAAGTGAGGTGGAAAGAAAGCAAGTTGGAAAGCCACGTGATGAGAAGGGGAAAGCTCTCTCAGCCCGTGTGTGTGTGGAACGACCACATGGGGGAGGACAGATGTGAATGCAGTCATCTGCGTAGTATAGTTAAGTGAACGAGAAATAAATTTCTGTTGTATTAATAACACTAAGGAATATACCCTATCACAGAAGAAATGTTTAGTGTGAAGAAGCCTAGGCCAGATTGGGGAGATACAAATAAACAGAGTAATCATATATACAGAGTTTTCATGATGAAAAGAGATTTAACAGGTTCTATATAGTATCCGGAAAATAGAGATTAAGATAAGAAAATCTTTCAAAATAAGCTGATTTCTTTAGAAGTCCGCACTAACAAACTGAACGGTGAGGAAAGTGTCTCAACAAAACTGAAATATCCATATGAAGAAGCCAATATAAAGGAAGTGTCCAGAATCAGATTAACTAAACTAGAAGCCTTTGAGTCTGTAACATACACATGTTTATTCCCTGGATTATTCCATTTTCAGTTGAATAACTCACAATCAACTATTAGAACAGAGGCAACAGGGACATCATCTTGTCCTCCGATAACTTGAGTCCTTCATTCTGCTCTTCACTCACTGCTCTGGCCACCCTGGTCTTGCTGTTTCTTCCAACACACCAAACATGCTATTGCTTCAGGGCCTTTGCACTTCCTTTTCTTCTGCCAGAAACCCTTGTCCCTCAGATGCCCAATGGGGTTACTCACTGCCTTACTTTTTTCAGGTCTTTCCTCAAAAGTCATCTTCTTAGTGAGGTCTTACTTAAGACTGTTTAACATTGTGACCCATCACACTCTTTTGGTACAATTAAAATGTAAGTCCTAGGAAGATAGAAATTTTTGTCTCTATTTTTCAATGCTATATTCCCAGTATCTAGAACTATGCCTAACAAAGAAGTACTCAATAAATATTTCTTTAATAAAATACCTGAATTTATCTTCCACCCACAGTCTTAAAAAAATGCAAACCAATTTTGCCAAAGGTATTCACACATACGAAAGGTATTCACAAACTTATTCACACATAGAAGCCTACATATGTCTATTATGTACTCTGATAATAGAAAGGTGGGGGGGGTCTTACTTCATGTATTTTACATTCTGCTAGGAGACAGAAAGGCAAACAAATATTTAATGGCAGGCAGTGATAAAAACAAAATAGAGTAAGGGAAAAGAGAGTGATGGGCAAAGGAGCTGACCACTATAACTGAGAAACTGATCAGAGAAGGCCTTTTTAAGGTGATATCTGGCAGAGACCTGAGAAAAATAAAGGGTCATGCCAGGCAAATATCTAGAAGAGTATTCCAGGCAGAAAAAGCATGAACTTCTGGTAGTTGTCTAGATGGGCATAAACTCAAAAGACAGTAATTTAGTGCCATCACAAATTTTAAATGAGCATACTCTTTACTAAGCTATAATTATTACACTTTTAGGAATGGATGCTAGAAATATACATACAGTAATGTTCATATAAACTAAAACCCAGTAGCCCAGTTGGGCAGTTCAACAGAAAAAACCTAAAAAACAACAAAACCATCTACGAACAGGAATCTGGATAACTTTTGGTACATCAAGATAACGGAAAAAGCTATGCAGCTTATCAAGATAATGGAAAAAGCCATGTTGCTTTTAAAAGAAATGAGACTGTGTCCTGAAAAATACACTACATATAGATACACATATAAAGCAAATTGCAAAATAGTATACAACATTAACTCCTATTTTTGTTAGAGAAAAAATTTATAATGGGGCGCCTGGGTGGCTCAGTGGGTTAGGCTGCTGCCTTCGGCTCAGGTCATGATCTCGGGGTCCTGGGATCGAGTCCCGCATCGGGCTCTCTGCTCGGAAGGGAGCCTGCTTCCTCCTCTCTCTCTGTCTGCCTCTCTGCCTACTTGTGATCTCTGTCAAATAAATAAATAAAATCTTTAAAAAAAAAAAAAATTTATAATGTAGCCCTACTATACACATATACACACATACCATCCTGCCCAACAAGTCTATATACCAGATAGTTAACGTGACATTTCCGATAAGAAAAACTTTTCCATACCCTATTATTCACCTCTGTAAACTTGAAATTTTTACAATAAAATTTTAATAAGTCTCTTTTTAAAGTACAGTGATTCTCCCCCCTCAGATTACCTCTTCCGGCAGAGCAGAATGGGGTTTGTCCGAAGTTGCCAGTAGTAGAACTGGAGCGAAGGAAGGAATGTTCTGTAACAATGTAGTGAATGTGGCTTTGAGTGTTGGTCCAACTATTTCCCACCACAAGTGGATATGAGGAACATATACTATACTTGGTGCTGTTCTCTTAGCTTCACGAATCATCTAGTAGAGGGAAAAAAATTATATTTAGTTAAAGTCAGTATATTAGTAATGCTTGCTTTCTTAATCTGGAGCAATGTTTAACTTCCTAGAATTATAATATAAAACGCTCAAGTTTTTAAAATGCTTCCCTAGTCTCATAATCTTATGTTTAAATGTTTTGTAAAAGTCTCATTTTTAGGAAAACATGGTTGCTTCAAGCAATTAGAAAGAAAACATCTCAATCAGTCTAGAAGACTTGTGTTCAATATAAAAATATAAAACTATGTTTAAAAAATTTTAAAAGGAAAATAGCAAAAACAGAAGCAGTGGAAAATCTGAGTATACACCACATAGCAGTTACTGTTTTATTAAATACTTTATTCACGAATTCTCACATCAGCCACACAAGGGTACTATTATTACCTCCAATTTGTACAAGGGGAAAACAAGGAAGAGATCTAACAGCTTCCCTAAGGTTACACAGACATTAATTGGTGGAAATGTGATTTAAATCTATACTCTTTGATGAGTAGGCCATTACCTACAGTTCTTTTTTTCTTTTTTAAAAGATTTTATTTATTTGACAGATCACAAGTAAGTAGAGAGGCAGGCAGAGAGAGAGAGAGAGAGAATCAGGCTCCCCACTGAGCAGAGTCCCTGATGCAGGGCTCGATCTTAGGACATTAAGACAACGAACCAAGCCGAAGGCAGAGGTTTAACCCACTGAGCCACCCAGGTGCCCCTATAGTTCTAATTCATAAACCTGGAGGCAGAAATCAGAACGACAAGAAAACCCAGTTCAAAAAGGGTAAAGCAACTCTAGATTGTGTCTCTGGAAGATTGTTCTTTCAGCTTATTTGTTGGGCAACGATGAATTTACCTGAGCACACGTTTCTTCAGGAGATGTAGCACTGACTCCAAAAAGAACAGGGATGTCTAACATATATACTGCAAATTTTTCCAAAGCATGGATGACAGCTGGTGCCAAATGAGAACCTTGCCCAAAGCCTGGTTCTCCCACTATCAATATTCTTGGTCGAAAAGACATAGGTTGATAACATGCATTTCTGAAAGAAAGTAGCTGTATTTTAGAAAAAGCAAAAATTTAAAATTTTCCTCCCAAATTATGCATTTTTAACTCTTTTTTTTTTTTTAAAGATTTTTATTTATTTATTTGACAGAGAAATCACAAGTAGATGGAGAGGCAGGCAGAGAGAGAGAGAGAGAGGGAAGCAGGCTCCCCGCTGAGCAGAGAGCCCGACACGGGACTCGATCCCAGGACCCTGAGATCATGACCTGAGCTGAAGGCAGCGGCTCAACCCACTGAGCCACCCAGGTGCCCCTTTAACTCTCTTAAAGTAAAAATTTTTTGACTATGCAGCTTGTTAATCCATAATAACATGGTTCACATGGTTTCTGGAAAATATTAACCTTCACAGATTTTAGGATTATTTTATTCAGTGAAATTTCTACTACAGTGCAACTGTAATGATAAAAATGCTTGATATTTTAACCTAAAAAAAAAATCATCCAGTATCTTTTATTCAATCAACATCTTTTAGTTTTAGGGAATTTATACACCAAAAAAAGCTATAAACATTCATTTGCAGGGGAAATATACCTATTCAAATGAAGAAAATTAAAATTTTCTTTTGTCTTATTTAAGGATTTTTGAGAAAGGCCATTCTCATAAACAGATGGAACTTCATCATCACTGTATGCCAAGTCACTTTCTAGCAGAGGACATGAAATATCTATAAAACAAAAGAATATGCATTAGTAACTTTCTGGATTGCAAAGCAAATGTTTATGTAATGCTTTAGTTATTAACAAATCAATATACAAGAAATGTATAATAAAATTTTTTAAGAATATAAAATATCTGTATAGATATGAGTAAGAAATAAATATAAAAATGCCATTTCAAACTTAAAACAGATTTAATTGAGGGCAATCTATGAAGTAAATTTCCTTCAACTACCCAGGCAAAACATGACTAAATTCCTTTCAAGAGGCTCTTTTTATTATTATTTTTAAAATATTTATTTACTTATTTTGAGAGGGAGGAAAAAACGAGAGCATGCGTGTGAGCAGGGGGTAGGCGCAGAGGGAGAAACTCAAGTTGACTCCGTGCTGAGTGCGCAGAGCCCGACACAGGCCTTGATCCCAAGACCCACAGCCAGATTGGACCTCAGCTGCAGCCAAGAGTCAGACGCTCAACTGATCGCGTCACTCGGGTGCCCTGAGGAGGCTCTTTTGTGAAGAAACACTTCGGGTGTGTAAAACATTTAGCTTTACTGATTATGAAAAGCTAACTTTAAACGGTCAATCAAGTTGCATACCTGAGTCCAGTGCTTTATTTGTTTTGATTTCTGCATGTGGAAATACTCTGTACAGAGCTTCTAAGATCTTGTGAACGGTGCTTTGCAGGAGTGGTTTCACAACAGTGGACAGTGCCTGCCCAGGTGACGTCACAGCTCTCTGGGCAGCTGGTATCATCTTCAGCATGGCTACCTCAAAGTCCTTAGCGGAGATGTTGATTGATGAGAGATCCAACTGTAGTTTCTCACTAGTAGTATAGATCTGCGGGTAGCGTCGACGCAGAGCACATAAAGCAGCCTCGGAGCATATTGACTTAATATCTGCACCGCAGTATCCTATCCAAGGCAACCAAAAAAATTTTTAAATGTAAATCATCACCCTATTAGCATGACCATGGTTAAAAGAAAATTAAAACACCACCTAGCAATATACTAGAAAAATACTTAGAATAAGGCTAACATTTCTCTTTTACCCAGTGAACTTACAATGGTAGTAATAACCATCAACAAATCTAGCATCTTTTGCAAGTGTAATGTACAAACACTAAATACACAAAGCATTCAAGAACAAGAGTTTTAAAATCAGACAGACTAGGGTGAAATTCCAGTTTATCACTTACTACACATATGATCGTTGGAGGAACATTTACGCTCTCTCAGCCATTTCTACATCTACATAGGGATAATGCTACCTACTTCACTGGACTGATGTGAGAATTTCTTGAAATAATATATGTAGAATGCTGAACAGAATGACTAGAAAAATGTGAAGAGCAAAAGATGGCTGTTATTATTATTATTATTGTCTAACTTGGCTTTCAAATTCTACAACAGCCAATTCATCAAATATCTCTATTTAATATCCAGGATTTTTTAAGAAGAAAACATGCCACAAATAAGAGATTAGAAACAAACATAACCTGTATTTCTTTAAACATAACTATGCAAGGCTACAACTTGTTTCAGCTCTGAAACACATGCATTTTATCTTTTAATGCGTAAAGCAATGTTTACCAACACAGTTTTCTGCTAGTTCTTCTAGAAATATGTCCAGTGGTTTAGGATTCCAATCCCTTGTGTGAATCTTAAGAATTTCTTTTCGAGCCTACGAAGAAGAACAATTTAACTTTTTAAATAATAAGGTGCTATTCAGATTTTATCTAAAATCATAAAGAAATCAATACCTATTATAATAAAAAATATGAAACATTAAAAATGATAAGATGATGTTATTTGTAAGCATTTAAGGAGTTTATGTTAAAGAATATCTGCATTTATAGTGCTCAAGTTCTAGTCACCATAAATGTGTATGAGACAAATTAAATAATGATAGGATTAGTCTTCATTCTGGTATGCATTAAACATTGTATTTTTTTTAAAGATTTACTTATTTATTCCAGAGAGAGAGACAGCACCCACCTGTGGGGAGAGGGGCACAGGGAGAGCAGCAGACTCCCCGTTGAGGGCAGAGCCTGATCTCATGACCTGAGCTGACGTTGAGTTGGATGCTTAACCAGCCAAGCTACCCAGGTGCTCTACTCATATTTTCCTGCTTGGTTCTCAAAAGATTAAGCAGCTTTTTTTTTTTTTTTTTTTAAAGATTTTATTTATTTATTTATTTGAGAGAGAGAGAGAGAGAGAGAGAATGAGAGAGAGAGAGCATGAGAAGAGAGAGGTCAGCGGGAGGAGCAGAGTCCCTGTCAAGCAGGGAGCCTGATGTGGGACTCGATCCTGGGACTCCAGGATCATGACCCGAGCCAAAGGCAGTCGCTTAACCAACTGAGCCACCCAGGCACCCAAAATATTAAGCAGTTTTAAAATAACTGCGTAGGATCATATGGTAGTACCCATGAAAAAGCCAATGCTAATAAACTGGCTGAGGATTGACTGTTCATTAAGCCACGTGTTCTAAAGCAAAATAAAGTTGTACTGTTAACAACCAAAGGCAATGCTCAAATTGAGAAACTTTTTTTTTAAAAGACTGATTGATTGATTTGAAAAAGAGTGAGAGCCCATGAGTAGGGGAAGGGGCGGGAGGAAAGGGGACAGGAGAATCTCAACGGACTCTGCCCTGAGCATGAAATGCGCTGCAGGGCTCCATCTCCCAACCCTGAGATCATGACCTGAGCCGAAATCAAGAGTTAGATGCTTCGCTGACTGAGCCACCCAGGTGCCCCTCAAATTGAGAAAATTTTAAGAGTATTTTTTGGGAAGGCATTATTTAAAAAAAATAAAAAATAAAAAAATAAGCAAAAAATCCAAGTTATTTTCTTTAAATAAAATAATGCCTTCCTAAAAACATACACATATATATTTGGATGTTAATCACATATGACTTTTGCTTCAGAACATACAAAACTCAATTTTCAAATTTTTACTGTGCCAAGATTTGTCCATGATATGGACAACACATTCTGTCAAAATGTGAAACATGTTAAATTCCTACATCTTTGTCAGGCAGGCTGAAAAGGAATTCTCTGTCAAAGCGACCAGGCCTTCGCAAAGCAGGATCGATAGAATCCAGTCTGTTGGTTGCACCAATGACCACAATTTCTCCTCTGCTGTCCAATCCATCCATAAGTGCTAGCAGGGTGGAAACAATGGAACTAAATGTAAAAATAAGAGAGAAGAGATTAAACATATGATGCTGAGTATGTCTTCTTTTGCTAAGATTTAATAGATTAAGCATGTGAACAAATTTTCTCAGAGCATGCCATTATTTCCAATAGATTAAAAACTGTAAAATAACACACTAAATGGCATACAGAGATTACAATCAATGAAAAACATAAATGGCCTTTAAAATGCCACAAATGGGTTCTGGAAGACATTTTGTGAAGCATAACTTCGCATAGGAACATGAAAGTCGCCCAAAAAGGATACAATTAAAAAAAAAAAAAGACAAACTTTATGTAAAAAATGCTCCATTGTGTATACATTATCTAAGAACGCCCAAATAAAATGATATATACATAAATCATAAAAATAAAACTTCAATTACATTTTAATTATGGATAGAGAATTAAAAAACCTCCACATCTTCATCACCCACTATCTCCCCCTCCCTTTTTTAAGATTTTACTTATTTATTTGACAGATAGAGATCACAAGTAGGCAGAGAGGCAGACAGAGAGAGAGGGGGAAGCAGACTCCTCGCTGAACAGAGAGCATGATGCGGGGCTCAATCCCAAGACCCTGGGACCATGACCTGAGCCAAAGGCAGAGGTTTTAACCCACTGAGTCACCCAGGCGCCCCCCCCCTTTTTTAAAAGTTTATTTAAATCTCTACACCCAACATGGGGCTCGAACTTAAGACCCCGAAATCAAGAGTCATGTACTCTTCCAACTCAGCCAGCCAGGCACCCCTTCATCACCCACTTTCAACAATTATCAGTGTCCTTTTTTCTGATGTAATCCAATAGTTCTTTGACGAAGAAAACCCAAAAACTTCACACACATCATTTAATCCGTACACATTTCATATTAAATAATGCATTTCTGAGATAAGGACTGCAGAACTCCACAGTACTAGGATACCAATGGAAATGACAATAATCCCTTAACATCACCTAATATTGAATTTTCCTGATCGTTTCAGAGTATCTTTTCACATTCGATTTTTTAAAGCCAAGACCCATATACTACACTTGGTCAAATGTCCCTCAAATCAAGAGTTTCTGTTGGATCTTCCTTTTTATTCCTTTATGCCATGTATTTGTTGAAGAAACTGGGTCATTTGCCTTTTAAAATCTCCTTCCCATATTCTGGATTGGTCTGCTTGCCTCCTAATAGGGTCATTTAACCTGTCCTCTATCTTTCATATTTTCTATGAACTGGCAATTAGCTTTAGAAGCTTAACAGATGCAGGTTGAACTACTTGGGATAGCATGTATCATAGGAACATACCGTGTACTTGCTATTGTATATGCAGGAGGCACATAATGCGAGTTTTCCCTTTAAGATCAGCGAACTGGGTTTAAGTGACGTGTTACCAGTTTACTACATTTATCATAAACTTCACTATCAACCTTATTATCTGTTTTTATAGCCGCTGATTGCTTAGATCAGGGTTTCTTAATCTTGGCACATATTAACATTTGGGTTAGGTAACTTTGTTGTACAGAGCTGTCCTCTGCACTGTAGGATGTTTCACAGCGCCTGTGGTCCTTACCTACCTCCTCTAATTTGTGACAATTAAAAATGTCTCCAGACATTTGACCCATGTAGGGGGAAGAGGAGAAATCCACTACCAGCTGAAAACCACAGGCCTTGATCCACTATTTGCGAAATGGCAATTTTCTATTTCAATAATTTTCCTTGTATTTATAAACTATGATTTTCCTATAAAGAATAATGTTACTCCATTAATTATTAAATTACTCTGAATCATGGTCTGAATCATAGCTACAGGATAGGAAAAAGAAATGCTTGATTCATTTTCTTTATCAATTTTCAGAGTAGTGAGTCACTATTTTAAGCATCCTCTGGAGTGACCAATTCGGTTTTTATTTTTAAAAAATCATTAAAAACTGACAGTTTTTATGTATTTGATGCTATTCACTCTGTTTTAGTCCTTCTTTTTGATGCTCAAATTATCCCATCTTGGTTCATGGAAACTCCTTCAAAATTTTTTGACTATGTCACTCTGATGTGACCCCGGTAGTTTTTTTTTTTTTCCCAAGCCAAACTGTATCCAGCTTTATTAAAGATACTTTTCATAAACAATCATGGTATTTCAGGCAGGACATGGGCAGACAATCATTAACAGTATACAACAACTTTCAAACTCCTTTTTTCAATGGACTACTAAAATCAGAAAGCCACTATAAAACCCAATGCAGTCTTCATGTGATGCTCGGAGCAGGGACGTATACAGTGAGGGCGAACAGTTCACATTTTAGCATGTTGTTTTAACAACTTTTCACAAGCCGACCCTGACTTTCAGGAAATGAAATGAAAATGGCAGCATTATCCATCTGAAGATCCACGAGCTAAAAAGGAACTCTTTTGAGGGACACCATCTCAGTGATGACACTTTGTCAAGTCCAGATTGCCTGACATACTGGAAACCATGTCCAGACCTTCCAACAGGTCTCTGGGTTTAAGGGAGTCAAGTCTATGTTGAAGGCAGAGAGGGAGAAGAGGACATAAAAACTGAATTTTAGTTTTTTCCATGCCACCAAGGGATTTGTACCCAGGCGGCTCATGTGTGTCAATGTCAAGGAACCCCTCCTCCTGGGAGCCAAGAGGAAGTTTCTCAAAACTAGGAGGGAAAGGTGTTTTTTCCCCCTGTGTCAATCTAGCTTCAGAGATATTCTATTAGTGACATATGCCCTTCCCCCAAAACAACAATGAAGTGTTCTGTGTGCTAGCAACATAGTTTAAAAAAAAAAAAAAAAAAGTAAAACAAAATTCTGCACTTTTATAAAACTTGATAAAAAATAGTACTTCAAACTGTACAGTCACCAGAAGTACACAGTTATCAAAAATGCACACCCGTCACTTGGCATCTCCAGCACCTTCAGCTTTCTGTGCCTGGTCTGTTTGGGCGTCTCCGTTCTCTGAGGGTTATTTCCATACTTGCTGGCGTCAGCTTTCCCCCTTTTCCCTTTGGGTACCTTCTCTCCCTTCTTTGCTGGGGCCTTTTTAGGCTTGGGCTCTGACTTTGGAAAGGCAGGTTAAGCAGATAACCTTGCAGATCTTCTCCGTGGCTCGTCCTTCACCTTGGCTTTATCTCCTGTAGCATCCCCCTCAGCCTTTCTCTTGGGCATGGTGGCGACAGTGGCGGGACATAAGCGCTGGACACCGGGATGCAGCAGCGCGCCGGCTTTGGCCGGTCCGGGGGTCGTTCTCGCCTCTTCTTCTTCACACTGCTCCGACCCCGGTAGTTTCTGATTGCCTCCTTGCTTCCAGGCATGACATGGTATTCCAGACTTGTCTTATTTCCAGACTTATTTCCATTATTTACCATCCCTCCTAAGAGCTGTAGTATTTAGAAACCACATTTTGGGTACTAGGGGTACGAATTGTTACTGGATTGTAAAAGCTTCTAGGCCTTTTAAAGTGTCCAGAGCTAGAAACCATTTTTTCTTCAAAAAAATCATTGTGAGTTCATTCTGATACTCCCAATTCAAAGTAAAGATTTTACGTTTTTTTTTTTTTTTTAAAGATTTTATTTATTTGTCAGAGAGAGAGAGGGAGCGAGAGCGAGCACAGGCAGACAGAATGGCAGGCAGAGACAGAGGGAGAAGCAGGCTCCCTGCCGAGCAAGGAGCCCGATGTGGGACTCGATCCCAGGACACTGGGCTCATGACCCGAGCCGAAGGCAGCTGCTTAACCAACTGAGCCACCCAGGCATCCCAAGATTTTACGGTTTTAATTTAACTTATTTTATATTTAATCCTCTTTTTCTTAGGCTAAAAATCATATATTCTAAGGCATTCACAAGCTCGCTTATTTGCATTATCTGACTGGTATTATTACTAATAAAAAATACAGTTTAATCATGTAACATTTATTTACTTATTTATTTATTGTAAAGATTTTATTTATTTGACACAGAGAGAGAGAGATCACAAGTAGGCAGAGAGGCAGACAGAGAGAGAGGGGGAAGCAGGTTCCCCTCCGAGCAGAGAGCCCGATGAGGCTTGATCCCTGGACTGAGAACATGACCTGAGCCGAAGGCAGAGGCCCAACCCGCCGAGCCACCCAGGCGCCCCTAATCATGTAACTTTTAAAAATGCTTATTTAACGGGACGCCTGGGTGGCTCAGTTGGTTAAGCAGCTGCCTTCGGCTCAGGTCATGATCCCAGCGTCCTGGGATCGAGTCCCACATCGGGCTCCTTGCTCAGCGGGGAGCCTGCTTCTCCCTCTGCCTCTGCCTGCCATTCTGTCTGCCTGTGCTCGCTCTCTCCCCCTCTCTCTCTCTGATAAATAAATAAAATCTTTAAAAAAAAAATGCTTATTTAACAAAAATGTTTATGCTCAGATTGTTTAAGTCTTCGGTTAAAAAAAAAACAAAACCAGAGTGCCTGGGTAGTTCAGTTGGTTATGTGACTGCTTTTGGCTCAGGTCATGATCCTGGAGTCCTGGGATCATGTCCCACATTGGGCTCCCTGCTCAGCGGTGAGTCTGCTTCTCTGACTCTCCCCTCTCTCATCCTCTTTCTCAAATAAATAAATAAAATCTTAAAAAACCAAACACCCCCCCAAACTTGCACACTAAGTTTCCCATATATATATTTTCCCATAAATAAATATATATATATATATATATAATGTAGCAACCAGGTGCCTCATTAGTGCAGTAGGTAGCGCTCAGCCTCATAAAACATAGCCACCTGGTTTTCCCAATACCATTTACGGAAGAGACTGTCTATCCTATAGTCTTACACACAATGTCCCCATTGCATATTCCTGCCTCATTTGTCACAGATTAATTGACCCTATAGCGCGGATTTACTTCTGGGGTCTCTATCTTGTCCCTTTCATCTATTTTTGTTCCAGTGTCATACTGTTCTGATTACCATAGCTTTGTAGCATATTTTGAAATCTGGGACTGTGCTCTATACAAGAGCAAAATCTTTGCTCTTTCTCAGGACTGCTTTGGCAATCTTTGAAATCAGACCACTTTCTTACACCATTCACAAAAATAAACTCAAAATGGAATAAAGACCTAAATATGAGACCAGAAACCATAAAACTCCCTAAAGAAAACATAGGAAGTAATATCTTGGATGTCAGCCTTTGCAACATTTTTCTAGATGTGTCTTCTTAGGCAAAAGAAACCAAAGCAAAGTTAAACTTCTGGGAATACACCAAAATAAAATGCTTTTGCAAAGCAAAGGAAGCTATCAACAAAACAAAAAGGCAACCTACTGAATAGAAGATATTTCCAAATGATATATCCGAAAAGTTGTTAATATCAAAAATATATAAAGAACTTCTACAACACAACACAAAAAAAACCCAAATAATCTGATTTTAAAAATGGGAAGAGCACATTCTTTGAAAGGGCATTTTCCCAAAGAAGACATACAGATAGCCACACAGGAAAAGATAGTCAACATCACTAATCATCAGGGAAATGCAAATCAAACCACAATGAGATATCATTTTATACCTGTCAGAATGGCTAATAAGACAAGAAATATTAAGTGGGGGCGCCTGGGTGGCTCAGTGGGTTAAGCCGCTGCCTTCGGCTCAGGTCATGATCTCAGGGTCCTGGGATCGAGTCCCGCATCGGGCTCTCTGCTCAGCAGGGAGCCTGCTTCCTCCTCTCTCTCTCTCTCTGCCTGCCTCTCTGCCTACTTGTGATCTCTCTCTGTCAAATAAATAAATAAATAAAATCTTTAAAAAAAAAAAAAAAAGAAATATTAAGTGTTGGCAATGATGTGGAGAAAAGAAAACCCTTTGGGACTGTAAGTTGGTACAGCCACTATGGAAAATAGTACAGAGGTTCCTGAAAAAGTTAAAAAATAAAAATACCAATCCCCCCATTTAATCCAATAATTCCACTATTGGTTATTTACTGCCCCCCCAAAAAAGCCCCACTAGTTCAAAAATGTATATGTACCTCTGTTTAATAAAGCATTGTTTACAATAGCCGAAATATGGAAGCAACCTAGCTGTCCATCAATAGATGACGGATAGGTAAAGATGTGCTATATATGTATACAAGGGAATGTTACTCGGCCACAAAAAATAATGGGATCTTGCCATTTGCAACAACATAGATTGACCAAGGGGATGTTATACTAAGAGAAAATGTTAGGTAAAGACAAATACCGTATGATTTCAGTTATATGTAGAATCTAAAAACAAAACAAAAACCACACAAACGAAACCATAAACACAGAAAAAAAAAATGGTAATTGCCAGAGGGAAGGGAGCTGGATGACGAGCAAAATGGGTGAAGATCAAATGGCACAAACTTACAGTT
Source organism: Mustela nivalis (assembly GCF_964662115.1). Lineage (NCBI taxonomy): Eukaryota > Metazoa > Chordata > Mammalia > Carnivora > Mustelidae > Mustela > Mustela nivalis. The sequence continues at coordinate 16,637,482 of NC_139021.1, read as the reverse complement.
ATAAAATACGTGATGAAGATGAAAAGTACAGCATGGGGAATATAGTCAATACTGTAATAGTGTTGAGTGGTGACAGATGGTAACTACACTTATCCTGGTATGGGCATAGCTTAATGTATAGAATTGCGGAATCACTATGTTTTACACCTTAAACTAACAACATTGTATGTCAACTATCCTTCAATTAAAAAAACCTATGTATGAACTTAAGATACATGTGATGTATCTCACATCACATGTGCTGTGAGATGGCATGTGATGAGATGGCATGTGCTTCCCAAACTGCGCTACAATTTTTGTTGCTAAAATTTCTCCAATTCCTTATAGAACGTTTGCAGAACATGGTAAGCACTCAGTTAGTTCAATACAATGAATACAGTATGGTTTATGATGACGACATGTGCCATGTATAAAAAGTTTGTATGATTACTGGTAGGGTATTACAGACACAACAATTTTTATCATAGCATTTAACATTTTAATTTACTGATAGCAACAAATGAAACCGTGTAGCGTCAAGTCAAAGAAGGCTATCAGGCTACAGTAAATACTGTTAGGTATTAGAAAAATAAAAGCCTATCTATCACTCACATCACTATGTCTTGCTCCTCTTTATATTATTTACAATAAAAAGACAATGCAATACTAGCATATATGCAAATGCAAACATTTGCTTTAGGGCATCCCAAATTAACTAAGCAATTACAGATAATACATGAGACCAGCTAAAAAGAAGTTCTGACAAACTGAAGATGAACTAGGATTAGAAGTAGTTTCGATTCAAGTTGAGGCGGGGGCAGTAAGGACAAGGGCCCCACCTGGGCAGCCAGCTTATCACAGGGGGGGTGCAATTTTCCCATCCTAAAAATGAAAAAGTTGACCCAATCTTTGAATCTCCAACTAGTAGTCATGCGCAAAGACATATTTTGTTTGGCTAAGACAGTGTCTTAAAAAACCTTAATGAGCTGGCAACATTTAGAAGATACTTAACACAAAAATTTGAACTAACATTTAAGAAAGAGAACAAATTCATTTTTCAAGTCTGAGTCAGCTTCTGCACTTCAGTTAACAGGTTGGAGCTAAAAATGACTTATAATGAGATGGTCGGCTACATTCTCAGCCGTGGCCCAACTCTCACTATTGGTCTGTCTCACTTATTTCATTTGCTTTACACCTCACTGTCCCAGGGGCTTTTAAGTTTGTATCATGAATTAAACCTGCATCATGAACTAAATGAGTATTTTTATACTGTGCTTGTGAAAACTTTGCCATGCACAAATGGTCTATTTTATCTTTTTGTACTATATATTAGGGTTCTACCAAAATAAGGAAACTATTGCTTTGTAAAGTATCTTTCACTGTTTAACATTCTATTCCTCATGCAACATCAGTATAGCTCAGAAAACAGGAAGAAAGGCAGAGGTGCCATCAAGCAAAGTTTACCTGTGAATTTGATCTTGCCTGCTTGATCGTACTGGAGCCAGACCATCGATTTCATCAAAAAAAATAATGGATGGGCGCATCTGATAAGCCTAGAAAACAGGTCCAGTGGTTGCATGTTATCATCAGTAACTTCAAATATACAGATGTATTATGAGCCATTTTAATACACTTTCATTCCAACTTGCTTATAGAATTTATTTATAATTCATAAATCTAAATGTAAATCCCAGAACCATATTTTAAGGATCCAAATTAAAATATAATATATATAATTTAATTTTACTTGTATTCTCAATTGGAGATATTCAAAATACATACTCCCCTGACCACATACCTCAGGTTTCATATAGCTATAGTTATTGGAAGACATAAAATTATCTATTCAAGACCAAGTGTTAAAACAAGACAAAGACCAGAAGACAATGACATAGCCTTCTTCCAGGTTAGGATGGTAAAACATTAAGCAAGATGCCATTGTTTTTTTTTTTTTTTTTAAGTCTGCTTCAATAAAGTCGAAGAAACTCAGTGAGCTATATAAAGAGATTTAAGAGCATCTGCAGCAATATGCCTCAATAGATCAGAATGTATTATCTCACAATGTGCTATCGATACAATCTGGGATATGAAATTGAAAGTCTCTAGGGCAGAACTAATCTTCAGCTCACATACTGAGACATCTCACTATGCTAAGTATGAGAGTTTCGGTCTCTCTCTAGATATGAGCCTTAAGACTCCAAAGAACTTAAGATTCAATCATTTCTTTGTCTTTTTCCTATAGAACTGTTCATCATAGGTCAGTATTATCTTGACATACAAAAGAAAATAATCCATAGATTATATATTTGGTCTAATTCTTCTGAGTTTATTTCTATGAAATATGATGAAATATAAGACTTATCTAATTCTCACATACTTACATTTACATTGATTATAGGTCTACATAGGTAAATAAATTTTAATATCATACCTGATCAAATAATAATCGTAGTTGTCTTTCAGACTCTCCTACCCATTTACTCAGACAATCAGCACCTTTCCTCATGAAGAATGCTACTCTCTTATCCCCTTGACTGCATTCATTGGCAAGTGCTCTAGCAACCAGAGTTTTTCCAGTTCCAGGTGGACCATAAAACAAACAACCTCTATAACAGAATAAGCATTATTTTAGTATTACATTAGAAAGTAGACTATTTAAACAAAATTAGAAATCAATTTCACAAATGCAGTTAGTGAATAAAAAATAAGACAAATGAAATATTGTTTCAATCCATAGAGCACAGTTTAAAACCTGAAAATATCAATACTACAAAACTGAAATTGATAACACCCTTTATTTGAAACATATTTTCTTTTATTCACTCATCATGCTCATCATATTATTTACCTTGCACAGAAGTCAGGCTTAAACAGGCTTGATAGTTTACTTTTATAACATTATCAGGGGAAAGAATAGCAGATTTCACCTACAACCCTTGGTTTCAGTGCCAGTAACATAGTACCAAAAGTTTTGTATGAAAACATGATGGGAATGAATAGAAAAGAAAGATAAAAGAAGAGAGCTTAAAGAAATAATACATGGGGACACCTGAGTGGCTCAGTGGGTTAAGCCTCTGCCTTTGGCTCAGGTCATGATCTCAGGGTCCTGGGATCCAGTCCCACACTGGGTTCCCTGCTGAGCAGGAAGCCTGCTTGCCCCCTCCCTCTGCTGCTCCCCCTGCTTGTGCTCTCTCTCCTTCTCTCACTGTCAAATAAATAAATTCTTAAAAAAAAAAAAAAATAGGTGTTTCAGTGCCAGGGACTAGGACAATGTAAATAATTTGAAATCATTCTTGGTGATATCACTGTAATGGGGTAATCTATAGTTTTTCACATATTTCCAAAGTTATTCATTGCTCTTTGGATAGAATTCCCCCCAAAATGGATTGTACTCATAATTCTAATTAGAAATGTAAAAAGGATATAGAAATAGAACATGTCAGGGATTAAGTGCTACTAAAGTAACATGAAATAATTTCAGATCATCATATAACTGCTCTTGAAAATTAACATTAAGGAAGATTCCAGAAAAGCAAAAATGACAAAATAAGAGTTGTGGGGGAAAATTCACACATAATAGATGAAATCTATTAAAAGAGTAATATATATATATATAAACGAAATGGAGATGATCAAATGCAGATAGAAAAAAATAAAACTGTTAAAAAACACACCATATGGGGGCACCTGGGTGGCTCAGTGGGTTAAAGCCTCTGCCTTGGGCTTAGGTCATGATCCCAGGGTCCTGGGATCAAGTACAGCATTGGGCTCTAGACAAGGGGAACCTGCTTCCCCTTATCTCTGCCTGCCTCTCTGCCTACTTGTGATCTCTGTCAAATAAATAAATAAAATCTTAAAAAAAAAAAAGTTGAACTTCTCTTAAAGTTCCATTAATATTATAAATGTTCTCAAATTTTAGCTATTAATGGACAGAATAAAATATTGCAATACTATAAAAAATTAGCAAATTTAAAAAGAAACATCTCTTCTAATTTTTTCTCATTTCCCTGTCCTTTTAACATATATTTCCCCTTATAATATCAAATATATAATCATGTTAACCTACTGTTTTCACATGGTGTGTTTTTTTTTTTAAAGATTTTATTTATTTATTTGACAGACAGAGCTCACAAGTAGGCAGAGAGGCAGGCAGAGAGAGAGGGGGAAGCAGGTTCCCTGCCGAGCAGAGAGCCCAGCTCAGGGCTTGATCCCAGGACCCTGAGACCATGACCTGAGCTGAAGGCAGAGGCCTAACCCACTGAGCCACCCAAGCACCCCAGTTCAACTTTTTTTTTACACTTCAATAATGGGTATTATAAATGAGTCAAAATACAGGGCTGTCATGTTGGCGCAGTTGGTTGAGTGTTTTGACTCATGTTTTAGTCTCAGGGTTGTAAGACTGAGCCCTGTGTCAGGCTCCATGCTCAGGGTAGAGTCTGCTTAAGACTCTCCCTCCTTTTGCCCCTCCCTCCCGCGCTCTCTCTCTCTCTCCCTCAAATAAATAAATTTCTAAAAAACAAAAACAAAGGGTGCCTGGGTGGCTCAGTCAGTTGGGCATCTGCCTTTGGCTCAGGTCATGATCCCAGCATCCTGGGACTGAGACCCACATCAGACTCTGCTCCCAGGAAGCCTGCTTCTCCCTCCACCTGCTTATGTTCTCTCTCTCCAATGACTAAACAGAATCTTTAAAACAAACATACAAACAAAAACAAAATATGGCCAAATTACATCAAAAACTTAAAACAAATGCTTGGTATTAGTCTACATACTATTCAGTTTTTGGCATAAAGTTCTTCGGCTGCAAGGAACAACATCTGGTTTACTTCACTAATTGGAATAGCTCTGTTTAATGCTGGAATGGCCTCTTCTTGGTATCTCTTCTGCTTTTGTTTTTAGCATAATTACCTGTGATCGTATGAATGGACTAGAGTGGATAGAGGTACTCATTACATTTATTCCAAATAAAGGTAAATAACCAGTCACTACAGTAGGAAGAAAGAAAGGAGAAAGAAAGGCAATGCAACTGCCCTATATTTTTAAGGCCAATAGGGTTAGCCTAAGGAGGTTAGCCAAGATTCAGGAATAAAAGCCCACAAAAAATGTAGTATGAAGCCAGACTGGGAGCTTAAGAAAAGAACAAAGCCATAAATTGCTCTTTGTGGCAATGGGGACAGTAAATTTTCCACCATTTTCCTTTGGCTTTAGACAGTCTTGGGTCCTTGAAATGCCCACTCGTGCTCCTCCCGACAGCTCTGCCACCTCAGCGGCAAAACACAGTAGGGGCAGAAATGGAAAATTGAGGGAAAGGCTGGGTCATAATGGGTCTCCCCTCTTAAGACCCAATTTACTAAATTAACTAGGTACTTCCAATACTTCTTATAAGCAGCAAGTGTTGTTATTTAATACTAATATCTTTCTAATTAAAAACAGGTTTAATTCACCAATGTTTAACTGTGTATGGTACATAACTTTTATAATGGGAAAGGGGAAAAAAGCTTACTAATTAAAAAAAAAGTTTCCTTAAATCAATGTTTCCATACAGGATGATTCAGGAAGAAAAAAGTTTCATGAGGAAAAAAGAATCAGGAGCTAGTGTTTAAAAATGGGTTAATAATGTATAAAAACTAGAAGAAAAAGGAAAAAGACTAAGTGTGGTGATATGAAAACTAAAATAAAGTAGCTCCCAATAAGAAAGCTAATTTGTGGGCTGCCTGGGTGTCTCAGTCAGTTAAGCATCTATCTGACTTCTTGATCTTGGCTCAGGTCATGATCTCAGGGTTGTGAGAATGATGGTGTCGGACTCCATGCTAGGCAAGGAGACTGCTTAACATTCTCTTCCTCTCCCTCTGCACTGCAACCCCAGAGCCCTCCCTCTCTCTTAAAAAAACAAACAGGGCGCCTGAGTGGCTCAGTGGGTTAAAGCCTCTACCTTTGACTCAGTTCATGATCCCAGGGTCCTGGGATTGAGCCCTGCATCAGGCTCTTTGCTCAGCAGGGAGCCTGCTTCCTCCTCTCTCTCTGCCTGCCTCTCTGCCTACTTGTGATCTTTGTCTGTCAAATAAATAAATAAAAATCTAAAAGAAAACAAACAAACAAATAAGAAAAAAATTAATTTGCAAAACACCTCTTGAAATTTAGAGGTAATATTATCTCCATGCAGGAGAGAAGGGTTGGGTTGAAGTTTGAGGATGGAATAAGACATTATTATTAAAAAACGGTGAGACCACCCCTTTCTTTTACTACTCTGTGCAGGCAAATTGCTTGGCTAATTTACTTGCCCCTATGAGAAAAGATGAGATCCTGCAGAAAGTAAGTTAAGAACTCCATGTTGAACAGTGTAGACTACTAACCCTTTCTCAGGCCTACTGCTAAAATGCTGGCAGCCAGATTCATAAGCTTCAAACAGAAAACTGGAAAATTTGTCTCTGGTGGGGAAAAACATGCCTAGATACTGACTTTGAGGACTTCTGGTAAAAGAATCACCACCCAACCATCATCCTAAGGTGAGGCCTAGAAATTAACAAGCTCTACAAGTGGCTTTTAAAAACATGCTCCATTCTGAGGGTGCCTGAGTAGCTCAGTCAGTTGAGAGACAGACTCTTTATTTTGGCTCAGGTCATCATCTCAGGATTGTAAGATTAAGCTCCATGGGAATGCTCAGCAGTCTGCTGGAGATCCTCTCCCTCCGTCCCTATACATGCCTGCATACGTACTTTTGGTCTCAAATAAATAAATCTTAAAAAAAAAAAAAAAGCTTCACCCTTAAATATTAACAAAGAGCCAAGGATCACTAGACACTTACAAGGAAATCCCCACTAGACACTTAAGGAAAAAAGATCAAAAGAGATGGGAACAAGAAAAAAAGTAGATTAATCTACAAAATCCAACATTCAATTGACATGAATTGAGGAAAAAGAAAAAATGGAGTGGAAAAATTACTGAAGAAGTCATACAAAAAAACTTGCCTAGAAATCAAAGGATACTTTTCCGTACTGGAGAGGCACAGCACAATGAAAGCAGGAGGGGAAAAAAACACATCAACAGATTGTGGTTCCAAGACCATGCTCAAACAAAACAAAACAAACAAACAAACAAAAAACTCTCTCTTCCATTCTTTTTTTCAGGATATTGCTGGAATGTAACCCATCAAAACACAGCTGTAAAAAACGGTCTTAGGGGCACCCAGCTGGCTCAGTCAGTGGAGGCTGAGACTCTTTATCTTGGGGCTGTGAGTTCAAGTCCCATGTTAGGGGTGAAGATTACTTAAAAATTAAGAAAAAAAAAAAATCTTAAAAAAAAAGGAAGCAGGGAATCCTGAAAGATAAAGGAAATCCCACTGATTGTGACGAGAAGTCCCAAAGCTTAGCTGTGCTTCAAGACTAAGAATAACTAGTCTGGATAAAAGCAAGAGAACAAAGCTCCAAGATGTGTCTAGAAAAATGAGGAGTCAATAAATTATTTGTTATGTTTAACTGTACTGAAGAGTTTTATCACTAGCATGAACTGAAAGTACATATAAAACTAATTACAAAAACCCTAACGAACAACAACAACAAAAAAAACCCCACCCACAGGCAAACAATATTAAAGCTGATGGGAAAGAGCAGAGTTGGAAAAGAGAGAAAATGTAGTCATAATATACTATATATGGCTCAGCTGTAAGAAATATTTACATAATCATAAAGAACACACTTAAAATTGACTCAACAATTTTACATGTGCATAAAGAAGCTACCAGGAGCATATGAGGACGGGAAAAAATGTGTATGTACGGAGTTAAGGGAAACCAGAAAAAAAAGAGCCTATTCATGTTACAAGTCAATAGATTCTAAAACAGACCAAAAATTACAGTATAAGCATATTATTTAAATATGTATTTAAACAGATAAACAGGAATGAAAATAGTTGGCTCTGGAAAGTGGGAGGTGACTTTTTTTTTTTTTTTTTTAAGATTTTATTTATTTGTCAGAGAGAGAGCACAAGCGAAAGTGAGCACAGGCAGACAGAGTGGAAGGCAGAGTCAGAGGGAGAAGCAGGCTCCCTGCGGAGCAAGGAGCCCGATGTGGGACTCGATCCCAGGACGCTGGGATCATGACCTGAGCTGAAGGCAGCTGCTCAACCAACTGAGCCACCCAGGCGTCCCTGCAATGTGACTTTTAAAATTATGTACATGTATTACTTTGGTATAAATCTAAAACTAAAGTATAAAAGTGAAAGAAAAAAGTAAATAATACATATGGGAAGAATTTCACTAAATGTATGGAAAGCCTTGAAAACTATTTTTCTTTTAATAGAGAATCAATTTTGAAACCATTTTTCAAGTTAAAGTTTAAGAAAGTAAAAATATTCAAAGTACCCAGGAAAGCGTAATAGATTACTGTAGACCTAAAAAAATTCAACAGACAAGTGTTATCTTTCTGGACAATAGTAGCTTAGCCCAGAGTTTGGCTAAAATAAAAATGTACAATTAAAATTACCTTGGAGGTTGAATTTTGAATTTTTCAAAGACTTCTGGATAAAGTAATGGAAACACCACCATCTCTTTCAGAGCTGCAATATGATTCGACAGGCCCCCGATGCTATCAAATCGTACCTGACAATGGAAGGGAAACAGGGACATTCTCAGATTTGGAGTTACAGTTAAAATGCCATTCCATCCCTAAACTGTACTCAACCCATACACAGTCAAATGAGTAACAGCATTTTAGTAGCCCGAAGATTTGAAAAAAAGGAAAAAAAAGTCTGTAAAGTTTCTGATTTATACAAAATTGGTTTATTTAACTTTAAAACTAAACTGAAGCAAACAGTATGTGTGTTCAAGCATACAATTCAAGGTAGTATAACTCACTGAAGAATCCAGTTGCATTGGATCAACATCTGCAAGACTTGCTCCAATCTTCATTCTATCTTTATAAATTCCTTTTAATTCATCTTTCCGAAAATTCAGCGGGAGGCACCTATTTAGAAAAGATGAAAAAAAAAAAAAACCCCACCCCATTAGTTCACTTTTCTCCCCCAAATTCCATGTTAAAATATGGATGTTTTTCCTCAAATTCTTTTAAAAAAGGCAAATTTCAATCACAGCCATTGTGAAACTATGTATTTCAACTTCCTCATTTTCTTTATATAGGATGAGAACTTCAATGTTAGTAATATTTGTCCCTGAAGTTTTATCATTAAAGATAGACAGTCAAATGAAATACCAGTGTTCAAGACACCACAGCAGCATAAAGTAATTTGTGTTTGTATCAATATACTTCATATTGACTGTGCTTAACATATACAAAGTATTTACTATTTTCCAGGCTGTTTTAGGCGGCTTTACATGTAATAATTCATTAAGTCCTCACAACGGTTTTACGGAATATTATTATTTCCCCTATTTTAAAAGAAAACTGAGACATAGAAAGGTTAACTAAAATGCTCAAAGTCACACAAAGTGGCAGACCCAGACTCAAACCAAAGCAGTGGGCCTCTAGTCCTGCAACAATTCTGCTACAATACCTCTCAGCAAAACAGTCTCACGGTCCACCAAGCATTTGGGTCCACATCAATCCTCTCAAGCAAGAATGAATCACTGCTTTCCTAACTACTTTCAAAAACAGTTATGGTAGATTACGCAGAGCACACCTAGAAAAACCTGCTTGTTTTACAGATGGAGAATGCAAACTGCTCTTGCTAGAGGCTGAGACACTTAGGTCAGAGCACCTAAGCAAGGAAAGATGCTGTGGCTGAATATGCGTGAAAGCACTCCAGCCCCACCTCGAGTGCCAGCTCCTGCTAGCCTCAGACTCCAAAAGGAATTCACACTGTGAAATCTGAGATGGAGACATTTTCAACCGTGGCTTCATAAAAGGTGTTTTTTTTTTTTTTTTTAAAGATTTTATTTATTTGACAGAGAGCACAAATAGGCAGAACAGCATGCAGAGGGAGAGGGAGAAGCAGGCTCTCTGCTTAGCAGAGAGCCTGATGTGGGGCTCAATCCCAGGACCCTGAGATCATGATCTGAGCCAAAGGCAGCTGCTTAACACACTGAGCCTCCCAGGCACCCCTTAAAAGGTATTTCTTAAAACAATCCTTAACAGAAGTGTAACTGCATGCTATAAAATCCACAGGATTCAATGCACGTTTCTAGGAATGAAGCCAAAGAAAAATTCAAGTAATCTAAATAATACAGGTTGTGGATGATTTAGTTCACTGCTGCCAACGGAAGTGAAAAACAAGTCAAAATGTAATTTAAAATTTTGTTTTACACACACTAAACAAAAAAGTAAAACTAATTTTAACAATCTATTTTATTTATCTAAAACATACCATTTCAATATGCAAAATAAGTATTTACAAAATTGGGATATTTTACATTCTTTCTTGTACTAAGTCTTTGAAATCCAAGAGTATATATATATATATATATATATATTTTTTTTTTTTTAATTTTATTTATTTATTTGACAGAGAGAGATCACAAGTAGGCAGAGGGGCAGGCAGAGAGAGAGAGAGGAGGAAGCAGGCTCCCTGCTGAGCAGAGAGCCCGATGCGGGACTCGATCCTAGGACCCTGAGATCATGACCTGAGCCGAAGGCAGCGGCTTAACCCACTGAGCCACCCAGGTGCCCCAAGAGTATATTTTTTGCAAAAATGTATAGTATTTCTCAATTCAGATCAGCTACATTTCAAGTGCTGAAATAGCCACATATAACCAGTGACTACCACATTAGGGCAGATCTAATGTTACAAAAGAACAGAGCTTATGATACAAAAAATGGTTGGTCTGCATATCCCTTCAATTATTATGCTCTAATTGTTTCATCAAACACTGTTTTCTACTCTATAAAAATATTATTTTATTAAGATACAAGCATTGAATTTTTCACTCACCCAGCCACATCTGTAAAATGGGAATAATCCTTGCTATGTGAACTTACAAATGCACTTACACTATAAAGAGTTACGAATAAAATAAAATAAAATAAAATAAAATAAAAAGTTTATTTCCTCAAATCAGTGCATACCAAGCACCATTTTGAGTTATACCCTGGTTGTATAAGAAAACATATGTTCTAATCTATTACTAGTTTCAAATACAGATATTTCAAAAAAAGATGGCATTTTGGTTTATACATTTACCTCTTACGTAATTCTTAAATTTGGTCAAGCTGTATGCATTCCCAAATTATTCAGCCTTTTCACCACTTAAGAAAAAATAGCTTGTAGCTTTAAAAGGCATCAGTATGACACTTACCTGTTGATAGCTCTATTACGGCTCCTTTTTCTTCGCCTCTCGAAGTGCTGTTCATCTTCAGAGGAGGAAGATGAAGTAGAGTCACTACTGTGGATTGCATGCCTTCGCCTAAAGTAAAGAGGAAAACTGAAATCATGACGAAGGGGAGCAGGAAAAACAGAGGAGTAAGATGCAAACATCAGAAATACCTAATGATCCAAAAACGTTTATCCTAAAACTAATACATTTGCTGAACCAATTAAGTAGGCTTTGTTGATTGAATCTTTTGAGAAGAATACAAGTCCTGGATACTGAGAGGAAGGGAAAAAAAAGAAAGGCAGGAGCATGCGGTGGAGCTGATAATCAAATGTTCCTTATGATAGGAATGGTTCAGGCAGAATGACTTCTTTTTTTTTTTTTTAAGATTTTATTTATTTATTTGACAGACAGAGATCACCAGTACACAGAGAGGCAGGCAGAGAGAGAGGGGGAAGCAGGCTTCCCACTGAGCAGAGAGCCTGATGCGGGGCTCAATCCCAGGACCCTGAGATCATGACCTGTGCTGAAGGCAGAGGCTTTAACCCACTGAGCCACCCAAGCGCCCCCAGAATGACTTCTTAAGTCTTGATATAAATCAGTTATCCTCAAAGAGAAAGGTGGGGAAAAGAGGGTATTAGACTCTTTGGGACTAATTTCAGAAAGTATTTTCAATATTATACTATATATAATTTCGCATTTGGAAGGGAATTTTGAAATGTCAACCTCAAAAGGAGAACACAAGAGTTTTCATGTAAACCAGAAAGGATCAAGTTAAAAATACTAGGAAACAGTGAGAAATACAATGTCTTTTATCTACAGCATATCACCAACTGTAAATTCACAATAGCCACTTAATAGCTGTGTACAATGTGGATGAGCTACCTAACCCATATAAGCCTTAATTTTCTCACTTTCAAATAAGGGATAAGAATATAATCAATGGATTATATTCAAATTCTTAGGCTAGTTGGTAGGATTAAATAAGATGCCAAGCACTACAAATATTGAAAAAAATTTTAAATCACTTCTACCTTTGCATTGTTGCAAAGGACCCATAGGAAAGACAAAGAATCTAGCTGGGAAAACCTTTAATAATCATTCTATTGGTCAGAGTCTAGCACTTTTCCTGAGTTAGAGTACCATCACAGTAAGTAGGTATTTCCAAAAATATAAAACGTTCACAATCTATTATCTGCATAATGGAGGGTCCAGAATCTTGTTCTCAGAAAACAAGTTTTTCCACTATTCACGTACCAGAATCTGACATGTCATAAAGGCAATTCACAGTCACTATTTGTCCCACTTACTATGATTATTCATATGTTCTGCTACAGAACACATGATCCTCCACTCACCTCCCAAACATGCCCAAGAATATTTTTGTGATGAGCCTGAAACTAAAACTATCAAGCACAAGTCTGCAATTTTATATGAAAGACAAACTTGTTTAATATTCCCATTAATATTATGAAAAGATTAACTTATAAACATATAATTCACATAACTGTGTGTGAATTCAGTATGTATTCACATAATTAAGACCAACTTCACAATTAATGAAAGGACTAACAATTATTAAGTGCTCCTTGTACCAGACCAGATAGTAGACATATTATCTCATTTAATCTTAAACTTAAACTTTGGACAAGTACATATGGCATGCTCATTTACAGTTGGGGCCAATGTGGCTGGCTCACAGCATAAACAATTTGCTCAAAATGTAAGAATAAGATAATGAGGCATCAGAATTCAAACCACTGTCTTTCTATTCCAAAAATCCACATTATATATACACTGGTGATTCCCAGTTGTTGACTTCACGAGCCAAAAGAGTTATAAGCAAACAATAAAACCTGTGGACTGACATAAATTTTCCATTTGAGTTGCAAAGTAGGATTTTTAAGCATTAAAATACAGCCAAGATAACAAAAGCATACAGCACTCAACATAAGCCTGATAGTATCTTAAATGCTTTACATCCATTAACTCATCTAATTTTCATAATACTGTGAGATAGATAATACTGTCCTCTTCATTCTATGGGTCAGAAAACTGACACAAGAGAGGGGAAATAAGTTGTTGGGTCACTAATAAATGGAAAAGCTGGGCTTGCAACCTGGGCAGTCCTAGTCATGGGCCCAGATTCTTTGTAATTATACTGTAGAAAGGCCATTATTTCACTTTTTAAAGGATTCTAAGCACACATGGCCACATTCCCTTATTTTTTTCCCAATTTGCTTTTTAAAAACATCTGAACTGTTGGCACCCGTAAGCACTGGATCAGCACTGTGAATCTAACCAGTGTCTAGAGCTGTCAGTTTTAGCACCTTGACAACAGGTACGGAATACTCTGGAATACTGGTGAAGCAACTGTACTCTTATTTTACCTTTGTGTTCAAAGGACTAGGCTTGTTCCAGAAACTCCAGATTGAAGCTAAAGAATAAAGCTTAAGTGAGTAGAGGTTTGTAATCATAAGAAAGAAAATCCTGCTTAAAGGCAGCAGTCCTGAAGCTCGGCTGTAAGCATGCTAAAGACCCCTGCAAGATCTGTCCTGTGGGTGCAAGGTTTCTGGATCATTTGCCATACTAAGAGCAACGTTCAGACAATTCTCTGAATGGGTGCTTTGTTTCCATGCCTAGGTAGGTGAAGTAGGACATGAACTACAAACAGAAGCTGGTCTCTTCAAGAAAAAGTAAAAAGGCTGAGCAAAATCACCATTAAGGTTGTTAAAAGGGAAGAGATGTTTACACAGCCTTGGCTAGAGTGTTATCAAAAAAAAAAAAAAAAGAAAAAAAAAAAGGCTTAAAGGGCTATATTCAAAAGGTCAGATAATAGTAAGGGTTAGTTAAGATGTCAAAAAATACTCTCATACATTATTGGTGGGAATGTAAAATAAAGCAGCCATTCTGGAAAATCATCTGACAACTCCTTTAAACAGTAAATAGAGTTAGCATTTGATTTAGCAATTCCACTTCTAGGTACATACTTAAGAGAAGTGAAAACACAAGTTCACACAAAAAGTTGTTACAAATGTTCATGGTCGTATTCACAGTAGCCAAAAAAGTAGAAACAACCCAAATGTCCATCATCTGATAAATGGATAAACAAAACGTGGTATATTTATACAATGGAATCTTACTTGATAATAAAAAGAATGAAGTACTGGTACATGCTAAACGTGGATGAACCTTGAAAATGTTGTACCAAGTGAAAGAAGCCACTCACAGAAGAGTGCACATAAACGAAATACCCAGAATAGGCAAATCTAGAGAGACAGAAAATAGATTACTGGTTGCTTAGGGCTGAGGGGGTGGGGGATGCAGGAATTGGAGAGAACTAAAGAGGACAAGGTTTCTTTCTGAGACAAGAAAAATGTTCTAAAATTGTGGTGATAGCTGCACAACTATGAAAATACTGAAAGTCCTGTACACTTTAAATAGGTGAACTATATGGTATGTAAATTATATTTCGATAAAACTTATCAAAAAGTAAAAATCTTTAAAAGGCTATCAGAACCAAAATCAAAATCATTAAGTCAAATAATGTGACTTGAGTACAATTTAAATTTCTTAGTTCATACTTTAATTTAAATGGGTCAGAATATATAAACAAACATAAAGCAAATCAGACCTATACAGAGAACTGATGGTTGCCAGACAAGGGGTTGTGAGGGGGGATGGGCAAAACAGGTGACCAGGAGTGGGAGATACAGGTTTCCAATGATGGAAATGATTAAATTACAGGAATTAAAGGTACAGCATAGGGAATATTGTCAATAGTATTTCAATAGCATTGTTATAGTGACAGATGATAGCTATACTTGTGACTATTGCATAACATACAGCTGCTGAATCACTATGCTGCATAATTGAAACTCATGTAACATCATGTGTCAACTACACTCAAATAATAAATGAAATATATAAATAAAAAAGAAATGTCAGAATCTTCTACTAGTCAATGTGACCCAAGGGCCGGAACCCTGACTTAGCCATTTTTATATCCATAGTGCTTAGCACATAGTAGAACTCAAATAAAATCCTCTACCCAAAGAGCTATGAGACACTTTCCATAAAGGTAGATTCTGCAAACCAGATATGAGAACTTGAGCACCGAACAGGCAAAAAAAAAAAAAATTCCCACCTGCTCTAGAGTAACATTGTAGGTGGCGACTAATAAGGCAGTCAATAATTAAGTGGGTTACTTCCAGAAACATAAATCTGTTAAGAGTGAGAAAAGAAACTAAATCTCAAAGTAAGTGCCAGCCTTTCACTTCTGTTGGATCTAATAGAGGCTTGTCCTTTGAGTCACACAACCAAGACAGCTGCCCTGGGCCTTATGACTGGTGGGGATTCCAGGAAACACCACACCTTATGCTGCTTTTCTGTAGATCATTAGATTTCACCACCAAAATACAGGTCTTTAACAATATTCTGTTGTGTGGCCTCCTTTCAAGTGCAATTGATCATGGGCAACCCTGACAGTTTACCCTCCATCCTTCTGGGCTCTGGTTTTATGTAAAGGGATGACGAAACAGGAAATCTAGATATATACTTGTGATTTTTGACACTCAGAAAAAGAAATTAAAAGACCCAGGGACATTAAGGGCATTCATATTTTTCCTAGAAGAGAAGAATTTGTCAACAAAATTTGTCAACAAAAGTGTTGCTTTCCATAATCAGATAGACTATTTCAGCGAGCAGGCTTCCAGGAACTGTTTGAATAGTTAAGTCTTGTAGGATTTCAGTCTTACCTCTGAGCAAATTTATATTAGGAAAAAGAAGTACCATTTCCACATCAATGTCCTTTTTTGTGGAGGGGAGCTTCTTTAATCTTCACTAACTAACTCTTTCATTCATGAACTACTATAATGTTACTATTACCCCCCAAATTCTAATGAATCAGAAAACCTTTTATTGGGACACCTGGGTGGCTCAGTTGGTTAAGCGGCTGCCTTCGGCTCAGGTCATGATCCCAGCGTCCTGGGATCGAGTCCCACATCGGGCTCCTTGCTCCGCAGGGAGCCTGCTTCTCCCTCTGACTCTTCCTTCCACTCTGTCTGCCTGTGCTCGCTCTCACTCACTCTCTCTCTGACAAATAAATAAATAAAATCT
Source organism: Mustela nivalis (assembly GCF_964662115.1). NCBI lineage: Eukaryota > Metazoa > Chordata > Mammalia > Carnivora > Mustelidae > Mustela > Mustela nivalis. The sequence continues at coordinate 16,621,128 of NC_139021.1, read as the reverse complement.
TAAAAAAAAAAAAAAAAAAAAAAAAAGAAAACCTTTTATTACTTGGGAGAATGAGGAAATAAAAAAAGAATTACCCTTTTGGACTTAAAAATGACATTCAACAAATGTTAGGATGTAGAAGGGGAAAAAAACCTACAAATAATTTGAATGGTCAAAGAAAATCAATGCTTCCTACTATATGAGAGAAACGAATTTTTAAGAAGTGCAAGTAAAACTTGGAAAAAAACCCAGATCTATAAAAGGATAGTATCATGAAGTCTAGAAAGTTATGTAATATAGAATGTCATAGTGAGAAAATAGGTCTGTGATACCATGTGAAAACAAGAGTACACCTACACTTGAACAATGTGAGGATTAAGTGAAACAGTCTATGTAAGATGCTTAACACAAGCCAGGAATACAGTAAACACTGAAGCAAAGGTAGCCTCTATTATTAAAGTGTGGAACAGGGTGCCTGGGTGGCTCAGTGGGTTAAGCCGCTGCCTTCGGCTCAGGTCATGATCTCAGGGTCCTAGGATCGAGTCCCGCATCGGGCTCTCTGCTCAGCAGGGAGCATGCTTCCTCCTCTCTCTCTCTCTGCCTGCCTCTCTGCCTACTTGTGATTTCTCTCTGTCAAATAAATAAAATCTTATAAATAAATAAATAAAGTGTGGAACAATGGAGTAAACTACCTTACCATGGTAGTTATTAAGAATTCCTATTAATGCAAGCAAAAGCAAAAACCAGTCAGTGGTAGTAAGGGTAAGAGCACTATAGGCATAGAGCCAACTCTCCCAAATATGTATGATTCTAGAATTCTATTTGGATACAACCAATCCTAAGACTCTAGAATCCTACCCTAACACAGCCATAATTATATTGTCATAAATCAATCACTACTTCAGAACCAAACCTGTTCATTCGTTTACAATAAGGACTTCTTGGTCCAGCAGAAGATAGTCTATATCTTGGTCTTGCAGGAGAAGCTGGGCCACTATAAAATATGTTGGGCTTTCTCTGGTGCCGAGGTTCTAAAAAGAAGAATTATAGGTATGTGATATAGAAATATGTATGAAGATAATTTTTCTCTTCATCTAAATACTCACAAAAGTGCTGCTTTCCGTGAAAATACTAGTACATATCTACTATAGACTGCTTTACTGTTCACGTTTTAAACCATTTACATCTGCAACATTGCTGCTGAAATATGTACAGCACAAGACACCAACCAACCAAAACATACACTGGCCATAAACAACCATTATGATTATACTGATGCATAACAGCTGGTGATCAGCCCTGCATATATACGCTCACAAGTCATGAGGCAGAACTTTAACGTAAATGAAGAACAGTCCTATTTACACAAAGTGGCAAAATAAACTAAGAAAGCTGTGAAATCCAAATAAATAAATAACTCTAAAATAATTCCAGATAGTCACGAAATTTCAAAATAGCCCAATTATTTGCTTTGGTCAAGGCTAACATCTAACTTTCTTCAAGAAATGACTTCTTGTGCATTTAACATCGTTTATCAAAGACAACAGCCATGAGTATTCGTACAATGAAAACATGAAAAATAAGAATGATAGAGAAAAGGCAGTAAAGATAAGTGTAATCTAATTACGCTTCTCCTGGAAATATATACGTAAGCACTTACTTTCCAGTGGAGCCTGGTAGTACACAGTAGCTTTCCTCTGTCGAAGATAATATCGTTTTTGATTATCTTCTTCCCCATCCTCTTCATCTTCATCCTCATCCTCATCATCTTCATCATCATCTTCATCTTCATCTTCACCATCATCTTCATCTTCTTGGTCTTCTCCCTCTTCGGATGATTCTACAGTTAAGAAACATTTACTTTCAAGACAGTCACCAAAATGTTAGCGATTTTTAACACAGTGGAATTGAAATTTTTAGACAAGGGTCTAAAAATTTAGACCTAAATTTTTTTTTTACTTCTAGATTATTTATAAAAATGATCTAAAATTCTTTTGCAGCATTAAATGAAGATTTAAAAAAATGAAGTAAAATGCAGAATTAAAAATATCCAGAGGAAGGAAAAAAGGAAGTAGGAAAAGAAGTTTAAAGGCTACTAAGTTCTAAGCTAAACTTTATGGTATTGCTGCTAATTTCATTAATATAAGTGACTCTACTTAGGTTTCCAAGTTAATTTAGCATGTTGACAAATTAGAGAATCCCCTTATCTAGCTTTTGCCTTTCATACTTAAGTTTTAAATTCCATCCAGCCCTTCTGGCTGTCACTGAGTTACATCAAGCGTAACTCAAATAATCTACTTATGAAAATGTGAAATACCCTCACCAAATATTTAAAATGCATTTGAGAAAACCGGTTTTCACTCAAGAGAAGTTCTAATAAATTACAGTAGCAACTTTTTTTTTTCTTTTTTTAAAGATTTTATTTATTTATCAGAGAGAGAGAGGGAGAGAGCAAGCACAGGCAGACAGAACGGCAGGCAGAAGCAGAGGGAGAAGCAGGCTCCCCGCTGAGCAAGGAGCCCGATGTGGGACTCAATCCCAGGATGCTGGGATCATGACCCGAGCCGAAGGCAGCTGCTTAACCAACTGAGCCACCCAGGCGTCCCTACAGTAGCAACTTTTAAACAGAAGAGCGAAACTTAATTTTAATCACCTTTTAACAGGTAGAGATGTATTGTCTGCAGATGTATTATATATGCAAACCAGGTTTGTTTGCTTTAGATTTGTTGATTTCAAGTACTTTCCCAAATAGGACCTATTATCTTTTACAACACTTCCCTGCCCTCACTTTTCAATTATGACCAACCCTTCGATCTCTCACAAACTACCAGAAATGTCACAACTTCTGAATAAAAAAGCTATCTCTTACTAAATAAAAAGTGCTGAAATGCAAACCCAGAAGCAGAACAAAAGACTAACCCACACTGCCTTCTTGATTGTCAGTCGTTTCCTCATCAGTTCTTTGAATACCTTTTTGTTTTCCTCTTGTGTACATATTAAGATTCCCCTAAAAATGTTTAAACAAAAGTTATTAACATTCAGTATATTAAAAAAATTCAGTAGGATCTTCCTATCCTGCTTAAAATGAAGGTATTTATAGCTACAAACTCTTACAACTACAGCAATTAACTAGTGACTGATCAAACAAATGCTGTACAGTTTAAAAATGTTGAAAATGATGAATAATTTAAACAAAAAATGGACAGGTACCATAAGAAAAAGGTTAAACTGGAGGTCATTAAATCATCCCCTAAATGGAAGGAGATATATATACATATTTTTTATTGCAGTATAGTTGACACACAATGTTACACTAGTTTCAGGGCTGAGGAAGGATAGATTTACTTCTTCTGTTTCATTAAATACTCCCAAGTCTTCAAGTTCCCTCATTCGCTGTCTACGCATCTTCTTCATGTCATCCATTTTCTGAAGTACAGCTTCGGCAGTGCTTTAAGAAAATTGACATAATATAAGCTAAAACTGTTAAAAGAGTAGTACATTTTAAAAAACTTTATTTGTCTTCCATTGTATTTTTTGAGTGCTGGGATTTTAAATATCTCTATCCGAGGCACTGATTTACCTGCGTAAAAATATTCTAAAATTTCCTTCCAAGAATTTAAATACATATATAGAACTATTACAAAGCCCTCTACTAATCAGTCTCCTTTATGCTTTACACAGATGAATATGCAAGCTAGTTTAAATTTAAATTTATAACCCCTCCTCAACAAAAAGTTTTTCCAGCTAAGTCATCTTGATCTAAATAATTTTTACTTACTTCGTTATAAGTTTGTCAAACAGCACAGACTGGTTCACACTACTATAGCGACTCCTAATCCTGCAACTGCGGCGAACTTCAACGTCACCATTCTCTTCGTGCAAGTGTTCTTTATTTTGAACAATGTTTCTAGTCCTCAGTGACCGAGTAACTGGAATCACTTTGTCTTTAAGATGTGTACATAAAATGGAAAGATTTTAAGTAATGGCATTTATAAAACGATTCTAAAATCAACAACTGAATAGCTACACTTTCATATAACAAATCACAAGATTTTGAACTTACCTTTCTTAAAAATAATAGAAAGCAAAAATAAAGTCACAATATACACCTACCATATGATCTAGCATTCTGCTTTCCAGAGGAAAGGAAAGATACGTAATACAAAAATTTGTACACAACTGTTCAAATGTGATAGCCCTGAACTGGAAATAACTCAATGTCTACTAAAAGAGGAATAAACTAATTATGGAAAAAACCTAAGTGTTCCTCAAAGGATGAATGGATAAAGAAGACGTAAAATATACACATTATACAACAGACTACCATTCAGCCACGAGAAAGAAGAATATCCCGCCATTTACAATAACATGGATGGACCCTGAGGGCAGGACGCTAAATTAAAGAAATCAGAGAAAGACAAATACTGTGTAACATCATTTAAGTGTGGAATCTAAAAAAAGCCAAACTCATAGAAACAGAGACTAAATCTTAGTTACCAGGGACTGGCAAGTGAGGGAGAAGGAGAGATGTTGGTCAGAATAGAAATTTCCACCTATAAGACAAGTATCAAAGTTGCTTTTTTGTCACCACAAAAAAGAAATGGTAATTATGCAACATGATGCTGGTGTTAGTTAAAGCTATGATAGTAATCATTTCACAAGATATAAATGTACCAAAAATCAACATTTACTGTATACCTTAAACATGCACAATGTTATGTGTCAATGTATCACAATAAAACAGGTGGGGGGGGGGACCAAACTGTGGTATATCCATATAATGGAATACTTGGCAAGAAAATGCTACAATGTGGATGATACTCAAAGCAATTATGCTAAGAGAAAGAAAGCCAGACAAAAAGAATGCAACTGCATAATTTCATTTAAATGAAAATGAAATGAAAATGAAAACTAAATTACAGTGATAGAGAGCAGACTGGAGATTGCTCAGGAATCTTGGTGTTTGGAAGGCCTGGACAGGAGGTGGGGGAATAATTATAAAGAGGCCTGAGGAAGTTTTTGGCAGTGACCATTCACTCCACTATCTTATTGTGGTGGTGGTTCACGGCGTACACTTACAACAAACCAACAAACTACACACTTTAAATATGTACAGTTTCTTTTATGTACCTCAATACATCTGTAAACAAAATATGACTTACAGGTTTTCAATCTGAAATGCCTTTCACATTACTTACCTTCTTTGCACTCTTCTTTTTTCTTATCAGCCTGCTGTCTGGCCAACTGCCTATGTGAAAAAATATATTAAATAATTTAAAATAATTGACATAATTTTAAATCTTAGATTTCATAATACTACAAAGTAGGGTAAAAAGGTCTATCAGCTTAGAGAGTAAATAATCCTAGATTCCTAAAAGCCTAAAAAACACCGAAAATTGAAAAGCTTTAGAGTATCTATGCTTATGCCAGTTAGGGGTAAACAAAATCTGAGAACCATGTTGTGAAATGCAATGACATATATATTAATTCTTAAACAGAATTAATCAAATCAAAGTATCTGACTTAAAAAAAGAAATTATATCCTTAGCCTAAATAGGTTTAATTGAACTGTAAGTATTGAGCAAAAACAAGACAATGTATTTTATACCACAGGGATATAGTGATCCCACATCCTTGAGATATTTATAACTATAAACAGAACTAATATCCCTTAAAAATATGTTAATTTTCTTCTAAAAACATTTGCTGGCTACAATCTCTATATGACATGCATTATCTTTCATACGCAGAAACAATCCCATTTGTGAATCAGATATCTCACTTACAAACTGGCAGACAGTATCTACTGAAATAGGAAAGAATACTTTCCAAGGTTTAAAAAAAACAATTATCTTCTCCTCATCTTTTTTCTAAAACCCATTGAGCAAACAAAACCGTTTATCTCATTAATTTATTTTTAGAGATTCAATTATCCATATTTGGATAGCTACATCTATTAAACAACCCATGTGTCAAGCTATTTCGAAGTGGGCTGGTTATACACATGTGATTTCAAATGTGACACTTTAAAATAAAATGGAACCATCTTACCCAGAAGAGTTAAATCATATATTCTTACAGCAAGGTAAGTCATCACTAATTCTCTCTTTTGGTAAGAACCAAGAACAAAATAAAAACATGTGAGCAATCCATCCACAGGTCACGACCTAGTCTGTTCACGGGCTCCTAGACATTTCTCATGAAGGAGCCCCCTCCCTCCATACCATGTAGTCCCACATTCTATAAACAAGGCCCCTATTAAATGCTAGGAACACAGTGATTAAAGCCATGTTTGTTCTTTCTCTCTCGCTCCCTCTCGGCCCTTCTTTACTTCCTTCCCTTCCTCTCTTTCTTTCCTTCTTGCCTTTAGGGGAATGGGAGCACCCTTCCCCTTAAACAGCTGGATAGTAAATATTTGGGTTTGTGAGTCATACAGTCTCTTGTCATACAACTTTGACACTGAAGCAGTAAAACAGCCTTAGAACGAAGGGGTAGGGCTGTGTCCCAGTGAAACTGTTTATAGAAACAGGTGCCTGGACTTTTGTTAACCTCTGTAAATCTGATAAAAGCTACAGATCTTTTCTACCTAGAAAACTATATACACACATACAAATTTATACATTATTTCAGAGGTTTCATCATGTGCCCCATGAAAACTGCAATTACTGGACCCTAGTTAGGAACTCCAGAACCAAAGAAATATAGATCCTGCCCTCAGGTACAGTTACTCAAATCTTTCTATATTATTCTAACAGTTTTGGTCTCCTGGTCTTTGAGCTTCAGACAGAAAACAAAACGGATGGAGGGACACAGAAAGGAAGCAAGTAGAGAGATTACTAGTCAGGCAAACTAGCAACAGCAAAAAGGGTCACCCTAATAAGAAGCAGAAAACTACATAAACCAAAACTCAACACTGAGGGCCAGTTTATCTAAGTCTTATACAAACAGATCCTAATGTTATCACTCTGTAAAATAGCAGTCTTTGTAATAAAGATCTGAATACACAGATTATTTTTTAAGCTAGAAGTTCTTCTCCACAGAAGACATATAAATAGCCAATAAGCACATGAAAAGACATCCAATGCTATTAACCATCAAGGAAATGTAAATCAGAACCACAAAGATACTTTTACACTCATTTTTAAAAATGGCTAGAGCCAAAGACTACGACAAGTGTTGATGAGGACTGGAGAAATTGGAACCCTCATTTGCTGCTAATGAGGATGGAAAATGGTAAAGCTGCTTTAGCCAACTACTCAGCAGTTCCTCAATGTTCAAACAGTTGCCATTTGACCCAGCAATTCACTTCCAGATATATACCTCCAATCAATCAAAACCCTATGTCCACACAAAATTTGAACACCAATGTTCACAGTATCATTCAAAACAGCCACAAAGTAGAAACAATCCAAATGTTCATCAACTAATGAGTGGATGAACAAAACATGATATATTTATGCAATGGAATCTTATTCAGCAAAAAAAGAATGAAATGCTGACAGGTACTACAGTAAAATAAACCTTCAAAACATCATACTGAGGGAAAGAAGCCAGACACAAAAGGCCATGAATATGATTCCATTTACATAAAATGTCCAGAATAGGCAAATTCATAAAGACAGAAAGTAGATTAGTGGTTTCCAAGGGGCCAGTGGGAAGGAGGGAGAAGGGGGTGGGAGATACAGGGTTTCTTTCTGGGGTGATGAAAATGTTGCAAAATTGGACAGCAGTGATGACAGCACAATACTGTGAATCCTATGGTATGTCAATTACATCTCCATTAAGTTGTTATTCAAAAATAATTTTAGAGGTGCCTGGTTGGATTAGTTGGTTAAGCATCCAACTACTGATTTCAGCTCAGGTCATGATCTCAGGGGTTATGAGACAGAGCCCCGGGTCAGGCTCCTCACTGGATGTGAGACATCCAGGATCTCTGCTTAAGATCCTCTTTCTCCCCCTCCCTCTTCTCTTCCCTTTCTAATAAAAATAAAAAAAACTTTTAAAGACAGCAATTCAATATATTTTAAAAGGAATCAAATTCCAAAATACCAAGTCACTCATCTTTAAATCTAGATTGAAAAAGCACTTATTTTTTTTTTTTAATAAAAGATTTTATTTATTTACTTGACAGACAGAGATCACAAGTAGGCAGAGAGGCAGAGAGAGAGAGAGGAGGAAGCAGGCTCCCTGCGGAGCAGAGAGCCCAACGCGGGGCTCAATCCCAGGACCCTGAGATCATGACCTGAGCTGAAGGCAGAGGCTTAACCAACTGAGCCACCCAGGCGCTCCAGCACTTATTTTAATACTGCTCTAATAGCTTTTGAGCATAAAGGCCAGGACAATGTTTCATAAACTTGAGTAAGGTACATAAACTTAAAAAAATTTTTTTTTTAAGATTTTATTTATTTGAGAGAGAGATAGTGAGAGAGAACATGAGTGAGGAGAAGGTCAGAGAGAGAAGCAGACTCCCCGTGGAGCTGGGAGCCCGAAGCTGGACTCGATCCCGGCACTCCGGGACCATGACCTGAGCCGAAGGCAGTCGTCCAACCAACTGAGCCACCCAGGCGTCCCAAGGTACATAAACTTTTAAAAGTAAAAACTTTTAAGAACTTCCAACATTAAATTTTTAACATTCTTTTTTTTTTAAAGATTGATTTATTAAAAAAAAATTTGATTTATTTATTTGAGAGAGACAGTGCATGTGAGAGTGAGCAAGGGGAAGGGCAGAGGGAGAGAATCCGTAAGGAGACTCCCTGCTGAGTGCAGAGCCTGATACTGTGCTTAGATGCCAGAACCCCAGATCCTGACCTGAGCTGAAATCAAGAGTCTGATGCTTAACTGAATGAGCCACCAGGCGCCCCCCCACATTAAATTTTTTATGACTATATACAAGTCAAACTAAAGAGAAATTCATTTATATCTTATACAAATAAAACCAATAAAACCACTAACAAAAATATTAACATATGAGGTTTTGCTGAAATAAAATAGCCCTTTGTTGTGTGAATGTGGTAAAGACACACTGTAACTGTGGTACAGTTTCTCTTGAGTTTGGTATGTTGTACATCATGTTTGTTGTATATCATGACTCAATTCATCCACTTCTCTTTATTTCAAGTGCTCCAAAATCTCATCTGAACAGCATGTCATGACATCAAATCCATGGCTTCCTCTTCAAAGTATCACTTATATATCAAGGTCAAACTCAATTTTTACCTCATGAACTTGAGCTAACTCAAGCAGTACTAGGTGGTGCCTACTTAGTTGTAAACACCAATGTAGGGCATGAAATTTTGACTATTCTCTAGAAGGCAGCAATTTAGATGACCCAGAATGTTTATTTTTTCTTCAGATCATGAAATAAAGTTTAAAATTCTCACAGAGAATCCATGGTCCACTTTCCTGACCCCCAAGAGACTTCAAGTTTCAGAAATACGGGGTAACTTAAATGATATTTCACCAATTCTGTAAATCGTACATTTCCCTCCATTTTTAACATCTCTGAAATTAGGATGTGTCTTAAAATTGATGGAATAGGGGCGCCTGGGTGGCTCAGTGGGTTAAAGCCTCTGCCTTCGGCTCAGGTCATGATCCCAGAGTCCTGGGATCCAGCCCCGCATCCGCCTCTCTGCTCAGCGGGGAGCCTGCTTCCCTTCCTCTCTCTGTCTGCCTCTCTGCCTACTTGTGATCTATCTTCAGATAAATAAATAAAATCTTTAAAAAAAAATTGATGGAGTATCTTATTTTAACTTTCAGTTTTCTTCTTTTTTACTGTCTCATAAAACAATGAGTGTTTCAATTCTGCTATCTTGGATCCTGTGAAATACAGTAGTAAACACACCATAAATAATGGATGAAATGGGGGCGCCTGGGTGGCTCAGTGGGTTAAGCCTCTGCCTTTGGCTCAGGTCATGATCTCAGGGTCCTGGAATCAAGCCCCACATCGGGCTCTCTGCTCAGCGGGGAGCCTGCTTTCCCCTCTCTCTCTGCCTGCCTCTCTGCCTACTTGTGATCTCTCTCTGTGTCAAATAAAAAAATTTTTTTTTAAATCTTAAAAAAAAAATGGATGAAATGATGCAAATTTATATAATGAGAGACTATTCAAATAATACTAACAAAAAGCAAAAGGCACGATGTCACTTATCTGAAAAATGTTACACAAAATAATCAAGGTTTTAATTAAGAATAGGAGCACCCTAGGGGTGCTTGGCTGGCTTGGACAGTGGAGCATGTGACTCGATCTCAGAGTCATAAGCTTGAGCCCCACATTGGGTGTAGAAGATTATTTAATAAGTCTTTAAAAAAAAAAAAAAAAAAGTAGGAGGGCTCCTGTCTTGTAAGTTACTATGAAAAATTTCTTTATGAGAAGAATTAATGTATAAAGCAATTATTTCATCAAAGAAATTTTATTCTAATTGGCACCCCTTCCATTTATGTCAGGCCCACCAAAGTGGGAGGAAAAGTGAAGGTTTTTAGCTAATTAGATTTAAATCTGTCCCAAACCAAACAAATCCAAGTTCCCTGGATTACCTAACTACCTAATTCACTGAAAATAATTTCTTGAATATTAAAGTGGAATTCAGGCCATCTAGCTCAGGGTTCTTGAGAAATGAAATTTACATATGTATAAATCATCTAGTCCCCTTAGACAAGTTAAAAAAAAAATGTTCCACTTCCTACGTGAAGACTGCTTTTAGATGTGCACCAACACACAAATTCATAAATGACTCAGAACGGATGAAATACTTGATAGCAAATGATGAGAAAAATAACTACTATTTTAAATAAAGACTTTGTATTAAGTATAAAGTAGAACCACATATCATAAGCAAGTTGAAATCACAAAGTCACACACTCAAGTAATTATCAAGCAACTTTGTCAGCTGTGCTCACACATATCGCAAATATCGTCTTTGAACAAGAATATAAAAACAAACAGTACATATTAAAATTTTAACTCAGTAATATTCATCTGTGGCAATTTCATTTCAAATTACATTTTACAACCCTGGAATCTTGATGATGGGGCAAGAATACACTTAAAAGTTAATGCAAATCCTAAATTATTTTAAAACTATTTTAAATCAGCATTCAACCATCTTGTTTTACCTTGTAAAATGTCTTCCATTAGCATGTTTCTCTGTTATTTCCAAATTCTTATCAAAACTAGAATCTGAAGAATTCTGGGCATTTTTTCTCAAAGATCTCAAAGCACGTGTCCGGTGATAGGTCTCAACTTCTTTAACTGAAGATGCATCCTTTAAGAAAAATTGAGAAAGGGATCTAAGTTTTTCTTCAGTCAAAATCCCCAAGTTAAACTCCTTCTGAGAGTTTTCTTTGAATACAAGTTTGCAACAACTGCTTCTGGGGCAGCATCATTCGGCATCTCCCCAAGAAACTACAAGAGTATTTAAGCTAAATAATCATTTTTATGATAAACACGTATCAGCAACGTCTAAGAAATGGCTAACAGGATTTATTGATGGCTTATAGCTCTGTTTCATAGCAAGCACTCTAAAAGTTTTCCCCAACTGACAAAAAGTTGTAACGGCTCATAACACTAAATACGCCTTTATTTTAAGGCTACAGAAATTAGAAAGATACCCAAACCATTGCCTGCCAGGCAACCCACTGGCAGCAACCTTCAACTGGACCAGAGGAATTGTTAATTCGGCCTTGGATGATAAAAAGGAGTTACGACTATCTATTTCAGTTTCATCCAGATGATGCAAGATCTGAATTCAAAGACTGTTTATGTATGGTTCATCTGCTGTAAAAACCACAGTGCTCTACGTGACTTTACTATTGTTCAATAGACTAGAGTTTCTCTTAGTGGCTACTTTATGAGCTACAGAGGTTCTGTCAGAAAAGTATCCAAAAGTTCACACACATCTCTCTGAAGGCTACTTTCTTTCTTTTTCTAAAGATTTATTTATTTATTTGTCAGAGACAGAGCACAAAAAGGGGGAGCATCAGGCAGAAGAAGAAGCAGGTTCCCTGCTGTGCAAGGAGCCCAATGTGGGACTTGATTCCAGGACCCAGGGATCATGACCTGAGCCAAAGGCTGAATCAACCAACAGAGGCACCCAAGCAAGTGTCCCCATATAAATGTGACTTTCACATAAGAAGAGAAGGTAAAAATACCTAACAACACTGATTATATGCTGTACTACTCAGAAAATTGATAATTTTTAAAAAAACAGTATTTTAAAAAACCTGCAATATTAGTATTACCCCCCCCCCCCTTTAGGCTGGCTTTACAGTCATTTCATTTTGTTTTATCAGGACATTTTGTCATTTAATTTTGCTTTGAGCAGAATATCTCATTGGTTCACAAGTAAAATAAGGATATTTAATCCACAAGGATTTGTGTTGATTAGACAGGTATCGGGGCGCCTGGGTGGCTCAGTGGGTTAAGCCTCTGCCTTCAGCTCAGGTCATGATCTCAGGATCCTGGGATCGAGCCCCCCATATCTGGCTCTGCTCAGTAGGGAGCCTACTTCCCCCTCTCTCTCTGCCTACTTGTTTATCTCTCTCTCTCTGTCAAATAAATAAAATCTTAAAAAAAAAAAAGAATTAAACAGGTATTTCATAAAATATTAGTGATATGTATGGGTTTGTTACTTTTATCACTGTACCTATATATAAAGATGTTTGAGGGGCGCCTGGGTGGCTCAGTGGTTGGGCTGCTGCCTTCGGCTCAGGTCATGATCTCAGGGACCTGGGATCGAGCCCCACATCAGGCTCTCTGCTCAGCAGGGAGCCTGCTTCCTCCTCTCTCTCTGCCTGCCTCTCTGCCTGCTTGTGATCTCTCTCTGTCAAATAAATAAATAAAATCTTAAAACAAAAAAATTTAAAAAAAAAGATGTTTGAAAAAATACGTAAGGATGTTTTAAGTAGGTGTATTATTTTTAAAATGTATTATTTTTAAAATGAACACCTACATCTTAGATGTAATATAACAAGACTTTCTAAGAAAATTTTTATTTATACTTCCAGATTCTTAACTTCCCTATGTACTTTTTCTGTACATAGAAGATGCCTGAGAAGGCACCTTCTTTCATTTACCTTTCTCTCACTTTACAAAAGAAAGTCACCTCACTCACTCATTCTGAATCTCACTATCATGGACTGCCTCAAGGCCCTAAAAATCTTCCTAAAGCCAAACAATGAAAAACACTAGTGTTAGGTGTTAAGAAATTGAATGACAGAGATCGGCAACAAATCCTTTCCTTTGTGAGGCAGTTTCTCATTCTCTGCTTTCAACAAAATTGAAAGGAGACCTAATCAAGCTAAAAGACCATAAAAAATAATTTTGGCAAGTGTTTTTGGTATATAAGCCAGAAAAACTGAGTGGCACTGCTCAACTTCTTTTATTACTGCCTACTTATTTATATGAACAATGTTTCCCGGTGCTTACATTTATAAGAACAATGGAACTGATGCCAAACATTGTCTTCAGCAGTAAGATTCCTCCACAGACATATGAACTAATTGCTGGGACTTCAATCACATGAAATCTAACTTTCTGTTTCATCATTTTTAATCAAAGTAAGTATCCTTTTGTTGTTTGCATTAACTGAATATTATAAGCTGTATTTTCTTAGAGACTTGTGATCACAAATATTAAAAAGTTTAAATTTTGTTTTGCAAGTATGAAAGGATACTTAATAAATTAGTTTTAAGTATAAAAATATATCAAGATAAAATGCTGTGGCTTCCATGAATTAGAAATACAAATTAAAGGAGGGAAAAAAAAAGAATCAAGATAACATTTCTGATTGCTGAAGAAGCATGCTTATATATTATGTTTTTAATGTTCCAAGACAGGTATCACATAACTATGGTTTTCAAATTTCAGTAGATAAAAAGACTGGTATAATAATTTCATTTTTTAATGTCAACACTAAACAATGACTGAAATGATCTCCTTTTTAACTATTTAAACTAATGGGAATGAGGAACACCTTAGATAGCAAAAGCATTTTAAAGGAATCCTTAAAAATGTACAAGAGAGGAGTAGCTGGGTGGCTCCAGTGCGTTAAAGCCTCTGCCTTTGGCTCAGGTCATGATCTCAGGGTCCTGGGATCGAGCCCCATGTCGGGCTCTCCACTCAGCAGGGAACCTGCTTCCCTTCCTCTCTCTGCCTGCCTCTCTGCCTACTTGTGATCTCTGTCAAATAAATAAATACAAGGACGCCTGGGTGGCTCAGTTGGTTGGACGACTGCCTTCGGCTCAGGTCATGATCCTGGAGTCCCAGGATCGAGTCCTGCATCGGACTCCCAGCTCCATGGGGAGTCTGCTTCTCTCTCTGACCTTCTCCTCGTTCATGCTCTCTCTCACTGTCTCTCTCTCAAGTAAATAAAGAAAATCTTTAAAAAATAAATAAATAAATAAATAAAAATCTTAAAAAAAAATGTACAAGAGGATATGGAGCTAAAAATTTAGACATTCTTAGAAGAAAAATCGGGGGAAACTTTCATTACATTTGTTTTACATAAGATTTCTTAGATGTGATACTGAAAGCATCATTTGACTTCATCAAAATTACAAACTTTTGTGCCAAGGACACAATCCACAGAATGAAACGGAAACCCATGGAATAGAACATACTTACAAATCATGTATCTGACAAAGGATTGATATCCATAATATATAAAAACTCCTATATTTAAACAACAACAACAAAAAAAAAAACAAAAACAAAAACAAAAAATAGGCAGAAGACTTGAATTTCCCCAGGAAATTCATTTCCCCAAGAATATACACAATGGCCAGTAAACACATGAAAAGATGCCCAACATAACCAGTTATAGACAAATACAAACTCAAACCCACAAATGAGATGTCACTTCTCATTTGTTAGGACAGCTATTATAAAAAAAAGAAAATAAGTGTTGGCAAGGATGTGGAGAAACCGGAACCCTTGTACATTGCTGGTGGGAATGCAAAATAGTGCAGCCACTATGGAAAATGATATGGCAATTCCTCAAAAAATTAAACACACAATTACCATGTGATCCAGGAATCCTACTTCTAGGTATACTAAAAACAAATGAAAGCAGACATTTGTGTACTCCTATTCATAGCTGCATTATTTGCAATGGCCAAAGGTAGATGCAATCTAAATGTTCACCGACAGATGAATGGATTAAAAAATTGTGGTATTTACAGTAAAATATTATTCAGCCTTAAAAAGGAAGTAAATTTTAACAATAAGTATGAACCTGAAGACATTATGCTAAGTGAAATAAGTTAGTTACAAAAGGACAAATACTCTATGTTTCCTCTAGGGTCCAGGGTAGTCAAATTCATAAAGACAGAAGGAAAGGTAGTTGTTAGGTGGTAGGAGGAAGGAAGAATGGGAGTTATTTAACGGGTACAGAGTTTTAGTTTGGAACGTGACAATTCTGGAGGTGGACAGCGGTGATGGTTGCAGAATGAATGAGTGTACTTAATGCTACCAAACTGGACACAAAAACGGTTGAAATGGCACATTTCATATTATCTACAATTAATTATTACAATAAAAAAAGAAAGTAAATGTCACTCTATTCCTGGGAATAATAAAAACGGTTTGTTTCCATAGGCAAAAGGGGGGTGCTAACTACTGGGAAAAAGATTCCCTGAAAAACTTGGAAGATTTAATTTTATAAGTGGTATAAGAGAATCTTTGACTTGCATAGTGAGTGGCTTCATTCATACTCTCCAAACAAGTACTAGGCATCAAGAAAGGCTTTCCTTAACACTCTCTAAACAAGTACTAGGCATCAAGAAAAGCTTTCCTTAACAAACAAACAAACAAAACAGGCTCCTGGGAAATCACCTATATAGATGTACACACTGGGAAATTTTAAAATAATAACTTTCAAAAACATTTCTTAAAAAAGCAGTATAAAAATAAAAGCAAAACTTGCCCATTATAATTGGGAAAAAAAAAGAAATGCACAAAGATGAAAATGTCACTCTTTTTTTTTTTTAAAGATTTTATTTATTTATTTGACAGACAGAGATCACAAGTAGGCAGAGAGGCAGGCAGAGAGAGAGGAGGAAGCAGGCTCCCTGCTGAGCAGAGAGCCCGATGTGGGACTTGATCCCAGGACCCTGAGATCATGACCTGAGCCGAAGGCAGTAGCTTAACCCACTGAACCACCCAGGTGCCCTGAAAATGTCACTCTTAACTCTAGCTACCCATGATAATCACTGTTAATCTTCTGATACAGAAGAACTATTCTTTTCCTACGCAATCAAATACACATGACTTTTAAACTACGATATTATTTATGTTTTGTAACTTTTTTCTAGTAATACAAAACATTTCCTCATGCCATCAAATATTATTCTAAAAATCTTTTTAAATGAATGACTAGGAGTGTCTGGGTGACTCCGTTTTAGGCTTGTTTTAGGCTGACTCTTGTTTTAGGCTTGGGTCATGATCTCAGGGTTGTGGGATCAAACCCCACTCCCAATGCTGCACTCAGCAGGGACTCTACTGGGGACTCTCTCTCTCCCCCACTTTGCCCCTCACCCTGCTCACTCTCTCTCAAAATAAGAAAATAAATCTTAAAAAATAAAATAAAATGAATGACTAGTATTCCAGCAATTACATGAATCAATTTAACAAACTGCTTAATGTATATCTAAACTATCTGCAATTTTTTTGTGTTATAAATACCTCTAGATGAGCTACCCTGTACACATCCGAGTTCCTTAGGAAAGTAGCACAGTTGTTAAACCAAAGTCACATTCTATTATGGCTTTTCAAAATAATTCTCAAGAGGTTAAGTTAAATATCAACCGGTGACAGTAATTAACACTGGATAATAGAAATGAGGACTTTCACTTTCTATTTTTAACATTTTTACAACTTGCATTACTAGAAAGGATTATCCTATGAAGTAAAAAACAAAAACAAAACATACTTAATCTGAAAACTAAACCTGCAGATGTAGTCCTCATTGTTTTGCTAAAATCTACTTAAATACTGAGAGCACTGATAGCTCTTCCAAAGTGAAGTTTTACAGGGGAAAAAATATATTTTGTTAGCCTTTTAAGTATCTTATAATCTTGCAGAATCAGTAAGTTAGTAGACAAGAAGCAACTACAGTAACAAAATCTCTTCCCCAAAGTAGATACAATTGTATAATAGAAATATACTAAGTAATATGTTGTTTTCCCAAACAAGACCACGCTTACCCAAGCTTTAATTCATAACAAAAAAATATATGGCTGAATCAATTCAAATATCAACCAAACAAATGAAGTATAAACATGATGTTTTAAATCACAGTTAAATAAGCATGCAGACATAGGGCTCCTTGAAAACTTCATCAGAATATTCTAACCCAGTATAGCTGCAATATCCCTCCTTAGCTTCACCTTTAAACATAGACATGGTCAAATCTTCACCACGGATCCATTCCAAAAGCTCCTGCAATTTGATTTCTACCTCTCCAGCTCTTACAATAGCCCCAAAACGATCACCTGAAAGTTAATCCAATGGCCTCTGCTCCACCTCACTGATTTCTATGCTGCTGATCACTCCCTTCTTTACATGCTTTGACCCTTTGGTTCACATCATGCTCTCTTAAAAACATAATTCATCCTTTTCTCATCTTTAAAATCGAGCCATTACTTCAGATCTTCTTAAATATATTTGTGTTTTCTATTCACCTTTAAGAACTCAACTACCAGGGGCGCCAGGGTGGCTCAGTGGGATAAGCTGCTGCATTCGGCTCAGGTCCTGCTTCCTCCTCTCTCTGCCTGCCTCTCTGCCTACTTGTGTTCTCTCTCTGTCAAATAAATAAAATCTTAAAAAAAAAAAAAAAAACTCAACTACCAGTTTTATGTAGGTGACTCCCAAAGATATATAGTCTTAACCTTTTTTAAATTTTTTTTAAAAAGATTTTATTTATTTACTTGACAGACAGAGATCACAAGTAGGCAGAGAAGCAGGTGGGGAGGGGGGCAACAGGCTCCCCGATGAGCAGAGAGCCGGATGCGGGGCTCGATCCCAGAACCCTGAGATCATGACCTGAGCTGAAGGCAGGGGCTTTAACCCACTGAGCCACCTGAGCCACCCAGGGATCCCTATTGCTCACCTCTTTAGAAACAACACTGCCTTCCCTGTTTGTATCTGAACAACTCTCTGACCCCTTGCAGTATTATTTAGCATTTTTTTCTGTTCCTTCTAGTATCACCTTAATTTAGCTTCTAGTTTTCTATTCTTTGGGCTATTGTGACAATAATGTATCAATTAAGAGCCCAAACTCTTAATGACAGACTGCCTTGGATTGATTCTTGGGATGTCACTTAGAATTGTACAATCTTGTCCAAGTTACATAAGGTCTCTGTGTCTTGACTTCCATATCTGCAATGGAGATAATAATAATAGTGACTTAATAAGGCAAATGTATGTGTGTATCTTAGGTACCATGCCTGGTACACAGCGGCTACTATGTAACGGATAGCTATTAATATTATAATCTTTTAACTGGTCTTCCAAACTCCATATTTGTTCACTATAATCCATCTTTTTTTTTTTTTTTTAAGATTTTATTTATTTGACAGAGAGACAGAGCACAAGTAGGTAGAGGGCAGGCAGAGGGAGAGGTGGAAGCAGGCTCTACACTTAGCAGGGAGCCCAATGCGGGGCTCGATTCCAGGACCCTAGGAACACGACCTGACCCAAAGGCAGCCACTTAACTGACAGCCACCCAGGCACCCCTCAGTATAATCCATCCTGAACAGTATTTCATCAGATCCCTGTTCTAAAAGTTGTAATTTTTTTTAAAAGATTATTTATTTGCAGAGAGAAAGAGAGGGCGCGAGCACGCGAGAGTGAGCATACTCACAAGCAGGGGGAGTAGGAGAGGGAGACAAAGGCTCCCCACCAAGCAGGGAGCTTGATGCAGGGCTTGATCCCAGGACTCCGGGATCATGACCTGAGCCGAAGGCAGATGCCCAACCGACTGAGCCACCCAGGTGCCCCTAAAAATTGCAACTTCTAAGCATAAAATCAAATGGCCAGTCTTTAATACAAACTGACAAAAATGGACTGCCTATCACTACATCAAACAAGTACACACTCTTGAATTCAGAGAGCCATGTCACTCAACTTCAGGATGCAACAGTCATAGCAACATGTCAAAATATTCCTATTTATGCTTTGTGATAATTCACTAAACTGTACACTTTTCATTTTTCTGTGTTGTGTTATATACCAAGTTTTTTTTTTACTTTTTAAAAAGATTTTATTTATTTATTTGACAGAGAGAGAGATCACAAGTAGGCAGAGAGGCAGACAGAGAGAGGTGGGAAGCAGGCTCCCCGCTAAGCAGAGAGCCCGCGCGGGGCCCAATCCCACGTCCCTGAGATCACGACCCTAGCCAAAGGCAGAGACCCAACCCACTGAGCCACCCAGGCGCCCCTATATACCACGTTTTAAAGAATCTTCCATATGTTGTATATATCAGCGTCATTCATAGTACTTTTCAAACTTTTAAAATAGACAACTTAAAAACTTCTACATACCACAGCATATTTTATTTTACCTAACATATAGAATAAAAAATGTACGTAAATACAACCTAAAAGCAATGCACTACTATCCCTTATGTGTCCCCTACTACTACATGAGAACCCTAAATTTAATATGAATCAAAGAACCTCAGACCCATGAAAGCACAGATATAGGCAATGCCTAGTCTGACTCTGGTAGAAAAAGAAACCACAGAAGGGGCATCTGAGTGGATGAAAATGCTAGATCTCATGATCCAATTGGGATGAAAATAAAAGTTTAAGAAAGAAAAAAGTTTAAAACAAAACTTCAGGGAAACCATACAAGGACGAAAAAAAACCCCAAAACAAACAAATCCCTACGCCCACCTGATTAAGATCATATTCAAACTATAAAGGTAGAAAGAGGTTAATAAACAGGTGATTATAAGTACCTTCAGAAATTGAATATAAGGTCACCTTCTGAGCTGAGATAAAGGAAAATCCAAGTTAACAAACACGAATAAATTTAATCATCTTTAAAAGTAACTTGACCTAATAAATGATCTGTCAATAGATATGTAGCTCCTCAGATAAGAATACCTGAAAACAAACAGGGTGATCAGGAGTTAAGTTTCTGAAATGCATGACTGATGTAAAAAGCAAACTGTAATTAAGTCAAATGAATTGAATGTAAGACCCCAAATTAGAAAACATTCCAATCACAAAGGTATGTTTCATTTTTGGTACTGGTAGGCTTTGACAGCATGAATAGATTATCGATCAGGGCTAACCATTTTTTTTTGATCCAATCCCATGCTAAATAACCCTTTAATTATAATTTGGTCTATGGAGAATTTATAGAAGATAGAAGTACTATGTCTCAAAAAGGTATAATCCCTAATGGAAATTCTAGCCTGGGGGTAAAAAAATCCCTTTCACCCTACACAATCCATCTGAGTGCTAACTGCTCAGCCACCACATACCATTGATATGGCAAGAACGGCAAACAGTCTCTATATATTGATGTGTTCTACTCTGCTAGACCAGTTCCTTTAGACCAAGGATAGTTAACAACGAATATTTATTATGCCTCTACTACATTCTAGGTTCTGTCCTAGGTCCTAGAAATATAATACTGAACAAAAGGTAAAAGTCCAGAACTGTACAGTTACATTCTGACTTAGGGAGAGAGAAAATATTTTAAAAAGTAGAAAGTTGGGACGCCTGGGTGGCTCAGTTGGTTAAGCAGCTGCCTTCAGCTCAGGTCATAATTCCAGCGTTCTGGGATCGAGTCCCACATCGGGCTCCTTGCTCCGCAGGGAGCCTGCTTCTCCCTCTGACTCTGCCTGCCATTCTGTCTGCCTGTGCTCACTCTCGCTCGCTCTCTCTCTGACAAATAAATAAACAAAATCTTAAAAAAAAAAAAGTAGAAAGTTAATAGAACATGTAAGAAGATGATAAATAATAAGAAAACATAAAGCAGAGTAAAGAGGCATGTCAATGAGAGTGATCTGTAATTTTAAATAAGATGGTTAGGGTAAACATCACTGAAAAAGTGAGTAGCAAAGACTTGAGAGAAACAGATTCCTAGGTTCTCCTAGGTAGAACCTGGAGCTCTATCACTTACTGTAAAAGTAAATTCGCGCATGTTATTTAGGTCTCTGTGTCTTGGTTCTCTCACCTGCAAAACAAAGATGATCGTATCTATCTCACAAGGGTAGGAGGACTGAGTTCTTGGAAAATGTTAAGTACTATTGGACTTATGAGACTTTTTTTTAAATTAAAAATAAAAGGAGAGCCTGGGTGGCTTAGTTCTTAAGCGTCGGCCTTTGGCTCAAATTATAATCCCAGGGTCCTGGGATCCAGTCCCACATCGGGCTCCCTATTCGGCAGGAAGCCTGTTTCTCCCTCTCCCGCTCCCCTTGCTTGTGGTTCCCTCTCTTGCTGTCTCTCTCTCTCTGTCAAATAAATAAATAAAATCTTAAAAAAAAGTAAAAATGTAGAGGGTAAATTAGGAACGAATCGTGCAGATATTCAGGGGAAGAGATTCTCAACACAGGGGAGAACCAGTACAAAGGCCCTGGTATTCAAGAAGCAGCTCGACCAATACAACAGGAATAGACAAGGTTTTGAAAAAGGCAAAAATGGAAGAGGATGTCATCATGAAGAGAAAGGGGTGTAGGGCTACTCCCAAACTTTTCAACTTTCACTCTTCGAGGTTTTTTGAGCAGAGGAATGATCAACTTTCTAACTTTTATAAAGATCACTCTGGGGGCGCCTGGGTGGCTCAGTGGGTTAAAGCCTCTGCCTTCGGCTTAGGTCACGGTCTCAGGGTCCTGGGATCGAGCCCCACATTGGTCTGTCCTGCTTGGCTGGGAGCCAGCTCCCCCCACACCTGCCCCACGTCTCTACCTACGAGTGAACTCTGTCAGTCAAATAAATAAATAATTTTTTAAAATCTGAAAAAAAAAATCACTCTGTAAGCTATACTGAGAACTGACAGTTATGGAAGGCGGATCATTATATACAAGGGAGGAAAACCAGGAGGCCAGTCAAAAATCCCTTTTAACAACCTAGGGAAGAGATAATGGCTTGGACCAACATGGCAACAACAGAGGATATGAGAAGTGGTCAGATTCCATATCTACTTTGAAAGTAGAACCAAAAGAATTTCTCTCTCTTTTTTTTTTTTTAATAAACCTATATTTTTATCCCCAGGGGTACAGGTCTGTAAATCGCCAGGTTTACACACTTCACAGCACTCACCAAAGCACATACCTTCCCCAATGTCCATAGAACCAAAAGAATTTCTTAATATGAAATGAGAGCTGGGTCAGGACAACTCTCAGGTTTTTGGCCGGAAGAACTGGAAAGTCCTTCTTTCTTTCTTTTCTTTTCTTTCTTTCTTCCAGAAAACTGGGCATTCAAATTAACAGTGGTCTTAGTTGCTGACAATGACTGAGTCCTAACTTTATGCCAAGTGTTCAGGTAATCTCCTTAAATGCATGATCACATTTAATCCTCACTATAAATGTGGTATCACCTTTTTTAACAAGTGGAGATTATTGGTAAGCTGAGATTCAAAACAGTTGTTTTAAGCGCCTATATTACTTACTGCTCAATACATCATTACAGTCATAGGATCTAGCACTGTACAGAAGATAATATTCAATAAATATTTATTGAAATAATCAGATTTTCTGAACATACGTTAGTAAGTCAAGGGACCCCAGTACACTGCAGAAGTGTCTGGCCTCCTCAGATCTCAATCTCAACATGTGATCCAGAAATGACCCTGAAAGTCAGGAAATTTTCTTTTTTCAATTCAGCATCACAACTGCAGAGATGAAACATACTTTTTCACTCCCTTCAGGAGAGGAGCAACCAGTACAGCTGGTCTTCAGAGGATACTGACAACTAATTTCATATACTAATCACTCTCTTAACTATGCTTTGTAGCGCTCTTTCTCCCTTGGCCTCTCATTCTGACTTGCCACTTCCTAACCCTCTCTCCGGTCCTGTTTTTCTCAGCCCTTTGCCTACCCTCCCTCAAAGAGAACTAGACTACTTCCTGCTGCCTTGACTTTTCTAGTGCTGCTTCCTCAACTTCTCCAGCCTTTTGTTAACGGGGTCTCCTCCACCTGCGCCTCTTTCAGCAGCTGCCACAGAGAGGTGGAGGGAGGGACTCTCCCTCCAGGCCTTACCTCTGTAATCAAAGATCCAATCTGTACTGCAGACCTAGAAAGAGAAGCAACTCTTTCAAGACTTCACTGCTCCACCCCCTTGGAAACATCCCCTATAGACATTGTTTATAACTGCAGCATGATATAATAGAGAAAGGTTTTGGAGGCAGAGGATCCAAGTTCCAATTTTAGATCTACCCGTCACTGGTTACTTTGAGTCCATTTTTTCGCCTGTAACATAGATATGATAACTATCCATTCTTATGGAGCTGTTTAACGAGGCTTAAGCAGCTGTACGCGAAATGTTGGTCTCCATCGTTCCACATTATGCAACCTGGTACTATTCACGGCTATCTTATATCCGAACCTCTCTGGATCACAAATGAAGGTCAGGAGACCTCAATTACAATCTTTCCATTCCCGTGGCCCCTAAAACATCTATCCTGCATCCGGCAGGGAGTCAGGAAACGTGTGCTGCGCTCAACAGATGCGAACCTAGGGCAGGGGCCCGGGCGCTAGGTTAGGGAGGTGTGTGAGATGGGGGTGGGGCAGCCCCACAAACCAAGATTCCGGAGGGCTTCGGTTTCCTCTTGCGTGAAATGGGGTAGTAACGAACTGCCTGGCCCTCTTCCAGACTGCCCGATCTCTTGCCCTGACCCACACCCCTTGGGGCTCCGATGTTCGGAAGCCTTCCATTTTACTTGTCCTCGACAACACTCCTCCCAGCCCCCTCCCCCCACCAACTGCCACCCGGACCGCGCCGCCCACCCCCGGGCCCCACCCGGCCAACCGGCCGCGGGCAGTCCTACAGGCCCTGCCCGAGGGGCCCGCCCCAGGCCGGTACTCACGCCCGAGGCGGCCGAGGTGACCGCGGACTGTTCAGCAACTCGGGCCGAACGGAGCCGCCTCCGGCCGATCTGCTCCAGGCTGAGGAACTCGTTGGACAGGTCCAGAGGGTCCGTGGCCGAGGAGGCGGAGTGGCTGTGCAGCTCCAGGCTGCTGCGGAGGACCACCATCTTCCCTGTCTCTTCGCCCGGCGTCCGCGGCGGGAGATGGGTCCCAGTCTGACCGGCAGCCGCTCGGGCTCTTCCGCGCTCCGAATTCTGGCGCCACTAGCTCCGCGCCAGCGGCCGCAGCGCGCGCACCCGGAATCCCTCCGCCGCCTGTCCCGCCCACGCCGCGTCCCTGCAACTGCCGCCTTGAAACTTTTCGCCCTTCTGCCGGGCGAAGGACTTCGGGTTGAAGTTGAGGAGGGCCTGCGCCGACAGTGACCAGGACCTGAGCGGACCGTGGCGGGAGAACGCTGACTTCTTTTTCTTATATAGTTCCGGCTCGCAGAACTCGGCGGAGGGAGATGACGGGTAGCGGAGAGAGGTCCCGTTTGGAATTTTGGCGCGTGGCTGTCGGGGTGGGGGGTGGGGAGCAGGGAGGCTCCTGCCTGCTCTGATTGGCTAGCGAGGGCCTGCCGGCTCCGCCCAGCCCCGCCCCCCACCTGCCGTCAGCTTCCCGCCACGCAGGTTTCAAAAGCAAAATGCTGAGTCTTTGACTCAAACAACTTACCTATCAAAAGAAAACAGAAAGAGATCTGAAAATGACCCTGCAGAGTACTGTAGTTAAGGGCGCAGGTTCTGTACCCATCACTGCCCTATCCGTGTGTATGATCTTGAGCAAATTACTCACCTTTCCCCGTCTTAATTTCCTCAACTGTAAATTAACTGTAATAATAGTAATAATAATCCGAATACCAAGACTCTAAGACATAATACCTTAGAACCATGTCTGCACCTAGTAAGAGCTCAATAAATGTTTGCTACAGTTAAAGAATTACAGAAAACAGCTTCTCTAAGATACAGCAATTACTCAACTACTTTGAAATAGACAGCATGCTGAATGATCAGAATGTGAGAAGAGTTCTCCTGAAGCCGAAATAAGTTTTATTGATTTGGATAAATACGTTTCCTTAATTTGACATTTATCAAATATTTATTGAGCATCTATTATGTGCCAGGTAGTATTCTCAACACTGGGGATACAGCAGTGAATAAGTACGAAAGTGCCCTTATGGACTTCAATTCTTGCCAAAGGCAAGAGAAAATAAATGAAATAAATGTTTATTATCATAAATGCTGAAGAGAAATATAAAGCAGGGAGGGGGAGAAGGAAGCCTTCAGTTTTAGAGGATGACTAGGGAAGGTTTCTCAAGTATAAGCAAAGACCTAAAGAAGTTAGGTTATTTTGGGTAAGAAAGATGCAAGCAGAGGAAAAGGGAGGACAGGGAGGCTAATGAAACTAAAGAGAAAGAGCCTCCAGGAGTAGATCTTGCAGGGCTGTGGGCCTCAGCTTTAAGGTTTTCTGTTTAAATTTTTTTTTTTAATTCACTTAATTAACATATAATGTACTATTAGTTTCAGAGGTAGTTTATTGAGTCATTAGTTACAAGTCATGCCCAGTGCTCATTAATTGCCTTCCTGAATGCCCATTATCCAGTTACCCCATCCCCCCATTCGCCTCCCCTCCAGCCACCCTGTTTCCTATAGTTAAGTCTCTGATGGTTTGTCTCCCTCTCTGACTTCATCCCTTCCCTTATGATCCTCTGTTTTGTTTCTTAAATTCCACATGTGAGTGAAATTATATGATAACTGTCTTTCTCTGATTTATTTATTTCACTTAGCATAATCCCCTCTAGTTCCATCCAGGCTATTGCAAATGGTTAAGATTTCCTTCTTTTTGATGGCTGAATAATATTCCGTTATTCATTTATGTGTATTTACATATATATGGACATCTGGGCTCATGACATATTTTGGCTATTGGATGGTCCTGCTATAATATAAACATTGGGGTGCAGGTGCCACTTCAAATTACTGTTTGTATCCTTTGGGTAAATACCTAGTAGAGCAATTGTTGGGTCATAGGGTAGCTCTATTTTTAACTTTTTGAGGAACCACCGTACTGTTTTTCGGAGGGGATGTACCAGCTTACATTCTCACCAGCAGTGTAATAGGGTTCCCCTTTGTCTTCATCCACATCTGTTGTTTCCAGACTTGTTAATTTCAGCCATTCTACTTTTTATTACAACTGAGGTGAAAAGACATTACAGCGTTTTGAATACAGGATTGATTTTTTTCTGACTTCTTCAAAGAATCCCTCTGGCTGCTGCATGGAGAACACAATATTTGGGTTTATATATACACTAAAAAAACCTTTTTATCTGAACTTCAATTTTACTGGGTATCTTGCAGTTTTATTTGCTAAATTTGGCAACCCTAGTTAGAAAGCCACTGCAGTTGTTCAGGCAAGAGACGATGGTGACATGGGCCAGTGTTAGATCAGTGGAGGAAATAAATGGGTTAAATTCTGGATGTGTTTGGAAGAAAGAGCCAAGTGAATTTGCTGATTAATTGGATTTAGGTGTGAGAGAAAGCGAGCATCAAGGATGACTCTAATTTATTTTATTTTTTGGCTTAAGCAAATGGAAATGGACACTACATTAACTGGGATGGAAAAAGTTATGGCTACAGCAAATTTGGAGAGAATGTCAGGAATTCTCCTGATGCACATTTAAGACACACAATTTTTGTATATATGTTCTGTACTTGAAATTTGGCCTTTTAAAAAGTTTTCAAACATGTTATGCAGCATAATACTTACCACAGTGTTATTTATAATATCAAAAAAACTGAAAACAGGGGAGCCTGGGTGGCTCAGCGGGTTAAGCCTCTGCCTTCAACTTGGGTCATGATCTCAGGGTCCTGGAATCGAGCCCTGCATCAGGCTCTCTGCTCAACGGGGAACCTACTTTCCCCCTCTCTCTGCCTGCCTCTCTGCCTACTTGTGATTTCTCTGTCAAATAAATAAATAAAACCTTAAAAAAAACCCTGCAAACAACTTGAATGTCCCTGAGTGATACTTCACTTAAGAAGGATACTATAAAAAAAAAAAAAAAAAAGAAGGATACTATATAGGGGTGCCTGGCTGGCTCATCGACCGAGCATGCAACTCTTGATCTCACTTTGAGTCCCATGTTGGGTGTAGAGATTACTTAAAAAAAATAAACTCTTGGGACACCTGGTGGCTCAGTTGGTTAAGCAGCTGCCTTCGGCTCAGGTCATGATCCCAGCGTCCTGGGGTCAAGTCCCACATCGGGCTCCTTGCTCCGCAGGGAGCCTGCTTCTCCCTCTGACTCTGCCTGCCACTCTGTCTGCCTGTGCTCGCTCTCTCTCCCTCTCTCTCTGTGATAAATAAAATTTAAAAAAAAATAAATAAATAAACTCTTAAAAGAAGGATGCTATACAGTCATTAAAAATTACAATGTAGGGGCGCCTGGGTGGCTCAGTGGGTTAAGCCGCTGCCTTAGGCTCAGGTCATGATCTCAGGGTCCTGGGATCGAGTCCCACATCGGGCTCTCTGCTCAGCAGGGAGCCTGCTTCCCTCTCTCTCTCTCTCTCTCTGCCAGCCTCTCTACCTACCTGTGATCTCTCTCTGTCAAATAAATAAATAAAATCTTAAAAAAAAATTACAATGTAACTCTGTGTTAAGTGTATTAAGAAATGGGCACAATGCATGGTAACTTGTTAAACTACAAAGAAGTAAGTATCATACTGTTCCATCTTTGTTTTGAAAAAGTACATGTGTATACTTGCATTGTAAGAAAAACCAGAATAAACTATAACAAAATATTAATGGTTAATTTCGGGGTTGTAATACTATAGTTGTGTTGTTTCTTTGTACTTCTCTCAATTTTTCTAATTTTTTTTGCATTAAATATGTGTCATGTTTACAATAGGAAAAAAAAAGCTTTAAGGTGATTGTTTACCTAATATAAGTGGAAGAGGAAAGAACAATATGTAGGGTAGCATAGTCTACCCTTATGATATGTGCACTTTTCTTTTGCATGTTATACTTCAAAAAAGTTATAAAAAGAACTTCTACGCAGAAAATGCATATGCATTTGAGATTTTGTTAGATATTACCAGATTGACCTCCACAGAAGTTGTAGTAGTCGTTTTAGTTCTTTTAAAATAAGACATAGAAATTTTAGAACACCAAGAGACAAAGTCAGCCAAAGGGTTTTCTTTGTCCCTTTATTTTCTCTCCAACAATATTAAGAATAACCACACTGACTTCAGCCTTTGGTTGGTATAATGGGTTGAACTGTGTACCCCGAAGGGATATGTTCAAGTCCCAAACTCTGACACCTGAAATAACCTTATTTGGAAACAGGATCTTTGCAGGTATAATTAAGGACTTTGAAATCATCCTGGATTTATGGTAGTTCCTAAATGCAATGACTGGCGTCCATATAAGAAAAGGGAGAGGGGTGTTTGATGCACAAGGAGATACAGAGAAGGGAATGTGAAGATGAAGGCAGAAATTGGAATGATGCATCTCTAAGCCAATGAATGTCAAGGACTGCTGGCAACTTCTAGAAGCTAGGAGAGAGATCCAGAACAGACTCACTCAGAACCTCTAGGAGGAATCAACCCTGCTGACACCTTGATTTCAGACTTCTGAATTTATTCTGACAGTAAATTCCTGGGTTTTCTTTCTCTCTTTTTTATTTTTAAAGTCACTTAGTTTGCAATAATTTTTACAGCAGCCTTAGGAAACTTACGAGTTGGTGTGGAATTGATCTTTAGCAGGTATTTCTTTCCTTTTAGTTTTAGCCATCGTAGATACGAATTACTTGATTTAGGATAAAAGGGGTAGTGGAAACTGAGGTTCTTTCCCATTGCCCCAGACTGCTTACAGAGAGGATCAAGTGCTTTTACCTCACATGTGACAGAAAAGAGGGCTGAGGTTAAGAGCTAAGCATAATTCCATTACCTCATTTGAAATGAGGTTATAGGTGGGTCCCCGTCTGTTCTTTGGTAACAAGGTTAGAAAGTAAACATCAACTTGGACAGGGATTTCTTTCAGGAATGTTGTAAATGTAACCTTAAATACAATAGCTAATCTCATTGATTTCTGTCCAAAGGAAAAAACCATTTGTCACATGGAAGTTGGAGAGGTCATAGTTGCCACTTGTCATTTTTTAATTACTCTGAATTTAAACAGACATGTCTCCTCTTTGAGAGATTTTCTTTTCCACTGGGTTTGGTTTAGGCAGGGTCCTACCTCCTTTGATGGAAATCCTGTAGGGACAGACTTCATTTCCCTGTTAACCTGGTAACCAGGGCTCAGGCACATGATCTCAGCTTCGTCAGTGGACTAAGTCATTGCCCCTGAAGGAGTGACCCAAAGACACAGGTGCAGATTATTCGTGGAGGCAGCAGCAGATGGTATACAGAGTTGGTGACATTAATGGTGGCATTCTAGCCAGCTGATTCTTGGAAACTGGAGAATTAGATCAGTGGGACTAGGTTGTGCTTCCTTCCTCTCCTCCAAGCCCTGTCCAAACTTCCTATCCTTCAGTAAATTTGATTTCCTGGTTAAGTTAGCCAGAGATGGTTTCAGTTGTTTGCAACCAGACAGAATTCTGCCCGGTATAGAGGCCTTCAGGTCAGAGGGTAAGTTTTACCGGCGGTTTCCTAGAATGGACATTGACAAAAAGAACATCAGGAGGCCATGTGAGACAGATACCCCTTTCAGATCAGGACGGAGGGCTGGGAGAGAGGGCATGTGGGCACAGGAAGTGAGTGAGAAGAGCCATCATTTTGTGATGTGGTTTTCAGACTTTCCCTCTTTATCAGCCTCTCCTGAATTTACTTCAATTCCTCAGTTTTCCCATGTAAGGTATGGTACACAGCCCCCAGTCTAACATCACAGATAAGGGCTGGCCCACACAGAGGGCCCTGGGACTACTGCCTCCCTCCCACCCCATTCAATGTAAGATGAGTGATAACATTATTATATTCCAACCCAGCCCAGCTCCTCACCTCTAATGGCAAGATGCTCCCTCACTTCCCCACCCCTGCCAGCTCCCATTGTATATTGCTATCTTAGCACTTTATATAGAAATTATCCCTTTAGGTGTGCCTGGGTGGCTCATTTGAGTGTCTTGACTCTTGATTTCAACTCGGGTCATAACCTTAGGGTCCTGGCATCGAGTCCCACATTGGCCTCCAGGCTCCCTCTGCCCTTCCCCCACACTCATATGCTCGCTCTTTCTCTCTTTCAAATAAATAAATAAATCTTTTAAAAAAAAAGTTATCCCCTTAACACAGGGAAGTAAATGCAACTCAAAATAATAATGGGAATGCTAGGGTTTTTGTTTTTTGGTTTTTTTGGCCTGTTTTTTTTTTTTTAAAGGTTTGTCCTCAGTATTTTTTTTTTTAAGATTTTATTTATTTATTTGACAGAGAGATCACAAGTAGGCAGAGAGGCAGGCAGAGAGAGAGGAGGAAGCAGGCTCCCCGCCGAGCAGAGAGCCCGATGTGGGGCTCGATCCCAGGACCCTGAGATCACCTGAGCCGAAGGCAGCAGCCTAACCCACTGGGCCACCCAGGCGCCCCTGGCCTGTTTGTTTTTTAATAAGAATACTCAATGTGATATTGAGATATAGTTCCATTTCTTTTTTTTTAAAATATTTTATTTATTTATTGACAGAGATCACAAGTTGGCAGAGAGGCAGGTAGAGAGAGGAGAAAGCAGGCTCCCCACAGAGCAGAGAGCCCAATGTGGGGCTCGATCCCAGGATCCTGGGACCATGACCTGAGCCGAAGGCAGAAGCTTTAACCCACTGAGCCACCCAGGCGCCCCGGTATAGTCCCATTTCTTAAAAGCAATATAGCAATATGTATCGAGAGACCTGGAAAATACTTAAAACCATTGGTCCAGGAATTCTACTTCTAGGACTCCACCCTAACATAATAATCAGTGGCATGGGCCAAGATTTACATACAGAAATGTTAATCGCAGCTTTATTTATAATAGTAGGATCTGAAAACCAAATCTACAAAAGTAGGGGAAAAGTTAAGGGAACGATAGTCTGGCCATGCAGTTCTTTATAGTAATGTTGATAAATTTTATTTTTAAGAATTTTTTTATTTAAGGGGCGCCTGGGTGGCTCAGTGGGTTAAGCCGCTGCCTTCTGCTCAGGTCATGATCTCAGGGTCCTGGGATCGAGCCCCGCATCAGGCTCTCTGCTCAGCAGGGAGCCTGCTTCCCCCCTTCTCTCTCTGCCTGCTTCTCTATCTACTTGTGATTTCTCTCTGTCAAATAAATAAATAAAATCTTTAAAAAAAAAAGAATTTTTTTATTTAAAAAAATTTATTAGAAAGTAATACAGTTAACCCTTGAATAACATGGAGCTTAGGGGCACTAAGATCCATGCTGTGAAAAACCTGCATATAACTTTTGGCTCCCCCAAAATATAACTATTATAGGTTTTTTTTTAAGATTTTTATTTATTTGTTTGACAGAGAGAGACACAGTGAGAGAGGGAACACAAGCAGGGGGAGGGGGAGAGTGAGAGGGGGAAGCAGACTTCCCACTGTGCAGGGGGCTCGATCTCAGGACCTTGGGAACACGACCTGAGCCGAAGGCAGACACTTAATGACTGAGCCCCCCAAGTGCCCCTCGAAAAACATAACTATTAATAGCCTAGTATAAGACCGGACGCTTTAATGATAACATAAACAATCAATTAACACTTATTTTGTATGTTATATGTATTATATACCATATTCTTACAATAAAATAAAATAGAGAAAAGAAAATGTTAAGAAAATCATAAGAGAAAATAGATTTACAGAACTAAACTGTAAAGACTGCATATAAGTGGACCCGTGCAGTTCAAACCTATGCTGTTCAAGGGTCCACTGTACATGTAAAAAAGGCAGTACAGAAACGTTAAAAGTAAAGGTACAAGTTGCTCTGTGAGATTGCTAGGAGGAAAAAAGGAGTTTTCTCTTTCCACTGGGGTTGCCAAGCCTGGAAAATATGAATATGGGGCTGCCGGCGGCCCTCCTCCCCACAGCAGGAAGTGAAGTCACCTGGGGATGAAGCCAAGCCCTGAGAAGCAGTCTGAGAGCTGGGGAGAAAGGTGGCGAAGAGGGCTCTGCTTCTGGTCCCTTGAGACCGCGGTATCTGCAGCTTGTCTTTTGACTCTGAGAGCCACTTCAGCGTCCTTCCCATTAAAGGAGCTAATAAACAGCCTTTCTGCCTTGACTTCTAACTGAATGAGTCATGACTAATACTGGGCCAGCTGCTTTGTTGGAATCAAATTATAGTGCTTGTGCTATAATTCTATTCTAATGATCAATTAATTCTTCCAACAACATGAAATGAGGTCCATGCAGCATGAAATGGGTTTGGTAAACCACTAAAGGCCCCTAAATAATCCCCTTTCTTCACGGTCACAAATCATCCTGGGAATAGGCATCTGGTTCACAGAATACAGTGTCTGGAACACTTATGTTTTCTTTTTATGAAACTTAGGACAGCAAGTATTCGTATTTAGTCTTATGTCATCTCCTCCATCAGTCTTTCTCCAAGACCCAGTGTTAAAGGCTTTGGGGGTCATAATCTACAGCATTTTCAATATGCTGGTATAGAACTCATCTGGGTCTAAAGATTTTTAACCCGTTTAAGGCAAATTGGTGCTTTCTTCTGCTGCACCTATCTTGGCTTTAATTTGCTCTCACTGCTGTTTCCTTTATTCTTCACAGCCTGAGGATCATTTTCTTTGATAGAGAAAAGAGAAAACACCATCAAAATAGACATTGGGCATTTGTTTCTTTCAGTTATACAGTCCCTTACTACATATCAGCTGGTCCCAAGCGACAGGATTATCTCTTTCTTTTTCCTTCTAGCTTTTAATATTGAGTGTTAAAAATACCTCTTCCCCCATTAAAAAAAAAACCCTTTTGTGGTTAAACCTCAGTGTATTATGTGCTGCCTACTTCTTGATCTCCCCTTTCACATCTGTGGTCCTCTTTTATACTTTCCTTTGTTCTGTGACCTTTCTATAAACCCCAACCCTTTAACATCCTGATTTCACTGGGTTTGGGGTTCTTTGAGTGTACTCTTATTTCTTCTTCAACCAGCTCTTTGGAGTTTATAGGTCAGAATCTGTTTCTAAGCATTAGAACTTTATTCCTCTGAAACCATATACCTTTTTATAGTCTCTACTATGAAATCACATGCATATAAAAACACAATATTTTTTTTTTTTGTTAAAAAATTCCTACTTATGAGAAAGTTTGAAGCATAAAGAAAGTATGTTATGGCAGAGATTGCTGGCTCTTCTCCACCCCCATCTCTGTTGTTTGCCCAGCAACTTCAGACCACCTCCAGACTGGGTAAACCAGTGAACTCTGAAATCGGGTAGGCAACCCATGCCTACTGCAAGTGGGTGCAAACTTTCAAATTTGTCCTTGAGTACTTGTCCTTAGCCCTAGGTACCATATAGAGTTTCCTTATTTCTTTGGTTATACTTTTATCGGAGTTAATTTTTTTTTTTTTAAGATTTTATTTGAGAGAGAGAATGAGATAAGGGAGCATGAGCGGGGCACCTGGTTGTTTCAGTGGGTTAAGCCTCTGCCTTCGGCTCAGGTCATGATCTCAGGGTCCTGGGATTGAGCCCCGCATCGGGCTCTGCTCAGCAGGGAGCCTGCTTCCCCCACACCCCTGCCTGCCTCTCTGCCTATTTGTGCTCTCTGTCAAATAAATAAATAAAATCTTTAAAAAAAAAGAGAGAGCATGAGAAGGGAGAGGTCAGAGGGAGAAGCAAACTCTCCACAAAGCGGGGAGCCTGATGCGGGACTCGATCCTGGCATTCCAAGATCATGACCTGAGTGGAAGGCAGTTGCCCAACCAAGTGGGCCACACAGCCACCCCTACTGGAGTCAATTCTTGGCATTCTACTTCCCTTTAGCAAGGTAGAGAAGGGGGCAAAGGAGAGCAATCACCAACAGTGGCATGGGGATGCCTTAGGAGCCTGGGAGCCAGTTGGAGTAGAAGGCTCTCAGAATGCCTAGACGGGAATGGTTGGGGTTGAGAGAGGAAGGGGAGGCTTGGTGAGGGAATGACTGCTCAGTGTAGGACTCTGGGGGCCACAGATAACTGTGCGCAGGCCATTGAAGGGCCTGTCAAAGAAGTGTGGGCAGGTGGCTGCCTGCCGGCCTCACAGGACTCTGGCTTCTGGGTTACGAGGGCTGCAGGAAGCTTATTGCCAAACCCAAACTGTACAGTCACAGAGGAATCGGATTTGAGCCTGTGACTGGGGCAGACCCCACTAGCTGTTCTCAGGACCACCCTCTCAACTTTTGCACTGCCCCAGAAACTGCAGGAAGCTTCTTCTTCCAGCACACTTTACTGAGAAGGCTTAACTCGGTGCCCACTTTGAAAAGGAGAAATGCATAAAGGAACTCCGTTATTTATCACAGAGCCTATATTGAAGTGTGTGTCAGAGCTGAGAGGCAATAATTGATAATACATTGACGACACAAGGACTGATGCTTGAAGTCTTTAGGATTTGAGGAGGTGCTTTCAAACCCCCGACTGCAGATGGCCTATACACCAACTAAGAATTTCAGTTTTTATAATGGGAAGTACCCTGATCAGTTATGTAGGTTCATTACAAATATAAAGCAGTTCGGAAGGCTAATAAGTATGAAGTGAGGGATAAACAGTTTTAATGATTTGGTTCCCTCCTCCCAGACTGCTGGCAAATAAATACATGACTAACACAAAATGGATGCCGTGCGGATTCTTCTTGAACTTTGAAAAACTTACTCTACCAAGGGATCACTCTATCTTTCTGAGTCGATACACACAAATCTATAAAGACACGTTACAACACGGTGAGATTTGGGGTTGCTATCCCTCTCTAAAACCGCCCCATGCCCCCTTTCCCCCCCCCGGGTCCCCGCGGGCTCGAGGATAAAACTGCTAAAGCTTCGTTTTTCACATACAAGATTCTCTCATTTCACTTGCACAAGTCGAGTCTTCCGCGTCGCGTCTGGGTCCTCCACAGCCATCAACCCCTAGCCCGGCTTTGAAGAGGGTCTCAGGCGCCTCCAGGAGACTACCGAAGCGCCGTTCAGGGTCGGGCGGTTTACCAACTCCAAGCGCTCCCTAGCCTCCTTCAAGCCACCTGCGGACGACCTCTGACCTCCGCACTCTGACCCCATCCACGCTGTCACGGTCGCCCAGAGCGTGCCCGGGCCCCGCCCCAGCAGACCCGAGCTCCGCCGGCACCGCTCCGTACTGGCTCCACCCACCTGTCCGGGCCCCGCCTACCCGGAATCGTTCAAGCCCCCCTGTCCCAAGCTCCGCCCACTGGGAGCCCTCACGGCTCACCGCTACCTCACCCCCAAACCCCCGGGATCCGCCCACTTCGCCCTGGCTCCGCCCTCCCGGAACCTGCTCCGCTCTTCCCGCCCGGGCTCCGCCCACCGGAATCTGCGAAACCCGCGCAGTCTTTGGTTCTATCCACCCGGAACTTGCGCCTCCCCCCCGGGCTCCGCGCGCCCGGAACCTGCGTCGCTCGCTCCTCCCAGACTCCGCCTACCCCGTCCCTGGCTCCACCACCCGGGAACTGCACCCTCTGCCCCGGGCTCCGCCCCGAGGACCTGTGCGGCCCGCCGAACGCCGGCTCCTCCCCCGAAGCCTGCCCGCGGGACTCGTCCAGTCGCTTCGCCTCAGGCTCCTGCCCTGGCCCAAGCCAGCCCGCCATGGAGGGGGATGTGCCCGCCGCTGCAGCCGCCCGCTACCAGCCGGCCAGCCCCCCGCGGGACGCCTGTGTCTACAACAGCTGCTACTGGTGAGGGGGCGCGGGTGCAGCCCCCCGCATCTCCCTGGCGCACTAGGTCTCGGCGTCGCCGCCGGGCCCCGCCTCCTCTCGGCCCCTCCCTGGGGGCGCTTTGGGCTTCGACTGGCGGGTTTTCCCGCTTGGGGGATGAGGGAGCGGGAATGGCAGCCCTGGTCTCTGGAGTGGAGCGTAGGCATTTGGAGAAGGGGGAGGTGCGGAATTCCCACGAATGGTAGGGTCGGTGCTGCATTACTGATGCCCGGCGCTTTTCGCTTGGACATTTCTCAGCAGATCTCAGTGCTTGGGGGCCAGGAGGGGGAGGCAGAGGGGGAACGCGGTGAAGCTTTGCAGATTACTTTGCTGAAGCCTTTGTGGTTTCACACTGGTAGGAAGGTCGTTTTAATTTTGGAAGAGAATGGAGGAACGGAGATTTTGCAGTAACTTTCCCAAGGTCATCAGCTAACAGCGACCAGGAATCCAGTTCAGGCCTTCTGGTGCCAGAAACCATGATCTGAACCACCGTGTTGTTATTGTCATACCCATTACATTTACGTAGAACTTGCTGTTTGCCAAACATTGTTCTGATTCGCTCGTGTAAGCTAATTCATTTGAGCCCCACAATTACCCTACCAGGTAGGTACTTTTGTTATCCCCGTTTTTAAAGATGAGAATGCTGAAGCACAGAGGGGTGCAACTAACTTGCCTAAGGCCACATATCTGTGAATGAAGAAATGGGGATTTACCTGTAGAGTTGGCTCTGGAGTCCACACACATTACCCCTGTAGCAGGCCACCTGTGTGGCTGAATCACCCCTCCTACCTTAGTCTCTTTTACTCCCACACCTGAGTAATGACTTCTTCCCCAGCCTCCAGTTGCAAAAGAAACATCAGGCCCATCTAAAACTACCTTTTCCTCCTTTAGCTGGTCATCAAACCAGTGTCACCAAGAAGTTAACATTTGTTCAGCTCTGACTATATGTCAAGGCCAGTGTCAAGTGTTTTCATCCATGACTGGGAGATAGGTTCTATCATTAACCTAGTTTTACTAATGAAAAGAGGGAAGCAGGGAGAGGCTGTGTCCCAAGATCAAACATCTAGCAAGAGATGATGCAGAAATTGGAACTTCCATAGCGCAGGAGTCTATGTTCTTAATGACTACACTTTATTTCTGCCTTACCTCTCACCTAAATTTCTTTAGTTCTTGTTTATAGTGGCCACTCATTGTTTTATTTATTCATTAGATAAATGTTTATGAGGCACTTGGACTGTAATGCACAGCTGTAGGGATTTTGGGATATAGTGCAGGGTCGACACATTTCCTAGTAAGATCTCATGGTTCCTTGTTTTGGTTCAGGGAAAGCAGGCAAAACCAAGTAAACCATGTTTGGTGTTAAATACTATGAGAAAATAAAGCAAGGTAAAGGATGGTGACTCACTATTTCATCATGGATATTTAAGGAATTGAGGCATTGTTGATAAAGTGGTATTTATGCAGAGATCTGAAGAAAAAAAGGGTGGGAGCTTTGTGGATATTGGAGGAACATCATTCTGGATAGGGGAGCACTGGTGCAAAGACTCAGAAGGAAGCGTGCGGGAGTTCCAGGAACAAGGGTGCTGGCACATTTAGAGTGCAGTCATCTGGTGGAAGAATGGTAGGGAATGGACGTCTCTTCAATAGATGGTCTCCTTTAAGTTCCTTCAGCCATAGGCCAGGCCCTCCTTGGCTGGCAGGGGCCTGTTCTAGTCCTTTCTTAGAGGCCTCTGCCCCAGTCTCTCCTATCCCCTCAGGTCCTGAACCTTAGCTGGCTTCACACTGCTGAAAGCTGTTCTAAATTCTGATGAGCCCTAGAATCACCTGGGAGCTTTATAAAGCCAGCAGATCTTAGGGTCTCACTCCAAAGAGTCTGGAGGTGTGGACGGTACCGTGGAGGAGTCTTAGGCTCTTCCAGTGATCACACTTTAAGGAATACAGTCGAGGAGTCTTAGGCTTGTCCATTGGTCACACTTTCAGGAATACAGTCAATGAGCATAGCGAGTCATTTCAGATCTGGTCACCATGTGTTTTTCCAGTCTCATTTCGAACCTGCCTTCTACGCTGTAACCCAGGGTTTCTCAGCTATAGATCTTTATTGACATTTTGAGCATGCTAATGTGGTGGGGGGCTCTCCGGGTATTGTAGGGCATGTAGCCGCATCCCTGCCCCCTACTCACTAGATGCCTGTAGCATCCTCACCCAATATGTGACAACCAAAAATGTCACCATATAGCGCCAAATGTTCCCTGGGGACAAAGTCGCCTTTAGTTGAGAACCAGTATTCTACCCTGTCCTAACCTATCAGGTAGGCACACCTTACTACGCTTGCCCTCACAGCTTCATATGATGTGAAATAAATGCCTCCTGTCTGCTGCTTTCAGCTTCTGTCAGTTGTTACCTGTTCAGAACCAGCTGAATGATAATAGCAGTAACCAGTATTTCTGTGTGGCATAGGTGGTTTGCAGGGCACATCTGATTCTATTGTAATTGTTTTGTACTCCTCTGATGTTGGTTGAGCACCTGCTGTGTGTCAGGGATCCTTCCCTTCTGCATGCTTCTCTGACCTCAGCCCATCAGCAGGAACCCTTGCGGAATCTTGACCTGAATGCTGCTTTGTTAGTCTTTCTGCTACAAAATAATCAACCAGTAGGTTGGAACATAATTATTATAATCTCTCCCCACCCTCATTTTAAAGAGGTTCTAGAACACACACCAATCTGGATCCTTTTTATTCCCAGCAGTAACTCCCTGCATTTCTAAGAATAAACCCCCCATCTCCTTTTTAGGCATGGAGTCCAGCATAGGGCTTGAATTCTGGATCCTGAGATCAAGACCTATGCTGGGATCAAGAGTTGGATGCTTAACTGAGTCACCCTGGTGCCCCAAGGCCCCCTTTTTTAAACATCAAATGTTTCTTGAGATCCTTCTAATGATATTAATTGTACTCTTGAAAAAAAATTGTTTAAAATTTTTTTTCTCTTTGTAACATTCATACACACTTGAAAAATAATAGACTAACTTTATCCATTCACTTATGTATTCAGCTATGCTGCAGTACTTGTGGTACACACGGATTCTCAGACTGTTCTTGGTGACTCTTTGCTCATCCTTGGGACTGGGGGAGGGGGAACAAACCAGGAGAAACCACTGACCTCTACCTCCTCTATCTTCCCGTGTCCCTCAAAATTAATGACTCTCTCTTCTATGCATCTTTTATGACCTTCCATGATGCTGGCTCATTTATGGATCTGTGTGTCTCCTCTCATTGTCTGTGAGCTCTCATTCATCATTACATCCTTCAAGCACTTAGCATAGTGCTTTTCTATCACAGGCTCTTTAAGAGGTCTGTGATCAACTCCAGAATGTCTACAGGCTGGACAGACAAGTGTCTTCTGATAACTTCGTCTTAGAACATCCAGATTTTGGGGCGCCTGGGTGACTCAGTTAAGTGTCTGCCTTCGGCTCAGGTCATGATCTCCAGGTCCTGGAATCCAGCCCTGCATCCAGCCTGCTTCTCCCTCTCTCTTTGCCTGAAGCTTTCCCTGCTTGTGCTCTCTCTCAAATAAATAAATCTTTTTTAAAAAAAAGAACATCCAGGTTCAAAAAAAAATTTAGCTAACACATATTTTGTATCATAATGAAACAGTTCCTTTTTGTTACTCCCTACTGCATATCCAATGGAAGTCGTCAGTCACAGTCTTCTGTTACTACCTCTACTGCTACTTTTTCTATACGATTTCTTAGATATTTTAGAGATCACAGGAAAAAAATACACTTTGCTTCAATACTTTAAGTGTACTCGTATGGGACATTTAGGCAGGTAGACAAGGTCAAAACTGTGCATTGAAAGTGTGTCTCCATAAACTGGTGGTAGTTCTTAGTGCCAGGCGCACCTTACTTCATTTTCAGATAACGTGGTTTAGATGTTTGGAAATTAGGCTTTGGCAGATTGAGTCCAGTATGAGTAGTGTTGCTATGGCTCATTTTGAATGAAGGTTCAGTGGTGGCTCATCAGAAAAAGATAAGAACCCCAAGGCTGAGCAATGACTGTGCCTGTGTGGGAGTGTGCCTCTGGCCTCCAGGGTAGCTGGGTTTGATGCACTGGGCATTGCTTTACTTAGCCCAGTTCTGACTACTGCTTTACATATCTAAAGGCCTGTCATAGAGAAAAGGAGATTGATCTGGGGCAGAAGTATAGGAAGATGGATTTCAGTTCAGCCTGAGAAAGGACTTCCTAAAAATCAGGACCTCTTGTATCAGAGCGATGCAGGGAATCCTACTCACAGAGTCTCCCTCCGAAAGGATTCCTTGGCATATCATGTAACTGTCCCCTGGTCCTTTCCAGCCAGAAGCCCTCCTCCCCAACACAGTCATCTTGCCCCTTTGCTAAGGGGAGCAGTGAACCGATATTAACTAAGATTTATCAAGCTTTTATAATACGGTATGATTATATCCATTTTACACATGAGAAAAGCAGATACGCACTTCAAGATGTTCAGAGCTTCTTACCTCGTAAGTGGCTGAGTTGGAATTCCAGCTGTATCTCAAGTCCCTGGATCCAAAGCTTGTGGAGTATTAATGTAGCATATTATCAGCTATAAAATGCCTCTCTGTGCGAGCACTGCTGGGGAAGGTAGCAAGCACTCTGGAGAAAGGTCGGCACATGGTATGAATTGGGTCACACCTTGTTGGGGGATGTTTTAGAGGAGGGTCATGCATCCATCAGTTATTGGATGAGGTGGTGTTTAAAGTCTCTTCCAACATTTTTATGTCTTCATCAGTCTTCTGTTCAAGTTTGAAAGACCCATTGCTTAATTGTATTGATTAAACTGTTATTTTATTTTAGTGAAGAAAATATTTGGAAGCTCTGTGAATACATCAAAAACCATGACCAGTATCCTTTAGAAGAGTGTTATGCTGTCTTCATATCTAATGAGAGGAAGATGGTAAGTGGTGAGTGATTGTAGAAAGAGAACAAGAGATTTAGGGTGACAATAGGAACTAAATATAGTATTGGTCACACTGCCCCAAATTGTGCTTTATAAAATACAGGAACATTTTAAAGTTTATTTATGAATGAGATTATGAGCCTCCCCCCCGCCCCCGCTTTCAGGACATGATTGAGTTAGAAAAGTTTAGTCCCTTATTTGTAGGTCAAGAAATAGATGATGGTATGCACAAATTAAGTTCCTTCTCTTTAGGTATGAAGTTAGAGCTTTTTAAATTGCTTAGGCTAGAGCCACATTCTTTCAGGTTTGCAGTAAAGATGTTTTTGTCCTGAAGTTTAAATAGAATTATGGTAAACTGATATGAAGTATTAAAAAAGCAAGCAAGCCCTAAAAAAAAAAAAAAAAAAAAAAAGCAAGCAAGCCCTTAAAAAAAAGTAACTATTAAGAAAGCAAGCCCTTAGAAAAAGTAAGCCATTAATATTTTATAAAGCACTTAAAAATATTTGAAGATTTATATATGTATATATATATATATATTTTTTTTAAGGCTTTATTTATTTATTTGACAGTCAGAAATCACAAGTAGGCAGAGAGGCAGGCAGAGAAAGAGAGAGAGGAGGAAGCAGGCTCCCTGCTGAGCAAAGAGCCTGATGCGGGACTCGATCCCAGGACCCTAAGATCATGACCTGAGCTGAAGGCAGAGGCTTTAACCCACTGAGCCACCCAGGCGCCCCTAAAGATTTATATTTTTAAGTAATCCATACACTTATTGCGGAGCTTGAACTCACAACCCTAAGATCAAGAATCACACACGCCTACCAAAGGAACCATCCTGGCACCCACCCCGGGAAGCACTTTGGTAAACATCATCTCATTTGATGCTAATGGAAACACAGTACAGTAGGCAGGGTTTAGACAACTATCTCCATTTTATAGATGAGGAAATAGAGGCTCAGGGAGGTCCCACAAATAATGTGGGAAAGCAAGACTTGAACCAGCCAGGCCTTCTGATTCCTTTTTAGGTCTCTTTCTACTCTCCAAAGAACATCAGATCATTAATTTTTGCATTTTCATTATTAAGAACACTTGGAAGGATTTAGATTTCTTCATTCACCTCGATAGTTGATTGCTTAGAAATATTTTATATTTTATTTACCTGTTACTTTAAAGAATTTAGTAGTGGTGTAACTGAAGTC
Source organism: Mustela nivalis (assembly GCF_964662115.1). Classification (NCBI taxonomy): domain Eukaryota; kingdom Metazoa; phylum Chordata; class Mammalia; order Carnivora; family Mustelidae; genus Mustela; species Mustela nivalis. The sequence goes on along the minus strand of NC_139021.1, from coordinate 16,579,091 downwards.
GTGGCTTACAAAATTGATTATATTTTGTAGATACCTATCTGGAAACAACAGGCAAGACCTGGAGATGGACCCGTGATCTGGGTAAGATGGTCAATACAGAGAACTTCTGGTGCGTTAGTTCTTGTAATTCCCAAGCGGTCTCTGTGTTTTGGTAAAGCAGAAATGATGGCGCAGTAGAGAAAGGCTGTGATAATTATTGATAATTGACCTCTTGGGAATAGGTTTTATTTTGTCTAAGGTAGTACTTACAGATATGTTTTTATTTAATTTTATTATTCTAGGAAAGACTTTATTTCTTTAATTATTATTTTTTTCTTTTAGTGAGCTCTACACCCAATGTGGGTCTTGAACTCACGACCCAGAATCAAGAGTTACATGCTCTACAGACTGATCCAGCCAGGTGCCCCATATAGGAAAGATTTTATTTTATTTATTTTTTTTTTAAAAAAGATTTTATTTATTTATTTGACAGAGAGAAATCACAAGTAGATGAAGAGGCAGGCAGAGAGAGAGGAAGGGAAGCAGGCTCCCTGCTGAGCAGAGAGCCCGATGCGGGACTCGATCCCAGGACCCTGAGATCATGACCTGAGCCGAAGGCAGCGGCTTAACCCACTGAGCCACCCAGGCGCCCCAGGAAAGATTTTAAATAGCTGATGTGGCAGATGTGTTTGTGATCTAAGCTGTTACCCATTTAACCTACTGGAAGGAACTTTGGCCATATCTGGTCCAGCTGCACATTCGATTATTTGGATATCATGTTAAAAGTATAGGTTTCTGGGATGCCGGGGTGGCTCAGTTGGTTAAGCAGCTGCCTTCGGCTCAGGTCATGATCCCATCGTCCTGGGATCGAGTCCCACATCGGGCTCCTTGCTCTGCAGGGAGCCTGCTTCTCCCTCTGACTCTGCCTGCCACTCTGTCTGCCTGCGCTCACTCTCTCAAAAAAAACAAAAAGTATAGGTTTCTGACTTAGTTGGTATAGAGAAGGGTTTAGGAGGTAGTGTTCTTTGTAGACTCCTGAGTCACCATGACTAACATTTGAAAAACCCGGATCTACTCCAGCTCTTCTGTTTTTCAGGTGAAGAAACAAGCCTATGGGGGCCTGGGTGGCTCAGTGGGTTAAGTCTCTGCCTTTGGCTCAGGTCATAATCTTAGGTTCCTGGGATTGAGCCCCTCTGCTACCCCTACCTGTGATCTCTGTCAAATAAATAAATAAATAAATAAAATCTTTCAAAACAAAACAAAACAAAACAACAAGCCCAGAAGATAGAGTGAGAAGCTCAAAGTTATCTAGCTGATCCTTTCCAGTACACATCTATGTGTCGCCTTAACCTTTACCTCTGAAGAATTGTTTATGCTAATAACATGAAGATAAAGTAAAAGAAAAACTCCATTTGTGATAATGTAGCAAGCATCTTATTTCTGATACTTATTTAAAATAAGTTATCATTTGAATTGGTTTCATTCGTTTATTTAACCTATATTTAAATAGACTAAAATCCCTGGTCTCACAGAGCACACGTTCTTGCTTCCTTTACCAGCAGGTGTTTTGCTATGCTAATATATATATATATATATATATATATATTTTTTTTTTTTTTTTAGATTTTATTTATTTATTTGTCAGAGAGAGAGAGAGAGAGCGCGCGAACGAGCACAGGCAGACAGAGTGGCAGAGGGAGAAGCAGGCTCCCTACAGAACAAGAAGCCTGATGTGAGACTCAATCCCAGGACGCTGGGATCATGACCTGAGCCAAAGGCAGCCGCTTAACGAACTGAGCCACCCAGGCGTCCCTTGCTATGCTAATATTAAAGCCCAAATACAGTTTTGGGGTTAAGTCCCAGTCCTCCCAGTGGTGGCCCTATGAACTGGACATGTTATTTACCTTCTTTCTTCAGTGTCTTCCTCTGGCCAGTAGTGTTGCGAGTCTTTTTTTTTTTTTAATTTTTTATTTTTTAAGATTTTATTTATTTATTTGATGGACAGAGATCACAAGTAGGCAGAGGCAGGCAGAGAGAGAGGGGGAAGCAGGTTCCCTGCTGAGTAGAGACCCTGATTTGGGGCTCGATCCCAGGGACCCTGGGATCATGACCTGAGCCAAAGGCATTAACCCACTGAGCCACTCAGGTGTACCTCGTGTTTTGAGTCTTAAGTGAGATAACGTGTGAGAGACATTGTCCTGGTACCTGGTACCGTGTCTGGTTCTGATGCTTAAGCCTTTCTTCATAGCAACAATAGCTACGTAACCCTTGTTGCAGACTGTTCACATGCCCTAGAAGTCATCCTGTGGCCGAGCCACTCAGCTGACTTTGAGTCATGGTCTGTCTTCTTGGTTGAGAGAAACTTGCAGGGAAAGGACCTGTGGTTATGTCCCTCTTACACAGCGTCTCATGGCAGCCCAGAATAACTCCTGTTATGGTAAGGCCTCCCACACCCGCCGGCAAATGTATCTTTGCCTCACTGCTGTCCTGTTGTAGGAAATGGCTCCACCCTGAGTGGAGAGAGACACCCAGTCCCAAGAAGCTGATCGCCTTCTAGGTGGGTTTCCCTCCCCCTAGCCCAGCTTGGTTTTGTCCTGGCATCTGGGTAGGCGCTGAACCCCACTTCGAGAGTGAGGCTGCCGCTGGGTCCGTATTCCTTGACTCCCCATCTGTGCTATAAAGGCCACTTGGAGTTGAGGCCTACCTTCTCTTCCCTTAATTGCCCCAGCAACAGTCTGGTAAACACTACGCTTATCTCCAGTTTATAAAAGAGGAAGCTCAGGCTGGAAGGGGCGGGCCGGAGGTTTGGCCTGAGGGCCCTCACCGGGAGCCCCTTGCTCTTTGCCGCCGCCCCACTGCCCGCAGCGCTTGCCAGATTCCCCCTTTCTGCTCCTGGAGCTCCTGGAGGGTCAGGACTTTCCTTTCTCATCTTTGCATCTTTATTTCAGTTACCCAGTTTCTCACAAACAATAGAGAGGTGTATTTCAAAGCCACTGGAATAGGAGTAGAGGATGTCCAGCGGAAACAGATTTTGGATAAGGCAGGGACTGGCTGTGGTAGGAAGTGGGAGACTCCTGCAGAGAGAGCCAGCCCGCGGGGGATGGCAGTGGGGAGACAGGAGGAAAGCTTGCTGCGGAAGGACAGGACTAGTACGGACACAGCCAGTGGAAGGGGGCCGCTCTTCCATTATTTATCTGGAGGGTAGCGTGCATTAAGGGGAGTGCAGGGCGTAAGCATCCATTTCTGTGGCTGTTGCTGCCTTATGAAGATAGCATCGGAGCCAGCGCCGGCTCTTTCGGCTTTGATGGCAGAGCATTTCCAGTCTTAATTAATCACCTTCCCCCATCATAGGGTCGATGAACAATGTCCGAGAAAGTGCTCTGTAAGCCCTGAAGTCCTGGAAATAGAAGGTGGTGGTACTAATGCCACACTCATGTGACTGAGCCTTTCACCTCCCAGTCCTGTTCTCTGGGAGGCACCTTCAGAACTACCTCCCACTCCCACCCCCAATGGCCCTTCCAGCCGGTAGCTGGTGCTGGGCAGTGCCCAGCGTCGGGGACTCAGTGATGCCTCACAGCTGAGTCGCACAGGAGAAGTTGTCTTCATCTTTCCTCCTTAATGGCTACAGATGGGGGTTGGTGGATTTAACAACAACATTTTAAAGTTCTTTCACATTCCAAGCAATCCCCTTGGTTAATACTTTGGAGGATATCCTTGCACAGCTTTTCAAATTCTGTATTCGTATGCATGCCTGTGTACTTTGGAATGCACGTGTGTCTTTATACACACATAGCTTTTATTTATTTTTATTTTTTTAAACAATTTATTTCTGTTTTTTTTTTTTTTTTTTAAAGATTTTATTCATTTATTTGACAGAGATCACAAATAGGCAGAGAGGCAGGCAGAGAGAGGGGGAACCAGTCTCCTCGCTGAGCAGAGAGCCTGAGTCGGGGCTCGATCCCAGGACGCTGAGATCATGACCAGAGCTGAAGGCAGAGGATTAACCCACTGAACCACCCAGGTGCCCCCACACATAGCTTTTAAAAAAATAATATGTAGTACACACTTTGCAATTTTTTGCATTTTGTAACATACCCATTTTTCCATTTTCTACATAAATTTGCCAAATTTTTTTTTTTTTTATGCACCTGCATTGGGGTTTATTTCTCTCGTGTTGGGCTTTTGGTTGTTTCTGAATTTTCACTATTGTAAACAGTGCTACAGAGATTTTCTTTGTATATATAGACCTTTACATGCATATGGCCATTTTTTTTCTATAGGATGGGTTCCTAGAGATAAAATTGTTAGGCCAAAGAGTATATAGTTAATGTATATGAACAGTTCCTCTACTTATTTAAGTGTTCCCTGTCACTGGACATTTAGTCCTTTTTTAGGGCTTTGTGTTTGCTTTGTTTTGTTTTGCTGTTTTAGAAAGGGTTGTACTGGTCTTGTATTCATTTTTTTTTTTCTTTTTAAAGATTTTATTTATTTATTTGACAGAGAGAGACCACAAGTAGGCAGAGAGGCAGGCAGAGAGAGAGGAAGCAGGCTCCCCGCTGAGCAGAGAGCCGGATGTGGGGCTTGATCCCAGGACCCTGAGACCATGACCTGAGCCGAAGGCAGAGGCTTTAACCCACTGAGCCGCCCAGGCATCCCTCTTGTATTCATTGTTAATGATTATATATGCATTATTACTGTGACGTTGGAATTCACCATCACGAAGTACCTTGGTTAACTTCAGCAACTTTTACTTCTAGGATTACCATGTTGTCCTGCTTCATGTTTCAAGTGGAGGACAGAGCTTCATTTATGATCTTGACACTGTGCTGCCATTTCCCTGTCCTTTTGACACTTACGTGGAAGATGCCTTTAAGTCTGATGAGGACATTCATCCACAGTTCAGAAGGTGAGGAGATTCAGGATGGATTTACCTTCTTTCTGAAGTTAGACCTTGACAGTCGTACGGAAAGTTTGTGTGAGGATATGTGTATGTGATTTTCTGGGTTTTTTTTTTTTGGCATTTGTTTTGCAAAGATCACTTGACTTGGCATCACCATTGAGTTGATATTTGAAAATGATGTGTGCTATACAGAAGATTCAAAGTGTTTTGAAGTTTTAGAAGTTGTCCAGCATAGGGGGGGTGCCTGGGTGGCTCAGTGGGTTTAAGCTTCTGCCTTTGGCTCAGGTCATGATCCCAGGGTCCTGGGATCGAGCCGCGCATTGGGCTCTTTGCTCAGCAGGGAGCCTGCTTCTTCCCCCGCTGCTGCCCCCCGCCCAACTCTCTGCCTACTTGTGATCTCCGTCAAATAAATAAATAAAATCTTTTTTTTTTTTTTATTTTTAAAGATTTTTATTTATTTATTTGACAGAGAGAAATCACAAGTAGATGGAGAGGCAGGCAGACAGAGAGAGAGGGAAGCAGGCTCGCCGCTGAGCAGAGAGCCCGATGCGGGACTCGATCCCAGGACCCTGAGATCATGACCTGAGCCGAAGGCAGCGGCTTAACCCACTGAGCCACCCAGGCGCCCTAAATAAATAAAATCTTAAAAAAAAAAAAAGAAACAAATATAGATTTAAAAGTTGTCCAACATATAAAAGGTTGACATTCTTTAAAAAAATGGGTGTGATGAGATCCCAAACATTTTCTGAAAGCCATTTTGGGGATTTCTCTCATCCACATTGGGTGGATGGGTGGCTGTATGGGGTGTGGCCTTAATGACGAGAAAATTGAGAGGTCTGTGACAGCAGCACCTGAACTAATGTTGCCCTTTATTCCTAATACACAATCGAGTAAATAAAGGCCCCCAGACATATTTTTGTGCCTGTGTAGTTTTGGATTTCAATTAATCCTTTCTCATGGTTTCTTTAACACGTGATAAAACTACATAGATATTCGTGTATTACTGATCATACAAAAATGCCTGGGTACTTCTGTGTGTGTCATAGATAATGAGTCTGTATAAAAATCGACTAGGAATTTCGCCGTGAAACCTTCCTAATGTATACGAACGTTGCTTTATCTGCAGGAAATTTAGAGTGATCCGTGCAGATTCGTATTTGAAGAACTTTGCTTCTGACCGATCTCACATGAAAGATTCCAGTGGGAACTGGAGGGAACCTCCTCCTTCGTACCCCTGCATTGAAACTGGAGGTGAGCCAGAGGTGCCTTCTCCTGGAGGTTTCTGACCACCGTGCAGATCAGCATTGCCCCTTAACCAGGGACAAAAATTGTGTGTTATTCTTTGTACGACACTCCCTGAGTTGTAAGAAGGTCAGAGGGGGCACAGATGTGTGTGTTTTTTAGGTTCAGGAGTTGAGGCCCAGAGAGCAGGACTGGAAAGTGTATGAGCTCGTGCAAAGGGGAGGTGCTCAGAAGCAGAACCACGAGACTTGCACACCGCCTTGCACACCGCTAGCGTGTTGGGTGTGCCTACTGCCGGGACACTGGGCTTCAGGAGGTCTGCGTGCTTGGGTCCTTTAACAGTGGGACAAGTAGCATCTTGCTGTGGTGGGGTTTCACGTTAAGGCCAAAGTCCCTAGGCATCCTTGCGTTATGTGAAATGTCATTTTCCTGGCTCTGTGATAAAATCTGCATTAGAAGAAAGTGAGCTGGCAGGTTTTATTGTACCACTCATCACATTTATGTGCTTTTAGGCAGCAGTCCAATTAATAATTTTCTGAGAGTTAAGTAGATAAAGAGTTCTTCGCCCTATTACTATTGTTTGCCATTCACAGGAGCTTGAAACGTTATTGATGTTTGTACGTGATTTGCAACATTTGCCATTTCTGGGTGAGGTCACCCAGTCCCAGGGATGAGACCTTCTGTGTGTAGGTTGCTCTCTAAGCTATACAACACGCCAGAAAAATAGGACAGTGGTGTCCGGAGTTGAGCAAGGGAGAAAGTAAATCTGTTTGGTGTACTTGAACACTAAAAGAGGATTCAAATGGATTTTTGAGGCTCTCTGTGAAAAGCTCTCTCTCATGATTTTAAACATTTATACTGGAATTGCTTTTGGGTCTGCCAACCTGCTTACTAGTCTCAGCGTTAGACTGGGACAGCTCCTAGGTTAGGAGGGGGGTGTCATAGATCGTCCTTTTAGTCTCAGGCAAGCTGCTGTATATGGTGTGGCCTGGGACAGCGTGCCTTCTGCCACTGCAACACCCCCCCCCCCCCCGCTTTTCTCGTCAGACTTGAGCCCCCAAGGCAGAGCCTAGCACGTAGCAAGCATTCAGTAAACACCAGCCTGTCAGCTCAGATCCTCTCTGAGTCACTCCTTTCAGTTTTGATGACTACTGCCCAGTAGATGCTATTTTGTGTCGTGCTTTGGTGCCGGTCGCTTTACATAGTAGTTTAATAGAATTTTCCCCACAGCTCAGGCAGGCTTTATTTTCCACGTTTGGTGGATGCACAGAGTGAGGGCCATGGAGATTACAGCCTTTGCCTCCGGTGCACAGCCAGGCAGGATGAGCGGGCGGCCTGGTGCAGGCGGTTTCTGCCTTGCGTGTGCTTAGTTCATCAGGGACCTCCTGAACTTGAGATTGAAACTGAAAGGAGTCTGCTCTGAAGTGTGGGGCGAACATACGGGTTTCCCACATCCGAATGTGACCACACTGTAACGTCCTCTCATGTGGTGAACTCAGTACTTCAAATCCAGTGTTTTTCAAAGGATTATATTTGAGGTTAGGATAAGGGAGAATTGCTTTTAGCTAATTAGTAGTGTTTTATTAAAAAATGAAGGTTAAAAAAGAAAAAAATGGTTCAAGGAAAATATTGAACCTTAATGCCTGTTTCAGGTACTTGAATAGCACTTCCCTGCGTCCCCTGCACTCTGTGGTGGGATTGACTCTTAGGGCTTGAATTGAGTGTATTTGGTATGTTGACTGTTAGGATTATATGATTAATAATTTTGGTGGCCATATGTCTGCAAGACCACTCTTCGGTTCAGCATTTAGTGTCCCTCCCCCCCACCTCGGGGCCATGGGAAGGAAACTGAAATTTATAATCGTATCACCTTGTCCTGAAGAGTCAGTTCCAGCACGGGTCACTGACGGCTCAGTTTTCAAAGACATTTCCTAAGTCTTGGGCTGAGCTGTAGAGCACACCAAATTTCCCCCTCTCCTTTTTGAGTCCTTTCCTGCCTTTTGTCTGCATATACCTCCCATCCTCTTGCTTCCTAATGTATAGCAGCGGTGGTTTATTTAAACCAAGCTGGAGGACCATAGTGTTAGGTGAACAGAAATGTTACAGTCCCCTGTGGGCGAGGTTAGAGGAGACAGATACTTATTTGTTATACCTTGATCTCTCTAAAATAATTTTTATTTATATTTTGTTTTTAATACATTGATCTTTTTACATGATGAATGACTGCAGATAGTAATCATTTTTTATTTAGTTATGTTAAGTCTTAGAAAAGAAAAAGAGAAAAGGGGGGATGCCTTAGAAAACAAATGCTGTATTTCAAAAGTTGAGATTTCTTTTTAAAGGCCTTTGTTAAAAATTTTCACAAACCTGCTGGCCTCTATGGAGTCTGGCACCTAGCCAGGTCAGCAGGAACTCCCACCCCATCTTTCCTGGTAGGTGCCTGTCTTCCCTTTGTTTCTAGTTAGGTGGGGATCTGGCATTCCCAGCTCTCTGATGACTTCAATAAAAGTTCTGTGTCTGCTGAGTATCTAGCTTTTGTGTTAGAAGGGTGTTCGCAACTCTGTTTCTAGTTTTCTGCATCCTTTGTGCTTTGTGCTTTGAGCCACCCAGGCGCCCCTTGCCCAGCTCTTCTTTTCTTAAAATTTATTTGTTGAAGAAATTGGGTCCCAGAGAAGCAGTCTAGATTTTGCTGATTTTATCTCTTTTGTAGCCTCTGAATTTCCTATAATTTGGCAGTTGAATCCAATAAACTGGCAGTTTGATTATTCGTGCATTTTGCAGAGGGTTAACTCACTGAACCACCCAGGCACCCCTTCATTTAAATTTTTGTTTTGAAATAATTTTAGACTTTTGGGGCACCTGGATGGCTCAGTTGGTTAAGTGTCTGCCTTTGACTCAGGTCATGATCTCAGGGTCCTGGGATTGAGCCCCAAGTTGGGCCCCCTGCTCAGCGGAGAGCCTGCTTCTCCATCTCTCTCTGACCTCCTCCCTCCTTATTCATTTTCTCTCTCTCTCTCAAAATAAAATAAAATAAAATAAAAATAATTTTAGACTTATGAAAAATTTGCTTAAACACTTTAGAGCATTCCCATAACCCTTTTACTCTGATTTCACAAATGTTGAATTTTATATAACCATAATGTAATAACTGAAACTAAGAAAATGATGTACTTGACATAGAAGTATTGGTCTAGTACTGTTGACTTACAGACCTTACCTAAGTTTTGCAAGTTTTCCCACTAATTTCTTTTCTCTGGTTCAGAATCTGCCCCGTGATACTACATTTAGTTGTCCTGTCTTCTTAGTCCCCTGCAGTCTCTGATAGTTTTTTTTTTTTCCTTTCTTTTTATAACTTTTTTACAGTTTTGAAGAGTACCGGTCAGTTATTTTGTAGCATGCCCCTCAATTTGGGTTTGTGTGATGTTTCTTCATGATTAGATTGAGTTAAGTGTTCAAGAACCCTTCTCCATTTGAATACTTTCCCCTACCTTTGATCTTCTAGGTTGTTTTATTGTGTTTTCAATGGACATTTCTTTCATGAATTTTTTAGATTCCAAAATGAACCTGAATGATTTTATCAGTATGGATCCCGAGGTAGGATGGGGAGCTGTCTACTCCCTGTCTGAATTCGTACATCGATTTGGCAGTCAGAACTACTGAACTTGACATCTGGATGTAGAACCATGGAGAAATTCTAGGACATGATCAGTCCATCCCTTCACTGGGGACAGCAAACACTATGGTACCTTTGGCTTGGAATTATATTTTCCTCTTTTAATTCAGTTGAGTTGAAACATGGGTGAACCAAAAAAAAAAAATTAAAAAAAATTTTTTTTGGATATGTTAGATTGAAACTTGATGTAGTGTATATTTGCTAAGATATTCCAACTCTCATTTGTTAAAACATGTGATAACTTATGCCAGTAATTGCTTTTGTTATGATAGATGTGTGGACTTTGTGTCTGTTCTGGATGTTTCATTTCTCCAGCTACACTGTACGCTCCTTGAGGGCAAGGCTGTGGCTCATTGCTCTGTGACTCCCTCCAGTCCCTCCAAGGTGCCCATAAAATGTTTGCTGGTGATTGTGCTGCTGCTTGAAGAGGGCTGGTACTGTGAGCTGAATCAGCAATAAGTAGTAGTCTTTTTGGACTATTATGTTCTTAAGAAAAGACTGAAGCTCTCTCAGGCTTGAGTGTTATTTGGTCTATTTATATATGTTTTTAAATAAAATTGATTTAAAAGTAATTTTGTTTTGAAGATTTTGTGTCACCCTTGATGATCTGAGATAACCAAGAATATCTTACTTGTAGATGGGAACCATTGCTTTAAAATACGTGTATCAATCTTCCTTCTTGAAGATGTTTTAGAAATTGGCTTTCATCATATAATTCCAAATAAAAGATATTTGGCATTAAGCCGGCATATACAGCATTAACTCTCACACATATCTTGACATGATTCTCCTGTAATAATGATCAGTTTCTGAAAGCAAGGATGCCCAGGCTTTTGATCTTAGATGAGTTTTCCGCTTATTGAGAAACTTTCATTTAATGTAGATCCTCTGCCTTGTGTTATGGTGGGATCCCTGCAGTCGTTACTCAAGAATCAGTCAAAGGAAATGTCATGTATCCGTTTGGGTCAGCTGACCAGGAGGATTCTGGGAAAAAGTGAGTGAACCTTTGGTAAGAGGAACACAAACACAACCTCTTAAGTTATTTTATAATTTAGAACTAATTATAGATCTCATACTTGCATATCTTTGTTGGCTTTTAGATGGTCATTTAAAAAGCATGCGGCTAAAATGAGGAAGATAAATTTTGGCAGGCTGTACTACGGAAATGCTTTGTCTTGAGCAGAAAGTTTCAGAGGGACCAAAGGATTGTAATCTGATTTACAAACTGGATTTTTGGAGGGTCTTTTTTTTTTTTTTTTTTTCTTTTGCCAATTTATGAGCAGGTTTCTAGTCTGGTATTCATAATTGTGTCTAGTACAGATGAATCAGACAGTGCGTGTGTGTGTAAGTTTGAACTTGGCAGCCAACTTGTCTTGAGATTGAAAACCCCTTATATCTTGCCAGTGTAGGGAGTGAGTTTATAGTTTTAAGCCTGTTAAAGTGTCCAGTGGTCACAATCTGGAATTAGAAGCAAAAGAGGATATTTGTTGTTTCTTTTCTACCTACTACTCCCCTTCTACAGCTCCTTTGCATATGTAAAGGCATTTGGCCTAAGCTGGCAGGGGCCTGGAGCCCACCCCTGGACAAGTCTAAGAAAGACCTGTCACAGAGTCCTCTGGATTTGCTCTATTGACATTCAAGGATTAAAAAAAAATCTCTCCATGAGGAATGCTAAACTAGGGGCCTGGGAGTTTGGGGCTCGTGGTGGACAACCTGACTGTCGTATAAGGGCCTGTGGCAGAATGCAGCCTGGCAGATCTGAGAGCAGAGCAAAAACCCTGAAGGCATTTGTGAGTTCTGAGATCTTTCTGTCGCTTCAAGCCAGGGGCCACTTTGGAACTTCCCAGTTACATACACCAGTGGATTCCATTTTCTCTTCAGCTTATGTGACATGGATTGCTGTCAGTTTTAACTGAAAGGTAGGTTCCCTTGTGAGATTTTTCTTTGAAAGTTGTTTATCAGAAACTGTACTTTTGTCTTTCGATGCTTAATTTTTCCCTGAGGTCAGAGTTGCTTCTCTTTACACTCATCATGTGTGAGTGAACTGAATAAATACTGATAAACGCTGTCTGGAAAGAGGAACTTTCAAGAAAAGCAGGGGACTAAAATAGAATTTGTGAGTTGACTAGGAAAATAAGAAGAATGAGGTATTTCTGAGAATCTGACATATGACGGAGCAGGGAAGCAGATTCCACAAGGTAAACCGGCTCCTAGGTCCATGGACTCTGATGGGTTTATAAGACTACTAGGGTTTATAAGAAAGATTATGTATTTCATAAGCAGGGTTGGTTAGCAGTGGAAGTCAAGGCGAACTGTTTTGTGTATGTGGTTTTCTGAGCTTTATTTTTAATTAATTATTTTAAAAATAGGTGGTGCCTACACATGATACAAATTCAAAATATATAAAAGTATATGGTAAAAAGTCGTCCGTCCTTCCACTTTTTGATTTCTCTGTCCAGAAACAACCTGTCTTCAGTTTCTTTTATGTTCTTCCAGGAATTTTTTTTTAAACATTTAATTTATTTATTTGACAGACAGAGATCACAAGTAGGCAGAGAGGCAGGCAGAGAGAGAGGGGAAGAGAAGCAAGCCTGTTGCTGAGCAGAGAGCCCCGATGGGGGGCTCCATCCCAGGACTCTGGGATCATGACCCGAAAGCAGAGGCTTTTAACCCACTGAGCCACCCAGTCGCCCCTCTTCCAGGAATGTTTGTGCCCATATTAGCATATAGGTATTATAGATTAAGTTCGTTTCCCCCTCCCCGTACAAGCGGTAACATTCTAAACATTGTTCTGCATTTTACTTTTCAAAGTTAAAATACTTGGATATTTTCTAATCAGTACATGTTGAACTTCCTCATTCTTTTTAAAGGTTACATTGTATTTTGTGGTGTGCATGGTCCATAACTTCACAGTCCTTTTTAAGTTGTTTTTAGTTTTTTGGTATGACAGAACTGCTTGAAGGAATATTTTTGTCTATGTGTCTTTCTGACAGTTTCCGAGATAAATTTTGAGAGTGTCGACTGCTAGTTGTCCCACCGAGTGCGTGCTTTTTTCTTTCCCTAAAGAAGGAAATAGCAAATGTTTTCTGTAAGGGGCTAGTTAGTAAATACTTTGGGCTTTGCATGCCATAAGGTCTTTGCTATAACTGCTCAACTCTGCATGAATGTATGGCTGTGCTCCAGTAAACTTGGCTTATCAAATCCGGGGACTTGAGGATTTGACTTTGGGCTACAATTTGCTGTCCCTTGTTCTAGAGTAAGAGCTGTAGCTGGCATGTGGCTGTTGGGCCAGGGACTACAGTTCCCAGCCTCCTTTGCAGTGAGGTGTGGCCATGTGACAGGTTCTCCCCATTGGAGTATAAGGGGCTGATGGTGAAACTGCCTACCCTGTCCTTTACACCTTTTCCCCCTTGCCTACTGATGAACGGCTGGGGACTAGAATGACCTCGGAATCTGCCGGTTGAAGATAGCAGAGCCACCACCAGCCTGGACCCCCGAATGACCCTAAGGAGCCGTCTTACACCTACTTAAAAAGTATGATGTGGCACTGATCCTCAAAGACAAAACCTGTATATTTCTTTGGAAGTCACAGAATTATTGGGTGAGTCCTGATCTAGCAGTTTAGCCCTCCCTAAAGAATACCGTGGCCATTCAGGCCCTTGTGACAGGTTTTTTTTTTTTTTTTTTTTTTTTTAAGATTGTATTTGTTTATTTTACAGAGAGAGAGAGAGAGATCATAAGTAGGCAGAGAGGCAGGCAGAGAGAGGCGAAAGCAGGCTCCCTGCTGAGCAGAGAGCCCCATGCGGGGCTTGATCCCAGGACCTTGAGATCATGACCTGAGCTGAAGGCAGACTTAACCCACTGAGCCACCCAGGTGCCATGACAGGGTATGTTTTTGACTGGGTCACAAATTGTGATGTTCCTTGTGGAGTCGGTGCCTCTTCGTGCTTGTGCAAGCCAGCCCCTTGGTCTCCTGCAGTGTTGGTAGAATTACTGCCCTTCGCAGAATATTTAGGAATACTGAAAAACAGATGCCCATTAATACCTCTTGCTTTGCGTGAGGTTAGGAGCCTGTGGGAAAGATGCCAAATGAGCCCTGTTTCCATTTACGGTTCAGACATGCTCACGCCTGTCAGGTGGCCTAGAAGTCCTGAAAGCAGTCCTCACTAGAGCAGAGGAAAACAGGTTCCTGAAAGAAGAATGACATCTGAGCTGGGGAGACATGTGGCCAAGTGGCTCAGACTGAACGATGACCGGAGGTTAGAGGGACCATGGGTGGCAGTTACAGTGTGAGGTGTGCCTCCTTGTTGCTCCCCCTTCACGGTCACTCTGACCCTAACTCCTCCACCTTCAAGAAAGCCCTGTCTTCTGGGAACGAAAGGAGGGGACTGTCAGTTGGCCCACACCGTGGGTCTGTGGGAACCTTGGAAGGAGCTGGTCTTGGGCAGGAGGAGGAGATCAGCATTCCAACAAAGGTTGGCGTTTCGGTGGTTGAGTGGTCGGCTCGGAGCCAAGGAGCAGGAACATGACAAAGCCTGAAGGCTGTGGCTCTGATTCTGGACCCGTTTCATCACGACCTTGAAGTAGAAAATCACCTTATGTGGGACTCGCAAGCTGGTGGGAGCTTGTGTACACTCAGCTTGTAATAGTGAGCGATGCTGATGCTTCACAGAAACTTTAGGTGGAGAATGCTTTCCTAAAAAGTTGGGCTTGGGGAAGATGTGCTTAATCAAGAATTGGGGTTACTATAAATGTGATAGGTTTGTACTTACTAGTGGTTAGAAGCCTGGGACATTCCAGAAACATACCATTAAGGGAAGAGGAAGTCATATTCATGTGCCTTGAATCAATTTTGGAGAACAGAGGTAGAAGTTACAAGGAGATAATTTTCCTACGTCTGCCTCTCCCTCCTTTTCTCCATCTTCCCTTCCTCCATCCGCCCATCCCTCCATCAACCCCATGTCTGTTGCATGCCTACCACTTGCAAACTTAGGTCACAGTGAGCAAGGCGGAACTGTCCAAAAGAAGATAGATGCAGAGTGCTCAGGGTCAAGGGACAGTGGGCTGCCACAGCACTCTCAGTAGCAAGTAAGCAGAAAGCTAGCCTTTGCAGAGTCTGTGCTACAGAAATCTTTTTTTTTTTTCTTAAAGATTTTATTTATTTATATGACAGACAGAGATCACAAGTAGGCAGAGAGGCAGGCAGAGAGAGAGAGAGGAGGAAGCAGGCTCCCCGCTGAGCAGAGAGCCTGATGCGGGGCTCCATGCAGGGCTCGATGCGGGGCTCAGTCCCAGGACCCTGGGATCATGACCTGAGCTGAAGGCAGAGGCTTTAACCCACTGAGCCACGCAGGTGCCCCTACAGAAATCTTTTAATAAAAACTTGGTCCCTAAAAGATTACACTTTGTTTTTATAAATTTTTTATTTTTTATTTACATATAATGTATTATTAACCCAAGGGTACAGGTCTGTGTATCACCAGGGTTACAGACTTCATAGCATATACCGGCCCCAATGTCCATAACCCTACCTCCCTCTCCCTACCCGCCTCCCCCCAGCAACCCTCAGTTTGTTTTGTGAGATTAAGAGTCTTTTATGGTTTGTCTTCCTCCCAATCCCATCTTGTTTCATTAATTCCTTTCCTACTTCCCAAACCCCTCATGTTGCCTTTTAACTTCCTCATCTCAGGGAAATCATATGATAATTGTCTTTCTCTGATTGACTTATTTTGCTAAGCATAATACCCTCTAGTTCCATCCATGTCATTGCAAATGGCAAGATTTCATTCCTTCTGGTGGCTGCATAGTATTCCATTGTGCATATATACCACATCTTCTTTATCCATTGACCTGTTGATGGACATCTAGGTTCTTTCCATAGTTTGGCTATTGTGAACATTGCTGCTATAAACATTCGGGTGCATGTGCCCCTTCAGATCACTATGTTTGTATCTTTAGAGTAAATACCCAGTAGTGCAGTTGCTGGGTCCTAGGGTAGCTCTATTTTCAACTTTTTGAGGACCCTCCATGCTGTTTTCCAGAGTGGCTACACCAGCTTGCATTCCCACCAGCAGTGTAGGAGGGTTCCCCTTTCTCCGCATCCTCGCCAGCTAAAAGATTACACTTTGAACAAACAAGTGAGCCCAACTGAAGAACTGTCCTGTCATTACTTAAAAGGGCCTTGGAGGAAGGAAGTGACTGTTGTAGCACAGAAGGTGTAGAACCAGAAAATGTGGAAATATGTGAAGATCCCTAGGACCAGGAAGGAAAGTCCAGCCTGAGCCAGAATTACTCACTTAGCTCTCCTGTTGAGGGCTGACCAGCAGCTTTCGGGTGAGAGAGACTCGTTGGAGACGTGCTGGAGAGAGACTTGCTGGAGACTTGCTCTGGGACCTGCTGCTTCTGTGTGTTGGGTGCACGTGTACCTGCTGAGTAGAGAGAACACATTCTGGAGATTAGTGACAGTCTCTGCAAGCAAGTCCTTCTGGCACCTTCCCAGAACACTGAGGTAATGAGGCTGTCCAGTTATAACGCAGTGAGTATCTGGGCTGAGTGCTGGAGCAAGTACAGTCCAGCATCTGACACTCAACGGGGACAAGGGGCTAAGTCGCCCCCCGTAAGACAGTCTCTTACAGTGTGAGGCGCACGGTGGCTGCTTAGTAAACATTTGCCGAGGGAACGAATGTATGTTTATGAGGATCTTTCCATGCATTTCTGTTAGCGGTGTTGTTATAAAACCAATGACATAGTATGTGGTTGTACCCCTAAGGCAGCTGTAGCCAGCTGATGAGATTGAATTTGGTTGTGGGACCCAACCAACACGACCAGAGTCCTTTTGCTCTGGGAGGGCTTCTCTCCGGGTCTCCTTTTGCCCTTTGTCTCCCTGGGCTCCCTCCCAGTCTTGCTGACACATTGTCTGTGTCAGTTCCGAGAGCGTTCACAAGTATCTCCAGCTAGTTAGAACATTCTTTCAGATCTACTCTGTGTGTGCCATGGCCGAAGATCCCGGAGGGAGGGGACAATATCCCTGTATTTCCACAGGGTAAGTTTGGGGTGCTGTGGTCTGAAGGCTTGTGTCCCTCTCTCTGGCCCAAATTCAGATGTTGAAATCCTACCCCACGGGGTGATGGTATTAGGCGGTGGGGCCTTTGGCAGGGGATTAGTTCTTGAGGGCGGAGCCCTTGTGACTGGGGTTAGCACTGTCAGGAAAGAGACCCTGTCCCCCCAACCCCTTCCCATGTGAGGACGCAACGGTAGGTGTGCAGCCCACAACCTCACTGCCCTGTGGGCGCCCAGACTGGACTTCCAGCATCGAGAACTGTGAGCAGTAACTTCCTGTTGTTTGGAAGCCACTCAGTCTGTGGTGTTTTGTTAGGGCGTCCTAAAAGGATCGAGACCAGAATTCCTAACCTGCAGTGCCAGCACATACTGTGTGTGGTGATAGGAGCACATGTTTCTGGAGGAGGACCCGTAGCTTGTATTATCTGTTTATTCATTTAAAAATATTTTTACTTATGTAGGGGCTACTCTGTGCCAGCTCCAGGTTAGATGCTGGTAACTGAAACCAGAGTAGCATGTGTCCTCCTGTTGGTTACGGGCTGACAGTAGGGACCGCTGTCCATCAAAGAATCATCCAAATGACCACACAATGGCAGCTGTGCCCCGTGCTATTAAGGAGAGGTAATAGCTACATGAGGTGGGAGAAGTAATCTGGTTTAAGGGGTGGGGAGGCTTCCTGGAGGAGGTGTCGCATCCATCCAAAAGATAGCTCCTATTCAGTGCCAAGCAGTGTTCCTGCCCTGGTGACTGAGCAGCGGAGAAAAAGCCCATGTGCTCATAGAGCCTACGTTCTGGTGGAGAGGACAGACCGTGAACATGTATGGTGTGTGAAAAGATGGTGGCCATTTATTGAGTTGGGGAAAGATTGTGGGGGGAGCCTTTTGGGAGAGGAAGATCGGGAGTTTCATTTTGGACGTTAAACCTGAGATGCCAGTTGGATGTCTTTGAGGAGATGTCAGGTAGGAGTTGGGTAAAGGCGTCTGGGATTCAGGGATGAGGTTCAGGGTGTGAATGTACAATTGGGACGCTTGGATAATATTTGAAGGCACAGGACTCAAGGAGATCGTGGAGATGCTGGGTGTAGATGGGGAAGATGTCTGGGGACCTAGTCTTGGGGACTTTTACATTTAGGGGTCTGGAGAGGAGAAGGTGCCAGAAAGGGACAGAGAGGATGAGCTGGGGCGGGAGTGGAAGTTAGAGGATAAGGAGAAAACCAAGGAAGCCCAGGGGAGAAGTGATTTCAGAGAGAAAGGGATCGGATCAGATGTCACTGGTCAGTGGAGTCAGCTGAGGACCGAGGTGACTGTTGGCTTTGGCAGCATGGAGCTTCTTCAGAGCAATTTCAGTGGAGTGATGGGGATGGCAGTGGTTGGGCGGCTTCAGGAGGGAATGGGAGGAAGGAGGCAGAGTGCTTGGTAAATGGAGCAGAGAAATGGGCCAGTGCGGAGGGGGAAGGGGTCAGGGAGAGACTGCTGTGTCTCTAGCCCTCATGCAGTTTTTCCTTTATGAACAGATTAACCATTTCTGCCCCTCCAGAGAGAGCTCTGATGATACCAGAGACCTGTCCTCCGGGCCTGCTGTTGTCGCACACGGGGCTGACACCACTCAGCTCTTGCTCTGGCGGTGACTAGATGACTAGATGAGTCCCACGGTTCCCTTCTCTTTTCTTCTTTTCTTCTTTCCTTTCAAGATTTTATTTGAGAGACATAGAGAGCAAGAGCAGCGGTGAGGGACAGAGGGAGAAGCAGACACCCTGCAGAGCAGGGAGCCTGATGCGGGACTCGATCCCAGGACTCTGAGATCATGACCTGAGCTGAAGGCAGCCGCTTAACCCACTGAGCCACCCAGGCGCCCCAACAACGTCTTTCTTGAGCATCGACGCGGAGGAAAGAATGCTGGATGGCCTGCCGGGATATTTCGTCCTTGGGCCTGTAGGTCGCCCTGCTTTTTTTCTGTCTCCTCCCCACCTTGCAGTCTGTATCTCCTTGAAGCAGCCAGAGCGGTCTTTAAAAATACAGACCAGAGCACCTCACTCCCCTGTTTTAAAAACAACCACAAACCACCACCACTCCTACTCTATGGTGGCTTCAAAATGAACTTAAGACAAAACCCACTGTCTTTTCGGAGACCCTTGAGGCCCCGTGTGGTCTGGACTGTGGCCGCACCTGAGGCTCCAGCTCCACGAGTCCCCGTGTGCTCCCTGTCCTGGCACCGCCACGAAGATTCTGTTGTGAACCAGGCCAAGTGCATTCCTTGCTACCTGCTCTGATTTGCCCCTTCTTTTCTACATCTTCTCTGGGCCCGGCACTCCCTGACATTTAGGTCGTAGCTCCAAGTCCACAAATCCAAGCTGCCAGACTAGGCAAGGGCACGTCACTTCATCACTTCTTTCCTTCATAGCAGTTGTCACTAATGGAAACGAGCTTGTGTTTATGTTTATTTACGAGCCTGTTTGCTGTGTCCCTCCACCAGGCGGCGGTGGCTGGCTCCGCCTTACTCAGGCCAGCGGCATCCGTCCGGCCCTGTAGGTGCTCTGCAAGCATTCCTCGACTGTTTCACCAAGGATCGAGCCTCCCAGCCACTGGATCCCTGGCTAATGCCAGGGAAATGCTGTTCGGTTCTTGCCTGTTGGATTCCTCCCTCCAACTAGGTTCTGTTCCTTTCTGGTTCGTACTGTCCTTGTCCACGCAGCTTCCTCTGACAGACCCTCTGGCCTCCATTCTTTTACTTCTCCGTCTGGAGGACACCACAGATGGCTTCTGCAGGTGGCCAAGATCTCACAATGTGGTTTATTAGTGTCCCCCACACTCTGACTGGGTTCCTCACCCCCCAAACGTACCCGATAACACCTTGTCCCGTGTCTGACTGACGGTGGGGCTCACGGGATGTCCCCCTTTCCTCTGAGCTGACCGCACAGCCTGGCACCGGAACAGACCATCTCTTTTACCCTCCAGACACGGAGAGTGCGGCTTTGGCCGTGAGCTACAGCAGGCATCTGCTGGGCCCAGGCTTTTAATAACATCCATTTGTTATCAAGTGAGCAGTCAGAGCTGAATTTCGCTTCGTGTCAACAGGCTGGCTTTCCTGAGGTTTCCATGGGGACCCGGAGTTTGAGAGCAATTTCTGGGAAGAACGTTGGAAAGAAATTGAGAGGCAAAATTGAGTGCCAGTCACAATGTTCTGGCACACACCGTTTCTAGAATCATGGGTGATGGATGCGTCACTTCCCACTCAAGGCCCGAAGGGTTTAGCGCTGTTGTGATCTCCAAGTCCAGTGTAGAGGAGGCCTAATTCCTGCACTCCGAATACCAGAAAAATCAGGTTGCAGTCCGCAGTCCCCATTACACGTGGGCTTTTTGCTCACCACATGCTGTGTTATCTTGGGAGAAATTCCTTAACCTCTCTGGGCCTTGGTTGCTTCACTTAAGGTTATTTTGAGATTGTGTGTGTGTGTGTGTGTGTGTGTGTGTGTTTAAGAGAGAAGCTTTCATACTCTGAAAGGTAAAGTGTTTTAAATTGCTAACACTCATTTCTTGCGTACTTTATTTATTTAAAGATTTTGTTTATTTATTTGACAGAGATCACAAGTAGGCAGAGAAGCAGACAGAGAGAGAGAGGAGGAAGCAGGCTCCTGCTGAGCAGAGAGCCCGATGCGGGGCTCGATCCCAGGACCCTGAGATCATCACCTGAGCCAAAGGCAGAGGCTTTAACCCACTGAGCCACCCAGGCACCCCTGTATCTTTCTTTAAATGTCATTTTAAAGTGATCCCTTTGCTTTCCCATCCTTTTAGTTCTGTCCCTCAGATGACTTTGTCCCCCATTGGACTTGGACTTCTAGGCATCTTGGGAACTTAAAAGCAAATCAGTTTGGACCCACCTCTATGGAAGGTAACCCGGATATTTATCTTTAAAAATGACTTATAAAAATACTCTTTGATGTAGTAGTTATTCCCCACATAGGAATTTGTCTTCTGGATTTACTGCTCATAAGTAAGAAACGGATGAACAAGTTATTCACTGTAGCATGGGGATAACCACACGAGATTGGAAACCACCTATGAGCCTGTTCCCTGGGGCCCCAGGGGATGAACTGTAACCCACCAGGAGAGGAAATAGTATGAAGCTGTGAAAAGAAATGAGCAAGGTTGCTCCTTAAGCTGAGTGGTGACGTTTTTATTCTTTTGTGTTAACTTACATTATATTCTTATGTATCAGTTAGAGATTTTAGTAAAGTTTCAGAGTATGAAAGCAAGGGAAACTGGGTGTATTAAAAGAGAAAAATACGTATGTGTTTGCTCGTATTTGGACAGAACATCTAAAAGAACATCAAGTATCCAACAGAAACTGGTAATTTTGGTGGCCTCTGGAGATGAGAACCAGGTGGCTGGGGTCGGGAAAGGAGGGAAACCCTTCACTGTGTACCTTTTCTGTTTTTTAAGAGTTGTGATCTCTGTGAATATATTACTTGTTAGAAATAGATTTAAGGGACACCTGGGTGGCTCAGTTGGTTAAGCGGCTGCCTTTGGCTCAGGTCGTGATCCCAGCGTCCTGGGATCGAGTCCCACGTCAGGCTCCTTGCTCAGCAGGGAGTTTGCGTCTCCCTCTGCCTCTGCCTGCCACTCTGTCTGCCTGTGCTCACTCTCTCTGACAAATACATAAATAAAATCTTAAAAAAAAAATTATAAAAAAATAGATTTAAAATTATAAAAACAAATAAACCACACTTTCATCACTTACACATTTACCCACATGACTTTCTTTTTTAAAACACACACACAACTTTCAACAGGTCAGCTTCAGTCAAGGTGTATGAGGCCCACTTCACAGGACTTGGAGGTGATGTTTTCATGATGAGAGCCTGAGGACTAAGGAAACACTCCCCACCTATTTTTCCACTGTATGCTCTTGGCCTCGTGTTCAGTAGCTCTAAAGGGTGGTTTTGCTGTGGGGAGTGAAGGAGCAGCAGGGGAGCCATTTGCATGCTGGTGAAGGACCGGTTTCAGGCGCATAGGGTCTGGAGCTGCGCTTTGTGTGCAGAAAGGCTCAGGAGGCCCATGAGCTTGTGTAAAGAAACTAACCCTTCTCAGTAGATACCTCTTGTAAGAATCTTAACACCTCGAAGGAACCCATAACGAACCCATAACGATAGCTCACATTCACTGGCTACTCATTTTGTACCCGGCGTTGCTTCAAGCGACTTTCTGTATATAAAATTACTATCCTTGCAACGCCCAGTTTTCAGATGAGGAAACAAGCATGGGCACCTTAGCCAAAGGAGCACAGTTAATACATAGAGGAGCATGATTCGAACCTGGGTCTGGCTCCAGAATTACTACTACCTCACAAAATGAAGGTGCAGGCACGTTGGAATAAACCCAAAGGCAACATTAGGGCATGGTTCTCCGAGAAGCAGGGTGGATTCTAGAAGTGAAGACCTGCGGAAGGAATGGGGTAGCCTGTCTCAAACCACAGGATGAGACTTAGGGCTTCATCTTGGAGAAAAGGGGCCGTGGTGGCAAGCTCTTGAACAGCGGAGGGCTGTGGGGAGACTAGCACTTCGCAGAGTGTTCTTTGACTGGGGTCGTTGGCAGGATGGCGTTGGCAGAGGTGGGAGGGGGAGACCCGTTGGGGGAAGGGCCTCCACATGCAAACTGATGGGGTCAGGACTGGGGAGGGTGCCGTGAACCTGGAAAGATGGATCTGGGCGATTTCTCCCCAAGGATTTGGTAGGGTTTGTACTAGTTGAAGGCTGAAAAGGAAGCAAGTAGAGGATAACAGGGTCAGTGTACTCTGTCATGTAGGGATGGGTCCTTTTTTATTTTTCTTAAAGATTTTATTTATTTATTTGACAGAGATTACAAGTAGGCAGAGAAGCAGGCTTGGGGGGGGGGTGGGAAGCAGGCTCCCTGCTGAGCAGAGAGCCTGATGTGGGGCTCGATCCCAGGACTCTGAGATCATGACCTGAGCTGAAGGCAGAGGCTTAACCCACCGAGCCACCCAAGCGCCCAGGGACGGGTCCTTGAGGCAGTATTTCATCCTGCTGTACATTCTGGTGCGTTTCCTGCTTCTGCCGGCTACTCTGCTCCGGGCCTTCGTGCTCTATCACTTCAGTTCTCCCAGAGGACACAGCAGATGCTGTCAATCCCCACCTCCCCTATAGTTCCCACCTCCCCTTCCTCTTCCTTACCTAAGTGAAGCACCTGTGTGTCCATGGGAGGCTTTCCCTTGTTCTAACGTGCTTGGCTGGACATGTGGCAGAGTGAATCCGCCCCAGAGCTGCCTTCAGCAGCTGACGCTCAGGAACTGGAGGGGGAATGCTTCAGCTTTCCTGTTCCTCAGAGGGTACAACCCTTGAGGGAGGAGCTTCAGGTTTCCTGGGGTCCCAAGCAGGGTTGGTCCCCAGCTGCCCATGGGGCGCACCTGCTTTGCACCTGCTGTAACTCACTTTCTTGCCTCTCCTAACTCACCCCCTTACTCCTTGCTGCTGCTTCCCAGGACCCCCTCTCAGGTAAACTACCTGTACGTACCCCAGTCCCTGTCTCAAGGTCGACTTTGGGAGAACCCAACCTAAGGCAGTTTACAGATGATACTATCTAGGCCCGGAGAGGTGATTTCACTTGTTCAAGCTTACAAATCCAGTCTATAGCAAATCTAGGATTTTAATCCAGGTCTCCTGAGTCCACTGGGTTCCTGATGTTCTCTGCTAGACCATAGTATCTGTTATGATGCCTGCCCGGGCCTTTTTACATGTATGGTTTTCCTGCAAGAGTCTAACTCTAATATAAACTCATAAAAGGCAGGAACAATGGTCTTAATAATTTTGTACCCAAGACCAATAAGAACTGTGTCTTTCAGAGAATAGATGCTCCATGAGGATTTGTTGAAAGAAGACATAGAGTGAGAGGAAGAGGGCAGAAGGAGGAAGAGTGGGCAGTTGGGTGCATGACCTTGGGGAGCAAGAAAGTTCTTCAGGCATCTTGACATTGGACATGAGAGTCACTTGCCTTGGAGGAAGCCATGATGAAAGCGTCAAAGACAGAAGACCCAGAGGAGGCATAATGGTGAGCAGAAAAATCGGCGGAGAACTTAAAATGTCCATTTTCTTGGAAATCACTTATGAGGAAAGATCACTAGCAAAATCGTCTTTTTGAGTGCATGTATCCCTGAAAGGGAGTTTAAAAAAAATTATGTCTTGTTTTTAGTATAATATTAGTAAGCATAGATTTATAGGCAAAAAAATTGGATGGATTCTCACTGAAGATTAAAGTCTACAAATCAAATTTTCTTCAAACTATGCCCTACAAGACAGGACTTCCAAGGAAGTCTCTTGGAAGCCTCCTCAAGAAGAGGTTAATAGATCATAACAATGATTAGTAAATACTGGATCTAACTCTGAACTGGTGGGCCACGCCCTAGACTATGTCTTGGTCTGCATTATCTCACTTAGTCCTGCCAGTTACCCTTTGGTAGTAAGTGCTCTTCTCATCCCTTCTTCACAGACCGGGAAGCTGATGCTCACAGAGGTCACTCAGCGAGCAAGTGGACAAAGTAGGATTCATTCTCAGGACTATTGGAGTCTAGAGCCAGTGCCCTTCACAGACAAGACTATAGGTACCCTCCTACCCACCCCTTTGCTGGCTATGCCTTCCCTCCACCAGGACTGAAACTCCAATTTTGACACCCTGGAGAGCAAACCGGGGCCCAGGCACTACACTGTTGGTTGCAGCTTGGGAGAGAGGAGACTAAAATGTGCCATCTTTTGACTTCCTTCTCTAAGTCTTAGGGTCTTGCTTCCCCCGGCACAGAGGAGGCTTAAAGTGCATTTTAATGAATGCATTCTGCTCTCTTGGTACACAAGGGGGAGCATTTAGCACAGGAATGGGAATAAGATCGATGCAGAAAGTATCCTTGCTCTTCGTAGGAAAAGAGTTCTCTCTCTCTCTCTCTCTCACAATTGTTTTCTGAACCCTTTGAAAGCAAGTTGCAGATATCAGGAGACTGCCTATAAATACTACGGCAGGATTTCCTAAGAACAAAGTCATTTTTCTGTATAGTCACAATGTTATTTGCATGTCTAGGAGATTTAATATTGAGGCAATGATATTCTATAATACCCATTCTATATTCAAATTTTTCTAAATATTCCCAAGATGGCCTTTGGTGCTTCCCCCACCTCCCAATATCGAATTAACATTGTATTCTCTCAATATTAGAACATGGTCATTTTTTCAAAATATTTTGTTGCAACATGTTCACAATTTTTACTGGCTATTTAATATTCCATGCAGCTGATTTGCCATGATTTATTAATAAATATCTCTTTGGTTATTCCTGTGATGTTAACGGGGGCTTTTCCTTTTTCACTTTGACTTAGGCACCTATTCGCTAGTTATCAGATCCCACAGTAAGAGTGAGGCTGACCATCATACACGGAGTTCACCAAGTGTTGAAGGTCAGGTTCCCCAGGAAAGACTCTGTGATGGAGATTCGCGCATAGGAGGTTCACAGGGCAGTGCTTGGGGATCAACACCTGTGGGGGAATAGAAGAAGCAGGACTGGGCAGAGTCAGGGCAAAGGCCTCAGCTGCCCTTCCCCTAGCTCCGAAGCTGAGATGGTCTTACAGAGGTGTTCCCTGCTGAAGCAAGGAGGCCAGGTCTTTAAGCCTCTATGTGGACCCGTCATTGAGTACAGATCACTCCTGTGAAGGGGACATGACCTTGGGTGAGATAGCTGTCTTCAACTTAGGGCTGTTTTCAGAGAGACTTGGGGTGGGAATAAGGGCCTCACTCCTGAGAGGAGGTCTGGGCAGAGATGAGAGCATCCAGTCTAGGGGAATTCTCACGAAGCTGTGGGCCAAGTCCTTGACCGCTGCAGCCAGACTGAATATGCAAGCAGTCAGCTTAGTGAGGGGGCATGTGTGCTGGGACTCTTTCCTAACTCCCCAGGGGAAAGGCCTTCTTCGAAAGTCTATGCTGGGGGCTTCCTTAGAACCATGTAGAGCTTGAAATGTATTTTCTACAGTTGAGGACAAGGAGAACCCAGAGGGTAGGGTTTGGTCCTGCCCTCCCGGGCTCTGTTGGGGCAAAGCATGAGAGAGTATTTCCTGGGGCTCAAAGATGGGCCCCCTGGGAAGAGAAAACTGGGCCAGAGCCATTTAAAAGAAATTATTTAAGATTCATAAGTTGCAAAAATAGAGTTCCCATGTGCCCTTCACACTGCTTTCCCCAGTGATACCATCTTACGTAACCATAGTACATTTTCAAAACTAGGGAACTGACGTTGACATTGGTATGATACTGGGAACTAAGTTACAGACTTTATTTGGGTTTCATTAATGTTTACATGCGCTTGTGTGTGGGTTATATGTAATTTTATCACATGTATAGATTTGTGGATTTGTGAACTCATCATTGCAATCCAGGTGCATAATGGCTCCATTACTATGAAGAAACTCCCTAATGCTATAGCCACTCAACCCCCCGACCCCCGGCCTGCAACTCCTGATCTATTACTCACCATCGCTGTAATCTTACCATTTCAAGGGTGTTATATGATGCCATCGGGCACTATGTAGCTTTTTGAGATTGGCTTTTTCCACTGGGCATAACATCCTTGAGTTCCATCCTCATTGTGGCATGAATCAGTAGTTCATTCTCTTTTGTGTCTTGGAAGTATGCCCTTGAATACCCGCACACAGTTTCTTTATCCATCATTTAATGGAGTCTCTAAGTCCCGGCTGGGAGGACCCCGTGGGAGGGTAAGGACGTCCCAATGATGAAGTCCAAGTGGAGAGGAGTGCCAGGGACCAGGGCAGAGGAGGCAGTGGCCGCTGGGATGGACTGCTTCTCCCTTGTTTTGAGAACTCAAATTAGAGGGGTCCCTAGGGATGGGGCTCTCCACAGATCCCATGAGCAGTGCCACAAGTGTGAGAGCTGCAAAGCCCACAGAGCACAAAGTCTGCTCACAACACCCCCATCACAAACCAGCTGGGGATTTTGCAGACATAACCACTTTGCCTTCCACCCATTTCGAAGAGGCATTCAAAACAGCAGCAGCCAGTGAGTGGGGGAGGGGATGCGAAGGGGATGGGAGAGAGAAGCTGACTGCATACGAGCCCCTGCTTTCCCGCGCTGCTCTCACTGAACCGGATGGCTCTCGCCAAAAAGTGGGAGAATCTTTGGAATGAAACTGGAATTGTTGCTTAATACAATGCACGTCATGACACATCGAATTACTCTATGAAGACCACGCCTGTGACTTGATGTGACCATTAGAGTGTCATTACAGGAACGTGATCAGAGCAGGCAGGATCCTGCGATAATTCTCTGGAATCAAAGACAACCTCCTTTCTTCTTCCTGCTACTCCCCTGCCTCCCACACTGAATACATTTTAAAGGGATGGTGGGAGAAAAATGACAGTGTGTTTTGATAATGTCCGCGCAGTGGTACAGAAATAACTTGGAAATAAACATCTATACATAAGCCTTTTTTTTTTCTCTTTTATACTGTAATTTCTTTAGAGCAAATTCCTGGCAATGGGGTTAATAGGTTGAAGGCAAGGATATTTTTACAGTTTTCAAAACATATTGCCAAATTGCTTTTCTTTTCTTTTTTTAAGATTTTATTTATTTATCTGAGAGAGGGAGGGAGATGTGAGCACAAGCAGGGACAAGGGACAGAGGGAGAGGGAGAAGCAGGCTCCCAGATGATCAGAGGGCCAGAAGTGGGGCTCAATCCCAGGACCCTGAGATCATGACCTGAGCTGAAGGCAGACAGTTAACCGACTGAGCCACCCAGGGACCCGGCCAACTTGCTTTTCTCAAGGTTCATACCAATTTATATTCCCACCAGATACTGTATGAAACTTTTATCATATATTCAGTGGTACAGGATAGTATCATAAGATTCTTTGCTCATGTAATGAGGTTTATTTATTTATTTTTAAAAAGATTTTATTTATTTATTTGACAGACAGAGAGCACAAGTAGGCAGAGAGGCAGGCAGAGAGAGAGGAGGAAGCAGGCTCCCTGTGGAGCAGAGAGCCCGATGCAGGGCTCGATCCCAGGACCCTAGGATCATGACCTGAGCTGAAGGCAGAGGCTTTAATCCACTGAGCCACCCAGGCGCCCCTGAAATAATTTTTAAAGTGCTTTTATAATATGAAAATTTTTACATTAGATGTTTTATCAATCTCTTTGAACTTGGCATTAATACCTTGAGTATAGAAATTTGCTAAGGGTCCGTCTTTATAAATTAATCACTGGCTATTCATATGGAGCTTCTAAGGGCTTTCTCAGACCACTTAGAAAAAGAACAGATTCTGTAGGATTTGCAGGCAAGGAAGAAAGGGAGAGAGGTTGGTGAAAGCCAGAGGAACAGTGAGTACAAGGGACAGGTTCAGGGCTGTGAGAGGTGACATATGAAGCAAGGGACCAGGAACAAGGAGGTGGCCATGAGGTCAGGAGATGAAGTGAGAAAAGACCTTAGGAGAGACAAAGATTCTGGAATGGCGTCCAAACAAAGCAATGGGGTAGGAAATATGCCTCTTCCCCTGCCAGGTATCAATGAATTAAAAAATTAATTGAAAAATTATGTATGCATGTGTTTTATGTAACACAAAATTTATTATCTTAACCAGTTTTAAGTGTATAATTCCATTGTGTGAAGTATATTCACATTGATTGAAACAGATCTGCAGACCTTTTTTATCCTGCAAAACAGAAATGCTTTACCCATTGAAGAACAATACTTCCCTCCCACTCCTGGCCTTTGGTGACCATCATTTTACTAATTGTTCCTGAGTTTGATTACTCTAGATACCTCATATAAAGACAAGTGTGTAGTATTTGTGTTTTTTGTGATTGACCTATTTCACGTAACCTGGTGTCTTTGACGTTCATCCGTACCGTGTAGCACTTGACAGGAGTTCTTTCCTTTTTCAAGGCCAAGTAATATTCCATTGTATGTACTAGCACACTTTGATTACCCGTTCATCTGTTGGTGTGTATTTGGGTTGCTTTGATCTCTTGGCTCTTGTGAACAGTGCTACTATGAGTGTTGGTGTGCAGATAACTCTTTGAGACCCTGATTTCAATTCTTCTGCATATATATCCAGAAGTAGGATTTCTGGGTTGTGTGATATTTCTATTTTTCACTTTTCAGGAACCTCCATACCATTTTCCGTAGTGGTTATGCCATTTTACAATCCCACCAGCACCATACTAGAGTTCCAGGTTTTCCACATTCTTACCAACACTTGTATTTTTATGTTTTATTTTTTGTTTGTTTGTTTAAATAGTTTTTTTAGTTGGCCATCCTAATGGATGTGAGGTGATATCTCATTGTGGTTTTGTCTTATGTTTCCTGGATTATTAGTGATTTGAATATCTTTTCATATGTTTGTTGCCATTGGTGTATCATCTTTGGAGATAAGTCTATTCAAGTCCTTTGTCCATTTTATTTATTTGTATATTTATTTATATTTCATTTATTTTTCTTTTTTCTTTCTTTCTTTTTTTTCTCTTTGCTCTCTGAAGACTTTCAGCACGGACTTTTGTCCATTTTAAAATCAGGTATTTGAGGGGGCGCCTGGGTGACTCATTGTGTTAAGCCTCTGCCTTTGGCTCGGGTCATGGTCTCAGGATCCTGGGATTGAGCCCCTCATTGGGTTCTCTGCTCAGCAGGGAAACTGCTTACCCCTCCCCACTCTGCCTGCCTCTCTGCCTACTTGTGATCTCTCTCTCTCTGTCAAATAATAAATAAAAATCTTAAAAAAAAATAAAATCAGGTTATTTGATTTTTCTCATTGTTGAATTGTTAGAGTTCTTTATATATTCTGGATATTAACTCCTTAAAGGATCACATAAATGTTTTGCAGATATTTTCTCCTGTTCCATGGATTGCATTTCACTCTGTTGATTGTGTCTTTGATGCACAAACATTTTTAAGCTTGATGTAGTCCCATTTGTCTATTTTTGCTTTTTGTGGCCTGTGTTTTTAGTGTTGTGTCCAAAAAGTCATTGCTAAGTCTAATGCCATAAAGTTTTTCCCTGTGTTTTCTTCTAGGAGTTATGGAGTTTTAGGTCTTATATTTAAGTCTTTATTCCTTTTTGAGTTATTTTTTTATATTGTATAAGATAAGGGTCCAACTTCATTCTTATGCTTATAGATATCCAGGACCAACTCTAACACCATTTGTGAAGAGACTGTTCCTTTCCCCTTAAGTAGTATTGGCAACCTTGTCAAAGATCATAAAATATTATTATTTTTTATAGATAGAAAAATGGTAAAGTTATAGACATTCTTTGTAAGGTAGACTTGGGGGCATAGCATGAGTTTTTGAATGAGATAGAGAGACCAAAGTAAAAATACAAAAATGTGAATAAAATCTTGAGACTCTTGGATGGGGACCTAGTAACATCTTTTCTTAAGATGTCATCAGTGCCTAGGGGTAGCTGTTGATGACAAGCTCCTTCACCTTGTGAGGGGTTACTGAGGGCCTATGGTGGCTGCACTAACCAGGCCCTGGGAATCCAGGTGTGTGCTTGAGACAAGTCCCTGCTGTGTGTATTTCTTCGAGGGATCTCATTACCTTTTAGCAGCATCAACAAAAAGATGTATGCCTGCCCTCGCTCTGCTAGGAGTTTGGAGAGGCATAAGTGACTGTGAGATGTTTTCTGTGCCCTCCCTCAAGGGCCCATGTGAACTTTACTCTTACCAGGACCCCCAGGGACCCTCTGTGTCCACTGCTTTTTGCTGTGGGCTCATACCTGTTGTGATGGACACGTCATCTCATGAAAGGAAGGAGAACTTAAAGACTGGGGGTTATGTCCAGGTGTCTGCAGGAGTCCATGGTCCATCTGGAGTTGCTCTGTGGAGGGCTGTTTCTTAGCACCTACCCAGGGGCATTCCACTTTGGTGGAAACCAAAGGTTTTGTCATTTCAGTAACCTAAGTGCTCCACTCCAGAAATACAGAAAATAGTCTCAAAAGAGATACTGCTTTTGCAAGCCACTGAGACATTCAATAGCACCTTCTTTCGGGTGGAACAATGGCAGTTGTGTAGGAGTTAAGGTAATGCTTTGTTCTGCAGTTTCTTGGTTGGGTGTTTTATTTCTTCCCAATGGAGTGGGTATGCACGTGTGACCTGAGTATCTTTTGCATCGACTCCTCTCAGCAAAACCTCTCCCAGCTCTGTTTGAAGGGTTTTTAATATCTTTGGAGAGGCATATCAAATTTATATAAGGAACCCGGTTTGTAATATTCCTTGTAAACAAATTATGTATGCTTAAATGAATTGTCCCTTGACCTGCATATAGTTCTCACTCCATAATGTGGGGCTAACCACTTTTTGGAATAACGTTTCATTACATTATTTATTTATTACTTTTGTAATATTTTGGATTTACAGAAAAGTTGTAGGGTTCCTAGATAACCCTTACCCACGTTTAATTTCCCTTGATGTTAACATCTTATATTATCATGGTACTTTTGTCAGAACTAAGAAACCAAAGCAAAACAAACAAAAACAAAACAAAAAAACCAAAACCCAAACTCAGGAAACCAACATTGATTGGTACATTACCATTACCTAAGCTCTAGACTTTATTTGAATTTCACCAGTTTTTCTTCACCAATGTCCTTTGTCTTTTCTACAGTTCAATTTAGGATACCACTGTGCATTCAGTTGTCATGTCTCTAGTCTCCTCTGGTTGGTGACAATTTCTCAGTCTGTCTTTGTTTTTCATGACCTTGACAATTTTGAGGAGAATTGGGCATGTATTTTGTAGAATGTTGGGTTCAGTAATTTTTAGTGCATTATTTTGTGGTCTTCCTAGATCTTAGAGTTAAGACACTTCTTCAGTTGTTGTCAAAGGTAGTTTTCTGGGTTGGATGGACTTGAACGAACCCTTGCAGTTCATAAACTAATTAATTATTGTAGTTAAGAATCCAGTGTCCAGGAGGGGACAGCTCCAATTTTGAATTGCCCTTCGAGTTTAGCCTTGGTCAGGTTTATATGCCTTTGGTTTTGTAACATGGTCACTGTGTTAGTCAGGGTCTTGGAAGGAAATCTAAGGCATATTTACCTGGGGTTTTGAGGAGGACTTAATGAAGGGATCATATACCCAGGTGGGACAGTATTTTAGCTTGAGGGGCTAGAAAAAGAATACTATAGTGTGGTGGCTTAAACAACAGACATTTATTTCTCACTGTTCTGGGGGCTGGAAAGTTCAAGATCAAGGTGTCAGCCAACTGGTTTCTTGATGAGTTGATGAACTGCCTTCTTTCTTTGTCCCCATCTGGAGAGCGATAACTCTAGCCTCTCTTCTTCAACGGGCACTCATCCTACCAAGGGGACCCCTTCTTGTGACCTCATCTACACCTATAATCCTCTCAAGTGTCCACCTCTGAACTCCATCACATGGTAGATTAGAATTTCACCATAGGAATTATCGGGGGATACAAGCATGCATGCCATCGTCGGCAGGGATAGAGAGAACCAAGAGGGATGTTGAGGCTCTAGGGACCGGCAGCAGAGGGAAGCTCTTTCACCAGAAGGAGAAAAAGGAGGAAAACAGGAGAAAAAAATGGAGCTCAGGGAGAGCTGAAGATGTCTGGGGAGAGTGGGTAGCGGTGCCCAACGGGAACTGTAGTGGTAGAGCGATGAAGACCTTGCCAGAACACTGAGACAGGGAGAGAGCAAAAATCTCTAACCTTTTGTCTTCTATCCTCAAATTCCTAGTTGTTGTCTCTCATTGGCCAAACCCAACCAGAAACTAAGGACAAGGGACCCTGGATACCGCAGTCCTTGGGAGTCAGCCCTGCAGACCGCAGAGAAGGGTAGAAGATGGAGAAGGGTATGTGTAAATAGAGAATAACCACCACAGACACTTGCAAGGGTACCTACGCTGATGGTATCCGCATATATCATAAGGTAAACTTTTGGAGAGCAGGGACACCACCTGTCAAAACTTATCTTCGTTAAAGCAATTATCTATGTTTCCCGGGCCTGCAAAACAAAGCCCCACATACTGCCTCAAAATGACAGAGGTGCCTCCATGGCTCAGTCAGTTAAATGACTGTCACTCGATTTCAGTTCAAGTCATGATCTCAGGGTCCTGGGTTCAAGTGCTGTGTCAAGCCGTGCATCATGCTCTGTGCCCAGTGGAGAGTCTGCTTAAGATTCTCTCTCCCTCTCCCTCTAACTCAGCAACCCCTCACCCCCTGGCTTGTGCACATTCTCTCTCTTTTCTTTTTCTAAATTTAATTTTATTTTTTTTAGATTTATTTATTTATTTATTTGACAGACAGAGATCACAAGTAGGCAGTGAGGCGGGGGGCGGGAGGCGCAGGGAAGCAGGCTCCCTGCTGAGCAGAGAGCCCGATGTGGGGCTCAATCCCAGGACCCTGGGATCATAACCTGAGCCAAAAGCAGAGGCTTTAACCCACTGAGCCACCCAGGCGCCCCGTCTCTTTCTAAAATAAACAAATACATCTTAAAGATAAAAATGTATTCTCGCAGTTCTGGAAGCGAGAATTCTGAAATCAGCATATCATTGGGCCATGCTCTCTGAAACTGGTGGGAAGGAATTCTTTCTTGCCTTTTCTGGGTTCTGGTGTTTACATTCCTTGGCTTGTAGATGTATCAGTCCAGTCTCTGTCTCCACAGTCACATCATTTTCCTCTCCCTGTGTGTTTCTGCCTCTTCCTTGTATAAGGACACTGTTCATCAGGTTAAGGGCCCACCATACTCTGGTGTGATCCCATTGTAAATTAGTTAATCATATCTGCAATGACCCTAATTCCAGATAAGGTCACCTTCTGAGGTACTGGAGAGATTAGGGCTTCAACCCATCTTTTTGGGGAGCACAGTTCCATAATAAGGACTTCATATCCAGAGACCGTTTTTTTAGCTGATGAGATGGAAGGAGGAGTTAGAATCTGAACGCACTGCTCTGTAGTGTTATTGTTCGATCAGGGTCTTACCCCACTCCCACGCCTGGAATGGATAGCGGCGGAGGCTGTTTTCCAGAATTTGAGAGTTCCTGGTAGCTGAGCAGTGACTCAGAGTAGTTGTGGGTAGGGAAAAGGCAGGGAGGGTGCCAACTAGAGCTAAAATATCTAAAGCTGAGAAACAGTGTAATCAAGCCTGACCTTCCTCCTCCTCCCTCCTGACTGAAACAGAGCTGTGATGTGGCTCAAAGATGATTAATTGCCCTCTGCTAGCCCCTTTATTGCCTTCTGTATTGCTTACTCTGTGACTTTCCTAGGGCTGCCAGAGCAAACGATCACAAACGCGATGGCTTAAAGCCACAGAAATTATTCTCACAGTTCTGGAAGCTGGATGTCTGAAATCAAGGGCCATCTTTCCTCTGAAGACTCCAGGGAAAAATCCTTCCTTGCCTCTTCCTAGCTGTTGGTGGTTCCTGGTGATCCTTGGTTCTTTCCCTTGGCTTGCTGTTGGATCACTAGGATCTCTTTCTCTGTTTTCACACGGCCTTGTCTCTGTTTCTCTGTGTGTCCTGTCTTATTAGGACACCAGTCATTGGAGTTAGGGCCCTCCCTAAACCAGTTTGACTTTATAATTTATTAACGTCTGCAGAGACCCTGCAGACACAAGGTCACATTCTAAAGTTGTGAGTGGATGTGAATTTGGGGGCATACCCTCTTCAACTCACTACACAATTAAAACTCATTTTTTTCAGTGGAGGAGAAAGAGTCAGAAGGGTGCAGTTACCCCAGTCACTGTTAGAAAGTTGTAGAGCTGAGAGTACATGCGTATTCTTAACCATTAACTAACCAAAATGTCTTCCTTCTTCCCATCTGCCTGCCCCTCTCTGCCCCTACCTTTGGGCTTTCGTTATTTGCTCATTCATGGATACTTTGGAGTTCGTTTATCTTAATTTCAGTGGACGAAAATGGTTGAGATGGTTGGCTGTTGAGTGCGGGGGATGGGAAGATATTACTGTCTTATTTGCTTATTGGTGATTTTCTATGTCCTTCGTGCTGTCTACATTTATTAATTGTAATTTCTCTGTCAGGAAGAGTTGTTCCTTCTCCCTCATGAACATATTTATATTAGGATGGGCTTATGCATATTTATTTTATTTTATGGGTTACGGTTTCATACTATCATTGTTTATTTTGTTGCTCAAATTGTCCCTGCTTTGCCCATTAGGAGCTTAATTACGTTGGGTCCTGTATCCTTTCAGTGCGCTCCGTCACTCATGAGTACCTCTTACTTTTTGGCACTTGGCTTCTCCCCTCAGCTCGTCTTCTATTTTCCTTGCCTCAGCCTTGCGATCAAACGTTCCTTTGGAAAAGCATTCATTCCTTTTATTAGAGTATTGATTTTGTAACCAAGATCTTGGTAGTGGGTGTGCTTGCTGCTTCTTGGTCCTTTTAGTGGACAGAGCTGGGACTTACTTGTACGTATACTAACACACACACAGCTACACTTAAACATGTGTCTGTTCCAGCGTTAAAGCCGTGATGAATACGATCCTTCTCAAGTAAATGCACGAGTGTCTGTAAGGCAGGCTTGTATCTGCCTCCCAGTGATAAAGAGAACAACAGGCCCATTACAGCATTGCAGAGTCAATAGTACTATTAACTTCCAGTTTTATGTTATAATTCAGATAGCTGAGACGGTCAGGGAAGAGGCCTAACCTTATGTAATTCTGAAACCATTAAGAGTCACAGAGGTGTCCAATGCATGTTTCCTAAACTATTGCATGGCATACTGTTTGGGGAGGTGTTAAAAGGCTTATGATAAAAGGGCTTTGTAGTCTAATAAATCTGGGAGACTTGTCATGGTAGATTCCCCACACTTGTGTAATGCTGCCCAGGGATTATTACAGGAGTATTTTTTTTTTTAATGCATTTTCCAGAAAATAATGTATTTTCAGAACAAAACATTTGTCAGACAACTTTATGAAAGGGGAAGAGATAATAAGAAGAAAAGGTTAGCATGTCAAATATGTATGGCTTGGAGCACCTGGGTGTCTCAGTGGGTTAAAGCCTTTGCCTTCGGCTCAGGTCATGATCCCAGGGTCGTGGGATCGAGCCCTGCTTCGGGGGGGGGGGGTCTCTGCTCAGCGGGGATCCTGCTTCCTCCTCTCTCTCTGCCTGCCTCTCTGCCTACTTGTGATCTCTGTCTGTCAAATAAATAAATAAAATCTTTAAAAAAATATGTATGGCTATTCTGTTGCACAAATTGATTTGGGACAAAATGTTGGTCTCTGCCATAACCTGGAAATTTCAGTGTGACCGTATTCCTTGTTAAGAGAAGCTGCCATAAGTTCATTTTCAAATGGCTTTTCAAACCTAGAGGGAAAATGGCATTCACTTTATTGAGGAGCAGATATATTCTGTAGAAAAAAGTGGTGTTCTGTACTCCTGCCGTCGAAATACGGCATCACAGAATTTAGGGGTAAGCTGACACCAAAGACAAGAAGTCCCGTTTCAAAGTAGTCATTTTGTGGATGAAGGTAGAAACCTACAATCTTTCCTCCACCACAGCATTTCATATTTAAACCTTCTATTTTTAACGTGATGGTGGGATTCATGGCTAATGCTTATGAGATCTGTGTCTAGACAGTTGAGAAAAACAGGAAATGAGTTACATTGTCGTAGCTTAAGAGAATTTAACCTTTTGTCTTCTAGCTCCAAGCTGTGCCTGCTTTAAAACAAAACAAAACAAAACAAAACAAAAAACCAAAACATTCCTTCTCTCCTGAGAATTTCAGGGCATTCAAGGGACTAGAATAATTCAGGGCCTCTTCAGGGAGCAGAGATAGCTATTTTGGAGAAAGAGGAAATGAGAACATGGGTTTACTGTGCTTTTGCACCATAAAATGAATGCCGCCACTTGGAGGAACATTCACAGTCTTCTCCCAGATTCTAAGTATGCGCCTGCAGCTGTCTCTGATTGTGTGCAGCCAAAGGGCAGGAGCTCAGCCTGGATCATTCGTTCTCTCCCTGGGCTGGATGCAGAGTTGGATGCCACAGGCCAAGCAAGCCAAGAAGTAGCAGCAGCAGCATCTGACCCTTACGGAGCGGCTTCTGTGTGCCACACGCCGAGCAAAGCACATTACAGACACGATCTCCTTTACTTCTCTCGACGACGCTAAAATGTGGTAACGACTGTTACCCCCATTTCACCCATGAAGAAATGGAAGCCCAGAGATGTTAAGGAACTTCACAAGAGTAGCGGAGCTGGCACTTGAACCCACATCAGTATGATTCTAGAATCTATGTAGTTTGTCGGAATGCTGTAGCATCATGGGGCTCTTGTGAACGTTAACGAGGTGATGCGTGTAACAGACGTATCACTGTTCCCGTCCCAGAGTAAGGATCCTAATGAATTCCTGCTGTTGTTTGCACATATAAGGGACATAATGCTGTTCTTCGGTATTAAGTAGGTGATGCCGCTCATCTCTCGATGTAAGACACACTCAGTGTTCTTAGGTAGCTAGTGGATCGAATAATGGCGGCGAGGATTTCCACTCAGTGCCTGTAGGACATGCAGTGTTGTAGTGGGGCTGGAGACACAGTGATGGTGACCGCTGGTCAGGTTGGAGGGTTGGTAAACAAGCGAAGGGAACTGGCCCACACTGCCATAAAGTCTGTAGTCTTGGCCTGATTACCCATTGCCTCCTAGAGTCTAAGAAATGGCCGCATACCACATCCAGCAAATACGACATTATGGGCCTGCTTCCTCAGACTCAATGGCTGTAGGGAGAGCATATTAGATAAGACATAAGCCTTCTGCTCGTGGAATTTACAATCTAGTAGGGAATCCATCAAAACTCAAAGAAACAAATGGAATCATTACAAATTGTAGGAAGTGTCACCAAGGAAATAATCAGAGGGTTGAGATCGAGAATAATGGAAGTGAGACAGGAAAAGGGAGGTCAGATCCTACTTTGTGTGGAGTCGGAAAGGAAGGCTTCCTTGAGTAGGTGGCATTTAAGACTTGATGATAAGAACCGAGGAAGGGGAACAGTACAGACAAAGGCTTTGAGGAAGGAAAGAGCTTGACAAGTTGGAAGGGCTCAAAGAGCATGGGCAAGGCTGGAGCCTAACAGGGAGGAGGGCCTGAGATGGGACCAGGAGGAGAGGCAGGAGCAGACCGTGGAGGGTCTTATCCGCTCTTAGGAAGAAATCGGGCTTTATTTGGCGTGTCATGGAAACCCACCAAGGGGTCCTAAATAGATGAGTGACGTGATCTGATTTGCTGCTGTTAACGAGACAGGATAGATATTCTGTTGAGATGGACTGGACCAAAGACTGTGGTGGCTGGAATCAAGCAGTCCTTACAAGACGGAGGCTGGATGGTCAGAGACCATAGAATGATGGAAGCAGAGGTCGGAGGGGGCCAAGAGCCAAGGAACGTGGGCAGCCCCTAGACCCTGGAAAAGGCAAAGAAATGGATTCTCCCCTGAGGCTTCCAGAAGGAACACAACCCTGCCAACCCATTTTAAACTCCTGATTTACAAACCTATACCATAAGTGTATTGCTTTAAGCCACGAGGTTGGTGGTAGGTAATTATAGCAGTGATAGGAAAACTTTGCAGCCCCTAAGCCTAAAGGAGTGAGCAAAGGGAGGGCATGACCAGACCCAGGGAGAAAGCCAGAGGATGGGGTCTGCTGAGAGCCGCTACGGCCTGGCAGGGAGGGGTCCGTGGGAACAAGTGCTCTCCCTCACCCCGTCTCACCGCCCTGCTCTGTCTTTCTGCCTTTGGCCTCATCGAACCAGAGCTACGGGCAGGGGACCCACAGAAGCAGTTCCCATGGGTCAGCCTCTCAGGCGCCAAAGAGCCTGGAGAAGGGTGGAGAGCAGATCCAGAGCAGCACATGGAAAATATCCAGGCCGCTGTCAGTGGAGTGGTTTGCCCCTTATCTGGAGCTTATGCTAAAGTAGGAAGCTTGAAGTGGTTCCCTCACTTATCTGGGCCTTCTCTTTTGTGAGTTCTCTGTCACAGAGACTTCTCTTTAACTTCTTTGGGTTTTTCTCGTATTTTTATGTGCAGATATATGACGTCAGGGCACCTGTTTCTAATGTCTAATTCACTCCTCAGGGTGAGGCAGCAAGTTCTCAAAGCAAATGATTTGTTCAAGTTAACTCATAATTTACTGTAAATGTAAGACCAAAACACAGGTTGACATCACAGTATCATGAATGAATTGACCTAAACTTTTTCCTGTTTCCCTAAAACTGGGGTCCCAAATCTTCCGTCCTTGGACTGACTATACCAGCATTCTCAGGGACGTTTTAAGATTTTATAGATTTGGGGATTCTGTCCTTGGAGATTCTCATTCAGTGAAATTCTCATTCAGTGAGAACCGTGAATCTGTTTTGTTTTTAAAATGTGCCCCCAGGGGCTCCTGGGTGGCTCAGTGGGTTAAGCCTCTGCCTTCAGCTCAGGTCATGATCTCAGGGTCCTGGGATCGAGTCCCGCATTGGGCTCTCTGCTCGGCAGGGAGACTGCTTCCTCCTCTCTCTCTGCTTGACTCTCTGCCTACTTGTGATTTCTCTCTGTCAAAAAAATCAATAAAATCTTAAAAAAAAAAAATAAAATGTGCCCCCAGAGGGGCCCTTGGGTTAAGCACCCGACTCAGATCCTGATCTCATGGGTAGTGGGATCGAGCTCTGTGTTGGGCTCTGCGCTCAGCAGGTGTCTGCTTGGAAATTCTCTTCCTCTGTCCCCATCCCCTTCAATAAGTAAATAAATCTTTTTTTTAAAAAGTGTCCCAGAGAGTATTATGAGCAACAGGTGCCTGAGTTCTAGACTATTTTCTCAGGCAAAACGACTACAGGTTTAGTTATATATTGTGTGGAAGCAGACTTCTTTTTTCTTCTTTTAGTTTAAAATTGCCTTCTTCAAAAGCTTACTCAGTCCTGCTTCCAGTCAGCTGGATTGCAATTGGAATTAAATCCACCAAACACAGTTTCATGAACAGAAAATCCATTTCATTAGTGATGGTCACATTGAATGTATGTGATGAACCACCAAGAGGGGGCAGCCACCGGATCAGGCTCTACCGACCCAAAGATGAAGGGATTCTAATAGGGATTTTCAGGGCTTTAATTTGTTGGGAGGGAGGGCTCTGCAGGCAAGTAATTATAATACAGTGACATCGGTGTGGTGGGACCATGAGCATAGGCCCTCAGGAATTGGGAGGCGATGTTCAGAGGATTCTCTGCGGAACCAGTGACATTTGCGCTGGGCCTAGTAGGGAGAGAAGGAGTTTAGAAGGCAGGGAAGGGCATTCCAGACAGCAAGAACAGTGCAGGCAACAGAGGCGTGAAGCCGATGGCTAGTTCCAGGAGCCACGAGTGGCTTAGAGTTGCTGGAACAGAGGATGGATGGAGCTCTTAATGAGGCTTTGGGGGGCCAAGGGCTTTGTGTTTGCCGTGACAGTGAACTTCAGTGTTGGACCAGTGATTTTTTATTTTTTTTTTATTAACATATAATGTAGTATTAGCCCCAGGGGTACAGGTCTGTGAATCGTCAGGCTTACACACTTCACAGCACTCAACCTTGAAATGATTTGAAAGATTATTATAAAAATGACAAAAGCAACTATTGCCAAACTTTCAAACAACCCAGAGTAATTTTACAGTTAAAGAGTGAAAGTCCCCTTTCGTGGAGCGCTCCTCTGTGTCCACCCAAATCAGCTCCGCCCCCACCAGAGAGGTAGCCTTTTTAATCGTCTGGGGTGTCCTCACTGATTTGTTACACATTTTATTATGTATATTTTCTTTCTTTTTTTTTTTAATATTTTATTTATTTATTTGACAGAGAGAGAGAGATCACAAGTAGGCAGAGTCAGGCAGAGAGAGAAAGGGAAGCAGGCTCCCTGCTGAGCAGAGAGCCCGATGTGGGGCTCGATCCCAGGACCCTGAGATCATGACCTGAGCTGAAGGCAGAGGCTTAACCCACTGAGCCACCCAGGTGCCCCTGTTATGTATATTTTCAAACCTCCTGCTGTGGACTGAATTGTGTCCCCTTGAAATTCATATGTTGATGCCTTAATCCCCACTGTGACTGCATTTGTTTTTTTTGTTCTGTTTTGTTTCTTAAGATTTTATTTATTTATTTGACACAGAGAGAACAATCACAAGTAGGCAGAGAGGCAGACAGAGAGAGAAGGGGGAAGCAGGCTCCCTGCTGAGCAGACAGCCCTAGGAGGACTCCATCCCAGGACCCTGAGATCATGACCTGAACCGAAGGCAGAGGCTTTAACCCACTGAGTCACCCAGGCACCGCCTGTGACTGCATTTGGAGATAGGAGGAAATTCAGATGAGATGAGGTCAGGTATCTGCCATGTGAAGCCACAGTGAGAAGACGGCTGTCTGCAAGTCCGGAAGAGAGCTCTCACCAGAAACCGGAGGCGGCCAGGCCTTGATCTTGGACTTCCCGGCCGCCAGAACTGGGGAAAAATGCATTTCTATTGTTTAAGGTCCCAGTCTAGGGGATTTTGTTACAGCAGCCTGAGACCAAGATACCTGCCAAATATAGGAAAAACAAAACAAAACAAAACCAAAAAAACCCAAAAAACCCAACAACAAAAAAACAAACAGTGAAAAGAATCATTTACCTCTTCTCCAGACCTAACATTTAGATATGATTAGATGCATGTTCTAGAAACAGTAAGATGGTTGTGTTGGAGGGGTTCAGGCTGGAGAGGGGGCATGTCAGGTGCCTCCTGCAGACTTCCGGGCAAGTGGTGTTGACAGCTCTACTTGGGGGAGGCAGTGGAGAAGGAGAGGAACCATCAGGGACGGATTAAAGAGTAGAATTGATGAGGCACATGAGTTTCAGTCATGAGTCTGGGCTTCATTGAATCTGAGATGCCAGGGGTTATAAGATGCAGCTTGAATTCAAAGATACTAAGAATGAGAAGGATGTTCATCTTGGATTGGATGAAATGCACTAGAATCAAAAATCGGGGCCACCAACCCCGCATGGGAATGCTGGACACCAGCTCACAATTTATTGGTGTGTAAAAGACAAGCAAGATTTTGATATCTAGAATCCTGATACATGGTATGGATGAAGGAGGGTGTCTTTTTTATGCTTCCCAAGTTCAACTCCTGCTGTTCTGGATTAAAGGACATGTTGGGAGGTGGGTTGTGTGGTTGGGAACTTAAAGGAGCTCTCAGTTTAACAAAATGCTGCCCAGATGTGATGATGTCATTTGCAAGGCCACAGTCATGCCCAGTTTAGAAGCAGTCAGATTCTGTTTATTTAATAAAAATGGATGTTTTCAATGGTGGTGCTAGGGGAGGGCCTCCTGCATCCTTTTCCGGGAGCTTTCTTGGGCTTCTCGAGAGAGCTTGGATTCCACAGGCAGATGGAGCTATTATCCTTGTTTTCTCTCCCTAGTGACAGGCCTACCAAGCCTGTAATTACAGGGGACCAGCATCCCTTGTTTTGGAGCTGGGATGGTTATATAAACACTGAGAGCAAACAGTGCTTTCCCAGGCTATACTTTGAGGACCCGAAATTCCCCTTTGGAGGGCATGGCATCCAACTCAAACAAGGCACCTGGCTGAGGGGCGGGGCACAGCTTTCTGCAAGGAGAGCCTGATGCAGGCTTGAAGGATCGACACGCCAGGATGGGCCCCAGTCATACAACGAGGGGGCTTGTATCTGCATACCCAGGACCCCCCCCCCCAAGTGGATTTCTGCCTCTTCTAATCTGAAATAGGATTGAAGAATTCATGCGAATGTTTTTTAGAAAGTTCACGCAGAGCCAGACCTCTCTGTTGCAAGTTATTTTAGGACATTTTATCGGTCGCTGTTTTGGAAAAAAAAACACCTTAGCCTTTGTGTTCCTGCAAGTACCCAGCAAAACTGGCCCTTCTAGACCCCTGAGCTGTGAGTGCAGGCCCTGGATTTAGGCAGCCTCGATTTGAATCCCAGTTCTACTGTATGCCGTCGGGCAAGCTGCTTATCCTTCCTGTGCCTCTGTTCTCTCCTCTGTAAAATGGGAATAATACATAGTATTTATTTCATCGAATTGTTGAGATAATCAAGCATTTAGTGTGCTTGGAACAGTGCCTAGCTATTTAACATAAAACAATAATTGTAACAATAACGAACACTAACAAGTGTTCAGTTTCCTGCGCCAAGCATTGTTCTTCATGCAATAGCTCATTTGATCCAACCAGCCATCCTATGAGATAGATGCACTTGTCATTCCCATCTTATATGTGAGGAAACTGAAGCAGAAAAGTCTCTTTTTAATATGTATTAGTGTGTCTCTGCTGAACTTCATGGATACCTGATTGCGGAATATTAAAATTGTTGGTTCCTATGTCTGAGTCTCTCTGTTAAATGTGTGGGCTCCTAAGTACAATGACTCCAGTTGCCCTTTTCCACTTAATAGGCACCCAGTAGGTAAATAATGTTGAGTAAATTGGATCTGGCTGAATGGGAAATCTCAGTTCATGGTATCACCATGAAAAGATTTAAAAAATTTTTTTCAGCATTGGCTCCCGATGATACTATATGGCTCTTTCCGAGGTTTCATGGGAACGCCCCCTTGGTGACCTTCAGGCCAAGTCCTGCAACCTTCTAGCTCCTGCCAGTTATTAACAATTTCATTCCAGTGTGCGAGCCTCAGCCTGGTTAATTTTACAGCATCTCCCTCAAATCTGAGCTCCTCTCTCTGCCGGGCCAGGGCTCCGGGGGCTGCCTGGTTTCCTTGTGGCTGCCCCCCTTTCTGGGGCTTAGGTGAAGGGTGGGAGTGGGAGGGCGGGAATGGGAGGAGGCAGAGGCTCTTCTTTACTGAGTTTAAGAGGAGGTTTCCATCCTCTCTCCGTGGGTTGTGGCTGCTCGTCTAGCTAACTGGTTTGTGGTCAGTTCCCTTGGGGGCAGGTTCTAAAGCCGGCTCTCCTGTGGGCTGTGGGAGCAAGTCCTTCCAAGTCCCCTTTGGGAGTCTCTCCCCACACATTTCCCTGCATGGAGATGTGGCTCCAGCAAAACCTCTTCCCCATGACCTTGCTTCAGTCCTCACAGCTGTCATTGGCTGCTGGGGCACTTATCTGAGGGGCCCCCTCTTAAGGAGATGCAGGAAAGATGGCTCAAGCCTAGTTACCTTCTTGGCATCTAAGAAGGCATACCCAAGGAAACCTCACACACCCTTGCATGCCCCTGGGCACAACACAGGCTGCCTTGCTGCCCCTCTGTCTCCCAGGGCCTTGTCCTCTCCAGGGCCCTTTTCCTTAGCCCCAGGCACCATTTGCAAGCCCATTGCCTAAGCAGCCAACCATAGGGGAATGAAACACAGTATTCCAGATGGCTGGAACTCCTGAGCTTTATGAATGAGTCTCCTGGAGTCCCCACTGTGACTTAAGGGAGGGGATAGTCTCTTTCTATGAACACTTCTCTCCCCTCCTGGCTGAACTCCTCTCTCTTTCTCCTTCTTTATATTGATTCTGGACGGTTGATTCTAGCCTTTCCATAAGCCCTGCAGTGAGGTGGTCGGCACCCCCGTTGTACTTAGCATGTCAGGATACTCAGTACCACTTGTCTTCTGCATTGGGTTTTAGCCAAAGTTCTGGGACCTCATAGCAGCACTGTTCACAGTAGCCAAGGCGTGGATGCAACCTCAATGTCCATTGGGGGATGAATGGATGAAGAAACTGTGGTGTATATGGGTGTGTACGGACACATGGTGGAATGTTACTCAGCCATGAAAAAGGAGATCCTATCATTGGTGATAATATGGGTGAAACTTAAGGGCATTACATGAAATAAAATAAGTCAGGCAGACAAGGACAGATACTGTTTGATCTCACTTATACATGGAATATAAGAAAGCTGAACTCCAGGAAACAGAGACTAGAATGCTGGTTGCGAGAGCTATGGGATAAGATGGGGAGTTGTTCATCAGAGGGTACAAATGTCCAGTCATAAGCTGAGTAAGTTTTGGAGACCTAAGACATAGTATGGTGACTGTGGGTAACGGTGCTGTATATTCAATATTTGACAGTTGCTCAGAGAATCTTAGAGATTCTCTATCTTACAATCTTAGAGAATCTTAGAGATCGTAAATATTCTCACCACACACACAAACTCACAAATGGTAATTATGTGAGTTGATAGAAATGTTAAGTAGCCTTATTGTG
This sequence comes from Mustela nivalis, assembly GCF_964662115.1. Taxonomy (NCBI): domain Eukaryota; kingdom Metazoa; phylum Chordata; class Mammalia; order Carnivora; family Mustelidae; genus Mustela; species Mustela nivalis. The sequence continues at coordinate 16,534,094 of NC_139021.1, read as the reverse complement.
GTCATCATTTCAAGTATACATGTGTGTCAAGTCATCAAATCATGCACTTAAACTTGAACAATGTTATATGTCAGTTATATCTGGATAAACCTGGAGCAAAAACCACAATAAAACTGGGGAGGACGTTTCTAAACTTAAAGAAATCTTTCAGAAAAACTTAGGAGACACTTTATTTCCTAAGTGATTCTGTGCAACAGGCCGTAAAATTGAATGTGTATCTTTCTCTTTCCTCCTCATACCCGAAGCTATGACTTTGTGAATTGTAGGTCTTTGGCAATGAGTCATTGGAAGTTTTTCCAAATTATATACACAGATAATTTTTCTTTTTTTGAGCTAAGAAATATGGCCCATGTTAGAAATACTTGAAAGGCACAGCTGTCCCCAGAGCTGGGAAATGAGGTGACCCATGTTAGTGAAACTAGTTGAAACTAGTTAAAAACTAGTTAAAATCGATTGACTAGAAAAAAACAAAAGCAAAGTTCTGGGACCAGAGAAACCCCACTCAGCATCCTGTTATAGTAATTATCAAGTTACAGAGTATCATTTTGGGGGCTGATACTATACATTCCTAGGTCTCAGTTGTCTCAGTGAAATGGGGGACAGGGGTGAGCCGTATGCTTATAGGAAGTTGATAGAAGCTGGCCCAGATCACCTCTTCCGGTCTCTGTCAGTTTTAACATCTTTAAGTCTGTGAAGTTCATGGTTTCAGGTTTGCCCAAATTCAAGGTTTCTCTCCTTCTTTGTTTTGTCTCAAGTTAAAATCGCATTCATGTCAAGGCATTTCCTGGTTGTGAAGCCAGACCTGGAAAGGGGGACAGTGCTGACTAGGAGAGGAGAGTCTTGTGCTCACATATATGAGGGAATGGAAACAAAGCCGTGCTCTGTTTCTAATCTGTTCCATCTCCCGGTGGCAGGGCTGTTAGCACAAGCCAAGAATTCTTTCAGATATTTGTCGGCAAGTCTTTATCTAATAGCAAGCCCATTGGAATGGCCAGGCTAAAGAAAATGTATCCAGGAGACCTCGGGGTGTCTGGTGCAGGAAATATGCATTTCACAACGACTCTTCCCGAGGCCCTGTATTAGGTGCTGCGCAGGGAGGACGGTTCAGGTGTCATAAAAACCACACTGGGTTTAGGGTGAGACAGATTTGAGCTTAAACCATAGCTCAGTGGTTTTGAAAGTCTGTGGCCGGAGTATGATGGTAAATGTTGAAGAAACAACTCTGAAGAAGGAGGAGGTTGAGGAGGAAGAGGAGGAAGAAGAGGAGGGGAAGGAGGGAGGGAGAGGAGGAGGGGGGAGGAGACAGAGGGGGTGAAGGAGGGAGAGACGAAGGGGAAGGGAAGGAGGAGGGAGGGGGAGGGGGAGGAGGGGGAGGAGGAGGGGGAGGGGGAGGAGGGGGAGGAGGAGGGGGAGGGGGAGGGGGAGGAGGGGGAGGAGAAGCAGCAGCAGCTCAGATCTGTAGCTCCTTCTGATTTCTGTGGTGTGAATATTCTCACTAAGGCCAATATTAAATGACCGACATGCCACTGAACGTGGAGTTGGGAAGAGACAAACCCGTGCAGGTCAGCTCTCACAAGACAGCTCCAGCACCCTGCGCTGTGTGATCTAGGACAGATGATTTCGTTTTTCTGAGCCTCCTCAGTTTCTGCATCTGTGAAGTGGGTTGCTGCTAGCATACACCCTACAGGGTTGCTCTGACAATTAAAAAAGAGTAATGTATTTGAAAGCAAGGATTCAATTTAATATTGATATTACGTCTGGGATTTCTTACTACTTATGAGATTATTTGTTTTAAAGATTGGATTTATTGGGACGCCTGGGTGGCTCAGTTGGTTAAGCAGCTGCCTTCGGCTCAGGTCATGATCCCAGCGTCCTGGGATCGAGTCCCACATCGGGCTCCTTGCTCAGCCGGGAGCCTGCTTCTCCCTCTGCCTCTGCCTGCCATTCTGTCTGCCTGTGCTCTCTCTCTCCCCCTCTCTCTCTCTGATAAATAAATAAAATCTTAAAAAAAAAAAAGATTGGATTTATTCATTTTACTTGAGAGAGAGAGAGAGCATGAGGTGGGGGAAGGGCAGAGGGGGAGGGAGAGAATGTCAAGCCCCGATGTGGGGCTTGATCTCATGACCCTGAGATCAGGACCTGCGCCAAGAAGCCAAGAGTCAATGCTTAACTGGCTGTGCCACCCAGACACACCTACTGAGGAGTTTATACAATTTAAAGGATATTCACTCAAGCAACATTCTAACCATTGGAGGGTGTGTATGTGCTTGTTTTGGAGAGGAGGGTAGTGATGGTGTTGAAGAAGAAAAGCATAAAAGAAAACAAAAATACCAAATAACATAGTTTCTTCTGAGCTACTGTATGACTTCCTAAAAATTACAAGAGGATATTTGAGCTAAAAAGGACCTAGAGACTAGCTGATCCAACATACCTTCATGTTAAAGATGAGGAAACTGAGTCAGAAAGCCAAAATTTAAATTTATATTTATATTTATTTATAGTTATATTTATATGTATCCTGTCTCGTCAACAGCTTGGTGGGACAGACCCCTGAGTAGAGGCCAGGGCTGCTGAGTGGCTGTCTATCCAGGGCTCATTCTGGGAGCCCTCCCCTTTTGAGCAGGTGTTTATTGACTCAAGCAATGGGAACTCTCAGGCTTATATTCATACTGATCAGGAGAATAGTTTGGCTTAATGTTCAAAATAACTGTTTAAACTGTTGGTCCTGGAGCACCTGTTTGGCTCAGTTGGTTAAGCATCTGCTTTCGGCTCAGGTCGTGATCCCAGGGCTCTGGGATCGAGCCCCACACTGGGCTCCCTGCTTGGCAGGGGAGTCTGCTTCTCCTTCTCCCTCTGCCCACCCCCCCGCTGATGCTTGCTTTCTCTCTTGCTCTCTCATTGTCAAATAAATAAATAAATAAAATCTTTAAAAAAAAAAAAGGAAGGAAGAAATTAGTGGTCTCAAGGACACGTGGGTGGCTCAGTCAGTTGAGCATCTGACTCTTGGTGTGGGCTCTGGTTGTGATCTCAGGGTCCTGGGATCGGGCCCCGAGTCTGGCTCCACACTTGATGGGGAATCTGCTGGAGATTCTCTCTGTCCTTCTCCCTCTGTCCCTTCCCCGCTAAAATAAATAGATCAATCTTTAAAATAAAACCAGTGGTCTCCGAAGTGGGGTCCTGGAAGGAAAAAATGAAAATTGCCATTGACTGCTTTATTGAAGAGAAAGAAATAAAGCAATTTTCCATGGTTTCTGATGGGAAATAATCTCCTTATGTAGTTCCAGTGAAGGGACATTAGTGAAGGGACTGCTTGGAGATGTGTGGGCAGGGTGAGGAGACACAAAGGCCCCCAGGGGTGAGCCACAAGGAGCATTGCTTCTCTCAGGCTTGGAGAGGTGGCCCAGGGTAGCTGGAGCCACGGGGAGGGTTTATATGGAGGAGGTAAACAGTCTCGTCAGAGACAAGTGGCTAGCCAGGAGGGAGTGGGCAAGAAAGACCCCCAAATTCTCTCTTTCTCTGCTCTCTGGTCTCTGCTAGCACCTCCCATTGGGCAAACCCAACCACACACCAAGCCACACCACACATCAATCCAATGTGGATCCAGCCCTTTTCGATCAGCCCTGCAGGGCATGGAGCTGGGCATGGATCTTTGGGGACAAACAGAGAACAACCAGCAGGTTTCCAAATATTTAATATCTAGATTGCTAATGGCCCTCACTATCCACCTGTCAGACATCAGGTGTCATGTCAGTCAGTACCCAAGGCACTTTGACCCCAATGCAAAGCGGAGGCGGGTGGTACCCTGAGTCAGCCTTTTGTTTTTGGTATATTGTAACATACTGCAACTTCTGTCTGCCTGGCCACGCAGATTTATGGATTACAGTATCTAGTTTTCAATGAAATCTCACAAAATGCACAGATGCTTTAAGATGGTTCTTGCAAAGACAGAGCAGAGCTAAGATACTGCAGTTGCGCATAAAGGAACAAGAAAGTGTCAGCCCTAGCATGGCTCTTCCTGGGAGGGCCTCCTCACAGGCTACAGTATCTGCTACAGTGACAAGCTAATGAAAACCGACCCAAAATTGACTCGAAAATTCAAAACGATCACAACTATTTGAAGTACAGGTTTATTTCCATCATTAGTAATGTTGACTGTCCTCCTAAGTGTTCATTATGTTTTGAAATATTAATGATAATAACGCCTGCCTATACTTTTTTTTTTTTTAAGATTTTATTTATTTATTTGAGAGAGAGAGGAAGAGAGCAAGTGTGAGCGGGAGGGGGGCGGGCAGGGGGGCAGAGGCAGAGAATCTCAAACAGACTCCCCGCTGAATGCGGGGCCCAACATGAGACTCAGTCCACGATCCATGAGATCATGACCTGAGCTGAAACCATGAGTCGGACGCTCAACCCACTGAGCAACCCGGCATCACTGCCTGTATTTAATAAATACACGTGGGGCGCCTGGGTGGCTCATCGGGTTAAGCCTCTGCCTTTGGCTCAGGTCATGATCTCAGGGTCCTTGGATCGAGCCCTGCATTGGGCTCTCTGCTCGGCAGGGAGCCTGCTTCCTCCTTTCTCTCTGCCTGCCTCTTTGCCTACTTGTGATCTCTGCCTGTCAAATAAATAAATAAAATCTTAAAAAAAAATACACATATATTGGGTTTATGCGAAAAATGCTTACTCATGGGATGATTGGAGACCATTGGTTTGAACAATAAAGAAAGGCTACAGTTGTGGTAATTATGCTTCTCTTTACAGACAGCGAAGCCTCCACGGTTTTTCTGTCTAGAGCACATAAGGCAGAAACAGAAAATGGAAAGTGACCTTAATGAATAATAATAACAAATGTTTATATAAAACTCACTACGCCTTAAGCACTGCTCTAACCACAAATCCCACCTGACAGATAAAAGGACTGAGGCCGTGGAAGTTGAGCAGTCTGCCGGATACAGCAAGAAGCAGGCAGGACAGAGTTTGAACCCCAGCTTCAGAGTCTTTGCTCTGGATCACCGTGCTAGGCTGCCTATCTGAAGGAGGAAGGGGTTTCTTGGAATCATTTTGAAATTAAGACAAAACTATCTCCTCACACCTGTCAGAATGGCTAAAATCAATAACACAAGAAACAACAGGTGCTGGTGAGGATGTGGAGAAAGGGGAACCCCTGTGCGTTATTGGTGGGAAGGCAAACTGGTGTGGCCACTGTGGAAAACAGTATGGATGTTCCTCAGAAAGTTAAAAAGAGAACTACCGTATGACCCAGCAATCGCACTAGTAGCTGTTTACCCAAAGAAATGAAAACACTAATTCAGAGGGATGCACGCGCCCCGGTGTTCACAGCAACAGTATCTACAAAAGCCAAATTAGGGAAAGAGCCCAAGTGTCCACTGACTGATGAATAAAGAAGATATGGTTTATATACAATGGAATGTTAGTCATAAAGAATGAAGCCTTAGCATTTATAATGACATGGACGGAGCTAGAGAGTATTATGCTAAATGAAATAAGTCAGAGAAAGACAAATACCATATGATTTCACTCATATGTGGAATTTAAGAAATAGAACAAACAAGCAAAGGGGGAAAAGCAAGAGAGGGAGAGAGAGAGAGAGGGAGGCAAACTAAGAAACAGACTTTTTATTTTTTTTAAAGATTTTATTTATTTATTTGACAGAGAGAAATCACAAGTAGACGGAGAGACAGGCAGAGAGAGAGAGAGGGAAGCAGGCTCCCCGCCGAGCAGAGAGCCCGATGCGGGACTTGATCCCAGGACCCTGAGATCATGACCCGAGCCGAAGGCAGCGGCTTAACCCACTGAGCCACCCAGGTGCCCCAGAAACAGACTTTTTACTCTAGAGAACCGACTGATGGTGGCCAAAGGGGAGGTGGGTAGGGGGCTGGGGGGACTAGGTGGTGGGGATTAAGGAAGGCCCTCATTGGGATGAGCACCTCGGGTGTTGTATGCAGATGCTGAATCACTATATTGTACACTAAAACTAATATTACACCGTGTGTTAACTAACTGGAATTTTTTTTTTAATAAAGATTTATTTATTTATTTGACAGACAGAGATCACAAGTAGGCAGAAAGGCAGACAGAGAGAGAGGAGGAAGCAGGCTCCCTGCTGAGCAGAGAGCCCCATGTGGGGCTTGATCCCAGGTTAAAGCAGAGGCTTTAGCCCACTGAGCCACCCAGGCGCCCCACTAACTGGAATTTAAATAAAAACTTGAGGGAAAAAATAGCTGACTTTGACTGCTAGCGGATATAGGAAGGCTCACGTTTCTTTCACACACACAAAAGAAAAAAACTAAAAATAATTAAAACAATGAATGCCGGTTTAAAAAGTAGAGAGAAAGGGGAGCCACTCAGTTTTATGTGGGGTAAGAGTGACTATTTCGTTGCACTTTCTAGCATCTGCCAAATATGATTTCTCAGGATGTGGTAGTTGGCAGACAGCCCCTTACAGCCACTAGATTCCGCTGTCTCTCTGGGTTTTCTCCCTTTCCTTCCTGCCCTCTGAAGCCTTCCTGCAGACTTGCCTTGCTCTTGTTCTCTTTCTAGGAGCTTGTACTAGTTAGGGTTCCCCAGAGAAAGAGAACCAGTCAGATGTATCTCTCTTTCTTGCTCTGTCTTTCCGCCATCTCCATATAGATATACACAATCTCTCTCTCTCCCTCTCTGTATATGTGTATAGATATATTTTATTCCTTAAAATCTGTGAATTTTTCATCTATGTCTATCTTTAAGGAATATAGATATGTCTATCTATCTCACAGATGTGGAGCTGGCAAGTCCGTAATTTTTAAGGAAAGCTGGGGGCTCCTGGGTGGCTCAGCTGGTTAGGTGTTTGCCTTCAAGTCAGGTCATGATCTCGAGGTCCTGGGATGGAGCCCGCGTCAGACGTCCTGCACATTGGGGAGTGCTTCCCCATCTCCCTCTGCCCCCCTGCCCGTGCTTTCTCTTAAAGATTTTATTTACTTGACACACAGAGATCACAAGTAGGCAGAGAGGCAGGCGGGGGGGGGGGGGGGGGGGGAAGAAGGCTCCCCGCTGAGCAGATGAGCAGAGAGCCCGATGTGGGGCTCGATCCCAGGACCCTGGGATCATGGCCTGAGCCGAAGGCAGAGGCTTTAACCCACTGGGCCACCCAGGTGCCCCATAAATACAATCTTTAAAACAAATTTTGTAAGGAAGACCGGCAGACTAGACACCCAGAGAAGAGCTGATGTTTCAGTTTTGTACAGTCTGGAGGCTGTCTGGAGGAAGAATTCCTTCTTTCTGGGGGGGCACATCAGCCTCTTCTAAAGATCTTCAACAATTGGTGAAGGCCCACCCCCTTTCTGGAGACTAATCTGTTCTACTCAAGGTCTGCTGATTTAAATGTTAATCGTAGCTGGAAACTACCTTCACAGTGATGTCAGCGTGTTGGTGTTTGACGTAAAAATGGGTACCGTGGGTTAGCCAAGTTGACTCAAAATTGATCATCACAGAGTTTGTTGAAAGGACCTGGGGTTCACTGATCTTTGGTTAATTTTTTAGAACGACAGCAAGGCTCAGGCCCTGGGACCCCAGGGAACACAGAGCCCTTCTTCAGTTCTCTTCAGAAGGGAAACCTGCCCAACCTTCAGTGTTTTGTGTCATTTTTTTCAAGAAACCTCTTGACAGCAACCAACAGGCTTGGGTAGTAAGTCTTGGTCTCTGGCTTTTAAGCCACAATCCCTGGCTTCCAGATTCCGGAGGAGCCCTCGTTTATACGGATTCAGGAAGAGTGTGTTGTGGGCTTGTGTCTTATCCCACATGCTTCCTTTTCAAAAGCATGAACTCAGCCGTTCCTCTCTGAATTCTTCTGGTACTTTGTACCTCAGTTGGGGTACTTGGAATTCGGATCTTGTGTTGTAGTTGACGTACCTTCTCTTGGGCCTCCCAGCTCTGCCTCCCGCCCCCCCCCCCCCCCAAGATCTATGAAAGTTCTTGAAGGCAGGGGTTGGGCTCACATTTCTGAATGACTGCTTTCCTGCCAGGACACTGCTGCTTCGTAAACATGGCTTCTTGGAGAGACTTTGAAATGCTGATCCTCTGTGACATTTCTTGGGCAGGAATGTGATGGGTGTGAACCTCAATGAAGTTTGTGTCAGAGGGACAGGAGACAACTTTATACACTTACCACACCATAGGCAGAGCTCTCCTGTCTAGCCTTGAAGGTCACACACGCGGGTATAGCTCTTGCCACTGAGTTAGGCTCTCAAGACAGTTGTGCCTTTCATTTGCAGACAGACCCTCACTCAGCCTGGCGGCAGGGGACAGGCAGCTGAACGGTCAGGACTGATAACTTTGTAGGGTGGGCTCCTGGACCAAGGCTAGCAAATCTGTCAGATGAACTGTGTTAGTTCCTGTGACTGCTGTCACCAGTTACCACAAATTGAGTGGCTTAAGACGATGCAGATCCATCAGAATTCCAGAAGTTTGACCCAGGTCTCAGGGGGCCAAGTTCAAGGTGTTGGCTGGGCTGCATTCCTTTCTGCAGAAGAGAATTGTTTCGTTGCCTTTTCCTGCTTATAAGTGGTGTTCGGGTTCCTTGGTTCAAGGCCCGGTTTCTCCCTCTTCAAAGCCAGTAAAGGCCAAAGGGCCCTTGGTCCGTGACATCACTCTGTCCTCTTGTGCCTTTCTCTTCCACTTTTTTTTTTTTTAAAGATTTTATTTATTTATTTGACAGAGAGAGATCACAAGCAGGCAGAGAGGCAGGCAGAGAGAGAGAGAGAAGGAAGCAGGCTCCCTGCCGAGCAGAAAGCCCGATGTGGGACTCGATCCCAGGACCCCGAGATCATGACCTGAGCCAAAGGCAATGGCTTAACCCACTGAGCCACCCAGGCGCCCCTTCTCTTCCACTTTTAAGGACCCTTGTGATTGGGCTCACCCAGGTAGTCTGGTATAATCTCCATCTCAAAGCACTTAACTGCATCACACCTGCAAAGTCTCCCTTGCCGTGTAACATAGTCGAAGCATCTGGGCGTTGGGATGGGGACATATTTGGAGAGTCATTATTCTGCCTACAGTAGTAGCCTTATGATTGCCATTTAAAATAAGTAATTAATGTAAGATAGGATTTTAAATGGAAAGGTACAATAATTTCACTCATTGTAACTATGCTAGAGTTTTTGAGATATATTTATGCTTTATTAAATTTATAGGTTATTAATTTACCTGGGAATGTTTTGCTTATTAGGGTTGATGCTTATTCGAGCAGGTATTTGAAGTACTTATAAAAAAAAAAAAAGCAAATGTGTCAGATTTATAATTGTAGCTTTGACATGTTTAAAGGAATTTTCTTTCTTTTTTTTTTTTTTTTAAGATTTATTTATTTGAGAGAGAGAAAATAAGCATAGGGAGGTGCAGAGGGAGAGAGAGAGAGAAACTTTAGCAAACTCCTAGCTGGGCTTAGAGCCCCAGGCAGCACTTGATCTCACAAACCTGAGATCATGACCTGAGCCAAAACCAAGAGCTGGACACTTAATTGACTGAACCACCCAGGGCCTCCAAGGAATTTGTATTAAGTGTATAAAAGGGACTCGTTTTTTAAGGACTTTAGTCTGTTCAATTTGAGTTTATCAAACAGTAATAGAGCCCCTTTTATTTTGTATGAAAGTTTACTAGACTTGTAAAGATGTAGTTGAACTTAGACTTTAATGAAAACTAGGTCTTCACATTTGTTACTTTTTCAGCTCTCATTAATTTTTAACCAAGAAGCTATAAATAGTTCAGTCTATGCCCATAAACTCACACTGATTCTTATTCGAGTGAAGGGTAAGCATGTGATCAGTGAGACTTTCAAAAGCATTTTGTGAACGTCAGTGTATGTTATTCATTCATTCAGGCCAGCCCTGGGCTGGGTACTGTGACGCAGCCCTACGTGAGACTACAGTCCAGATGCAGGCAAGGGGTATGGGAGGTGAGATTTACTCAGTCAGAGGAGGCTTTAGGGAGGAGCTGGCCGTAAGGAGCCATAAGTAGATGCTTATCAGACAGAGGCAGGGGAAGAAAGAGTGCCTGGGATATTTAGTGAGTGTGGAGCTTTTGTGATCCTGGTGGAAATTTAAAAAAAAAAAAATCTGAAATTTGCCTTTTGTGTTGTTTTCTTTCTTTTTTTTTTTATGATTTACTGATTTATTTATTTGAGAGAAAGTGAGGAAGTGAGCACAAGCAGGGGGAGCAGCAGAGGGAGAGGGAGTGAGAGAAGCAGGCTGCCTGCTGAGCAGGGAGCCCAATGCGGGACTCGATCCCAGGACCCTGAGATCATGACTTGAGTCAAAGGTAGACAGACGCTTGACGACTGAGCCACCCAGGAGCCCCTTTATGTAGTGTTCTGATGGAGAATTAGGGCAGGATCAGGGTGCGTTTCAGGGTAAATGTATTATTAATTCAGCCATCACATCGGCCACCTGGGCGCATCACACCGAACTAGAGATGCAGAGCAGTTCCTAACCTAGTTCTCAGAGCCTCGTTTCTTGGGGAATCGTGATTACTAACATTTAGGGAACACGTGTGGTGTGCCTGGTTCCGTGCCTTTTCCTCGTATTCGTTCACGTAACCTTCACGACCGTAATAGGTTTATTGTCACCGATTTGGAATCTCGGAAACTGAGACCTAGAGGAATTAAGGGGACAAAGGTCACACTGGAGGTAAGTGGCAGGACCGTGATCGGAACCTCGCACAAGCCATTCCCTCTTTCCAGAATGCTCACGACCTCACTCTTCCACGGCTGGCTCTTCCCTCACATTTTAGGTCCCAGCCTCACTCTCTTTTGCTGGAGAGACCCCCCTGCTCAGCCCATCCTAAGCAGGTTTTCTTGTTATCCTGCATCTCAGCCCCTTGTTTAGTCTTACTGTAGCACTTATGATTTAAGTGTTTTCCTACTTGCTTTGTTTGTGTGTTTGTCTTTGTTTTTCCTACTAGACTCTGAATTCCGTGAAGGCAGGCATTCTGTCTGTCTTGTACATTATCGTATTTCCAGTGCCTTGCACAGGTCCAGGGTATCATAGCTGTTCAGTAAATGTCTATTAATAAATAAATTGATACTGATTTGACAGCTCATTATTCCCTAATCATTGTAGTACGCACACCATATGTGGAACTATCCCACTGAAGCATAACAGTGTTATTGATTGAGGTCGGCCCTCAGTAGCAAGCTTATTTCTCTACATGTTCCTAGAAATTTTATAACAATGATAAGTTTCTGTTACAAGGAATCTAAGCCTCACGAGGCAAAAGAGAAACATCCTCAGTATGCTGAAAAGCCAACTTGAATTGGCACACACCAAAAATGCGCCCGTGTGTTGTTGGAAAAACATTTATTGCAATTCAGTGTCAAAAATTTTTTACAAAAATATGCCACCGTCTGGTACAAACAACTATAAAAAAATCAATTCATCATGCAAGGAAAGTGTGCAAATAATTTACACGGAAGGACTTAGCTCACACAGTATTAAATGAACATCTTTGCGTGAAATGAGACTAACCTCGTACTTTTAGTTACATGTCCAACCCTCTATAGCACTTTTTATTAAAAGGAGTAAAGCTTCTAAGCTTAGGACGTGGGCTTTCATGTGAGTCCCCTTTAGCCAGGGTTATGGGCACTTGGTAGAACAAAGATGGTGCCGAGAGCTCTCAGGCCCTCGGTGGCAATCCGTGGAGCCTTCTATTTAACAGACTCGTGCCACGTTAATTAAACAAACATTGCTCTACTCAGAGACTGAAAAGTCATGTTCAAACTCCGGAACTGATGTTGTAGCAGATGGAGTTTTAAGAAGTTCAGACATTTGGAACAGCCATCCATTTTTGGACAAATGGGGCAGGGCCAGCATTTTGGGAGCTTTCTCAGGAAGCATTGTTTGCTGAGTTCAGGGACACTTTGAAAAATGTCCAGCAGATAAAGTCACAAGTATCTGTGGTCCCTTGCTCCTTGCTGCCTCTTGGAATAAAATAATCCATCTTTGCTTGGTGAAGATGAGGTTTAGCAGAGAGTGGGAGGAGTCCCCCTTACCCCCCACCCCGGGATAGAAACTCCCCAGATCTGTTGGCAGGTGCTGGAGGGTGGGGAGGAGAAGGGTATGGATTAAATTGTACTTCTTAGTCTGAGAGGAGGTACCTGCTTGCTGACCGTCAGAACCTCAGTTTCTAGAAAGCAAGATGGCTGCTTGGCTATGATCTCTCTGCCATAAGGGCCACTTCTGTAATGAAAATGTGGGTACCCAGGGAAAGATTGTACTCCCTAGAATGCTGTACTCACAACAGCGTCAGAGGTTTGCAAAAATGTTAAGTGGCTCCAGGGAGAAATGTTAACTTCTCCATGGAGAACCAGGGACTAGAAATATTTGGAAAAGATAATGGCCAGATGCCTCATACTGGACCCTCATGGTTGCCTTCCACGGTGAAGGTGTTGAGAACGATCAGGTCAGGTGTCACGTGTCTCCAGACAATACCAATGAATGCTGGGTAGGGGGCACAGAGTCAATGCCTCAGAAAGTCCTGGGTTCGTACTCAGGTCTACCACTGAGTACCAGATGGGCTCAGACATGCCCCCCGAATGTTCTGGTCCTGCTATCTCATGTTGAAAGGCAGAAGGAATGCCACATTCCATCATCTTCAACTTCCCTTCCTGCACCAAAGTCTGGGATGGGAGTTTCCTTCCTTTGGGAAACTATGGAGGGTTTACTCTCTTTAACAAAGCAGAGAAGAAAGCATCTAAAGAAAATGTGGAGTTTAAAGGAATTATGATCTTGTTTACTGAAGACATCAAGAGCCCAAGATATATCAAAGAGTCTTTGCATTTGTCTAGAGGTTCAGGGTGTTTCTGAGGTCTGTTTAAACACTAATAGGATTTTAGGCCAGGATCCAGTCAGAAGGATGCTTCACAGACTCAGATAGTTGGAAACAGATTAAAAAAAAAAAAAAAAGAAAGAAAGAAAGAAACGAAACGCCCAGATGTCCACATAGAAAATGTTGATATAGTTTAGTTAAAAAAAAAAATCCACACATAAAATTACAGTTAAAAAAATTCACACATAAAATAGAGTGCGTAACAAAACATTATTGCCCTATAGCCCGGCAGAAAACTATAAACTCAGGTGTGTAGTTTATGATAAACATTGTATTCAATGCTACAAACGCTACACTGTTGAACATGTCTTGCAATGATCGACCTTGTAAATCACACCACTTGCTTAGACAAATAAAATTCTAAGCCCCCTCCCTTCTCCCACACACAGAAACCACAGAAAAAAAAGGAGCTTCTGTTAAATTGTAAGCTCCCCATGAAAACCAGTTTTCACAACCACAGGGAATCATGGCAATGACGTGGTGCCTGCTTGTTACCTTCTTGCTCCATCACCCAGGAAAGCCCACGGCCATACTGAGTGTTTTGCAGAATCAACCCAGCCCATCTCAAATATCTCCTCCAGGCCACTTCCACAGAAAACTGATCATCACTAAACAAATGTCATCTCACAGCTGACCCCCTGGGTATGTTTTTACTCGTACTTTTGCCCCTCGCCCCCCCATGCTACCAATCCCACTGCTCAAAGTAATAACCTCAAGGAATCATGCACTCTAGCTGAAGATGCCATGGACTTTTTTCTAGATCTTGCTATGAAGTGAGTGCTCACCTATTGTTTCCCTAAATGTTGTGCCTTACTCTCAAGAGACTCCGGGCTTGTTGCTCATATACCTTTACTTTGGACCAGATCATACCTAACATCCCTGTGGACTTGTGCTCTGGACTTCCTCCTTTCTTCTCCAGAAGTCCAAAGTACTTCCTAGCTGACATCAATGTCAAGTTCTATGTTACCAGGGTGGGGGGGTAGGGGCAGTGGCTAGGTAGGTACAGCAGCGAGAGGGGAGCCTCCTATCTCTTCCAGCAATTTCCATTTCCATCGTCCTGTCCCTCTGGCTTTTAGACCAGCAGTTGTGAGATGGGGATTCTTTGTTTTTGTTTTTTAAGTTGGGTTGTCCCCAGAGGGTTTGCCAATTCTAAAGATGGTTAGTACCCAGGGAATGAGAATTTTCTTTTTCACTCACTTTACTTATATGTGAGGCCCTGGTTATGCTAACAGCTGCCGTGGGGCGCCAGCACAGACGCTCTCACCTGCTATGTTCTTCTCTGTCACCTTCCCACGAACCACGGCATCAGAGAGAGGCCATTTCTATTCCTTCCCCCATCCTTCTCCACCTGCCATTTCCTTTCTTAGTCTCATCTGCCAATGAAGGAGAACCACCAATGTTGGTTTCTTCTCTTTTTTCCTTAAAAATTTTCCTTGGCTCTGTCACACACCACGTCCAAAAATGCCAAAAGAGCTGGGGAGAGCCCAGAGGCATCATCAAGGGAAACATCTCAGAAGACCATCTCCCAGCCGTTCGTGGTAGCCGTCATCCTGCACAGGCACGCCGTGCTGCCTAGGGTAGGAGACGCAGTCGCCGGCGTTGCAGACCGTCCAAAGGAGACCGGTCGGCCAGTTTTGTGCTGATGGTCTCAAGCAGACAGCATTTCTGGGGCTGCAAACCCGAGGGTGTCTGGGAGTTCCCACCTCCCTGATCAGCATGAAGGGCCAGAGGTCATGAGTTGATGGACAGATGTGGAAGGCCATGAACGCCTACACCTAAAAATGCCAGAGTCAAAGTTTCCAGAGAGATCTCACAGCTACAATCAACCCAGCTCTGCCTCACGTCTTTCAGGAAGCTGAGACATTTGAGAGAAGCTGTCTGAATTCTGGAAGTGCCAGTTTTTTTTTTTTTTTTTTTTTTTATTCCACCATCTAGGCCCTGCGTTCTCAGTATGACGTGGACTCAGCGGGAGGGAAGACCAAAAAAGCCCATTGGGTATTAGAAGGGTTCTGGAAGGTCAACCTTACGCAACAAGGTCTTATTTTTTAATGTTTAATTCTTCTCAGTGGGAAGAATTTAAATGCAATTTAATGTTTTCTTCTGATGGGGGGGGCAGAAGTGAAAATAAATATGGAGACACCCCGGTGTGTAGGCACAGACGCGGCAAAGTGAGGAGGGTTGATGGAGAATTGACTTCTCTTCAGCCTGCTGGTACCTGGGCTGTGCCCTGAGGGATAAGCAGCAAGGGGCTGTGCATCACCAGCTGGTGCCTGGCCTTGTTGCTGTCCTTGCTTACCCACCTGTCCTCTCCCCAGATCACCCCTAGGTTCACCCCCTAAGGATACACTGTTCTCTACCGTGAACGTGAGCAAGTTCCAATTTCTGCTTACTTACTTGCCAAGGGCATGCAGGGTGGCAACTTTATTTGCAAAAGAGGAAAAAAAAAAAGCACAAAGCAAATACAACTGCCAAAATATGTACATTGTTGTAGAAAAGCAAAGTTCTATAAAAAGTAAAAAACAAAAACATCCCCCACCCCATCCCAGGAATATTTGACAATGAACTCATGAAGTCCTGAGATTTCCTGTCTTCCACACGGTCACCTGCTGGTATTTGCCTAGCAAGATCCCCAGGGGTACGGAGCAAGTTTAGGATGAAGACACAGTACTTCTGTTCCCTAGGATCGGAACTCCATGTTTTATCTTGTCATCCTTGTAGGAAGTCCTATAGCTTGGGCTGAGTAAATTCTGGTGTTGAACATAAAGAAAAGAAAGCTCCTCCGCTCATCACCTGCCAGGAGGGACAGCAGCTACTAAAATGTCTAACTGATACGTCAAACCTTGTTTTACAAGCCTTTATCAGCACTCCGGCTCCCAGAAGTCCACAGATGAACGCTTATCTGGGAAGATATTCTGGGAAGCCCAGACAAGCCGAGAAGTTTAACAGGAATAACAAAGTCTTCACAGCTATCGGGTGACTCCTTCTATCTTTTCTGCAGTGGGACTTCCTCCTCTGGGGCTGTTTTTAATCAACCCTATGTTGCCCCTGAATGAGCTACAATATGAAAGGAAAAAAAAAAGGCTAATGTGCTGTGGAGTTGTTCTAGAAAGGAGTCAATGCCAAGGAGTGCCTATTCCCGTAAAAAGGAGGTCTGCAAGGTGATGAGGATTGCCTTCCGGACCCCTTCCTATTGAAACCACTTTTCCGGGAGGAAAAACGAAGAAAAACAGACACTGCCTGTGGGACAATGCACTTTGTCGGAGGGGGTGCTGCGTACTTTCCGAGGTAGAGTATTGTGTGATATTTGGAAGACAAGGCCCTATGCCCACGTGGGTTTAAGATGGGTGGTGCTTCCTTTGCCTTTTTTAAAACAACCCCCCCCCATCGAAACCGAAGCGCAGGGATTTCGCGTATGTCGTCCTCTTCTCTTTCTTTAAAAAGCAAATTTTCACATTGTAAACAGAGTGTTCTATCTTGAATTCGAGTTCTGCCCTTCTTTTCCACATCCCTAGGGAACTACCAAGGAGTCTCAGGGAACACGAGAATTCCATTTTCACCGACGAAACTGAATCCCTGCCCTTAAAGTCTTGTCGGCAAATAGTTAGGAAAACAGCTTGTGGACAGTATTTCCACTTTCCCATACCGGCTCTAATGAGAAGTCCGTGTTCTGAGACTCCCAGCCGGCAGCTGCATCTCTCTCCCCTTCCTACGTCCTCTCAGAGACTTAGGTCACAAGTTCTGAGCCAGCATTTCAAATGTACACTATTTACAAAGGAAGTGTCCGAGCTCCGTATTCCCAACCATCCAATCAGCTGGGGAGCCCTTCGAAGTGTTGTCCCGAGCTGGGATTCAGAACTTGAACAAGTTGATAAAGTCCTGGGGTGACAGGGAAACGGAGCAGCTCTCCGGGTTATTGGCTGTGCACGGGTGGTCAGTGCCCTGGAAAGGAACATCACGGTTGTAGGTTGGAGTTCGCAGAAGTACTGTGTTGGCTTGTAGCCCCATGAGGCTGTGCCCAACCTCACAACAACATTCCTATGTCAAGAATGTCGTAAGTTCTGCAAAAACTAAAGAACTGTGTGTGTGTGCACCTGTGTACAGAGGGTGGGAAAATTTGCAGGTGGGTGAGATGTACAATTGTATACACACACACACACACACACACACACACACACACACACAAATAGGGGTGGAGGAAATTAAGGTCTCTCAAAGGTTTTCTCCCCAGGGACTGAATCAGTGTCCCCTACACCCTCAGCGAGGGGCTGCAGTAGGGAAGAGCAGGAAAGGAGCAGGACGGGCTTTCACATGGCAATGCTGGTGCCTTTGACTCTTAGGGGCTGGGCCAGGGGTCTGTGGCAGCCACCTCGAGACACATACCTTCCAGGAAAGAATGTGACAGTGTCTGCAGAGCTGAAGGGTGTCTCCGTACTGCTCTTTCCGTGGGTAACAGCGCACAAGTTTAAAATACATCTTCTTCCAGTCCAGCTGTCCTTTGTCTGATAAAATTAATCGCTTGCGGATCTAAATTACAAATGAATACAGGTAATTGCAGATGACTGCAGGAGACTTCATCAAGAAGACGGTTGTGGTTTTATGCTTCTGAAAAGTTCTGTTCCCACCCTCTCCTTCCCCCTTTTGCATCGATGCCCTGCACTTGCCAGGGAAAAAATTACCAAGATAGAAAGAAGGCTGTTCTGAGCTCTACCCAGTGAGGCAGTAGCTTTACCAGTCTTTAAAAGACACAGGGGTCTGGTGACATCTCACTAGTGACCTCTACTAAACTGTATTTGGATGGTCCTTTAAAGTTTAGGTGATTTCAGTAAACACCTTCAATCTTTTCTCCGCTGTAGACTTGAGTGGTTATTTCCAGGGAGATGCAGTCACTGCTTGGCACGGTGACTCTATTTTATATCTAAATATTAGTGGCTTCATGAACAGAACTTGTTGAACTCACACATCTATACAAAGAAGGTGGGGGGAAAACAAATCGGAGGCAGCATGAGGAGGGGAAATAGGCCTAGAGCTGGTGTCAGAAGCCCCTAGTTCGAACTCACATTCAGGGCCAGCTTCTTTATTTTGGGAGCCATTTCCCCAGTCTGTGGTCTGAGGCCCCTCATCTGTTTCAAGTGAGGGTCAGGATACCGACGCCACCCTGGGTTGTTAGACTAAAATGAAATACTATCTATAAAAGTTCCTTAGCTGTACAATATGAAGTTAAGTTGTAAGTCACTCTGTAACTGACTTTGTAAGTTACTCTGTTATGGAAGAGGACTGGGGCTGCTGTATGAACTTTTTAAAGCAAGTCGTGAAGTATGCATGTAGGTTAAGAATGTTGTTCTTGTTTTTTTTTCCCCCCCACTGAAATCACATTTGTGATTTAGAAACCCCTCGTTCTGTTGCCCTCTAGTCAGCCGGGAAGCCCTGGCAGGGTGGGCACCCGTGCCTCGAGCTCCGGAAGAATGCCAAGGAAGCAGGAGGGTAGGGGACAGAGGAGGGAGCGGAGGGACTGCCCACGGGGGCCCCCCTGACCTGCCGCTCGGAGAAGTGGTACTGGCAGAGTTTCTTCCACAGCAGCCGGTCCTCACTGAGCACGTGCAGGTCGGGGGCCACCTGGCCGAGGCTGACCAGGTCGCGGCCGTCACTCAGCCTCTGCATGATGTTCAGCTGGAGGCACAGGGGCAGGTCGGTGAGGGTGAGGCCTTTGAAGGCGGGCTGTGGGGAGAAGGCGGATGTTAGGCAGCAGTTGATTGGGGGGTGACTCGCGGGCCGCAGATCACCAGGTGACACTCTCCAAGGATCCAGCTGTCCCCTCGGCCTCCACCCTCAAGCTGGCTGACTGATCCCAGATCCAGAGGTGCGATTCTCCACGGAGGCCCACAGGAATAGCCTGGACCAGCTGAGGCTAAACGGTGCCAGAGGGATTCTCCCCCGTTTCGGCGCATGTTGGATTCTTGTGCTCCGTTCAGTTCACTCACTGACCAGACTCGCTGCCTTCCTAAAGGGCTCTGTGCCTTGGACAGCGCACCAGCCCGTGACCAGGAATCCCTCCAGGCAGCGTTTCTTGCCTAGGCCCAAACGCGCTGCCCCAGGCCCCCGGCTGAACCCTCGCTGCTCTGCTCGTCCGAACGGTGCTCTTCTTCAGGCCCAGCTTGTACCTATTTCTTCTGAAAGGGAATTTCTTTTCTGCCTTTTGTGGGTACCCCAGGCCTCTGACTACATCTTCCTGGAATTCTTATGTTCTCTTCCAGGGACTTTTTGAACCAGCCCCTTTATGTTATGTAATGCTAACTGCTTCCAAAAGGAAACTTGCATGGAACATTCCTGCTGGAATGTAAGGTCTATGGAGGCAGGACTTTTTGTCTTTTTTCACTGCTGTGTCCTTTGTGCCTAGAAGACCACTTAGCATATAACAGGTACCCCCAAAATATCTGAGGTGTGAATGGAACCCTCATAATCAAGTAGGTAAAAAAAAACCCAAAAAGACCCTGTGCTTGTTGTGTATATTTGTGTATGTGTGTGTGCGCAAGCATGTGTGTGTGTGTGTGTGCATGTGTCCTTTAGGAATGACTGGTCCAGAACCTTTTGGTGTAAATGCCTCCATCTTTAGAACATCTCTATTCAAGCCTAGGGGATCCACAGTCTATTAAAAAACAAAACTCTTTGTGGATAATACATTGGCAATTAATCAGAAGCGGCTTCTGCTTAACCCTGAACTTATATTTAATTGTTAATTTTATATTTATTATTTAAATTTTGATGGGCTCATGTTACCCACCCACACCTGGATCCTTGAAGGTGGGGCCTAATTTCATAGCCCCTGCAGTCGAGCCCAGCACAAACAACCTCTTGAGGGCCTACTGTGGCCTGGCACTGGGGTTGGAATGGGTTCATTCAGCTGGCGAGAGACTCGGAAACATAAGCAAAAGCAAACAATTAGAGAACAGTATGTTACGTGCCGTCAAGTCAGCACAGAGTGCTCTGGGAACCGTCCGGACAGAGGTGGTCCTCACTAGTATTTACTGATAGGTCTTGAACAGCAACCTGCGCTGCCATAAGCAGTCGGCGCAGGTCCCTTATGACTGAGGTTCTTTGTTCTTCTCATGCTAGACCTGGGTGAGCTCTTGATTTTGGACGATAGCCATTTAGCTCAGTGCTCTGTCACCTCCGGAGGTCACAGGAAAAGATACAGGATGAAGAATCCCTTCCTTAGAGCTCAGGGGAAAATAATCCCGTCGATGGGTATTGAGTCCCATCCTCCAATTTTTAGGGAACTATTCTGTTCAAGGCACATCAGAGCCCACACGCACAGGATTCCAGGGGGAACGTGTGGTTTCACCAGGCCCCACCTGCGTCCCCTGCAAAGCGTGACAGGTGTGTAGAGGGAAGGTGGGAAGAAGCAAGGAGCCTCGGGAAGCTGGACTAAGGAGAAGGGAAGGCGACATGGGAGGAACGCCAGAGGGACAAGCAGCAGATGTGGATCCCAGCTGCCCTTGGGAACTCTGGGTCTCAGTTGCCCCACGTCCAAAATGAATAGGCTTAGAAGACTCTGAAGGTCCCTTCTGGCTCCAGCGAGCTCAGATCTGGATCAGCTCCAGCCTCTTAACTCATCAGAAGTGACTATGACCTGACAGTTTAAATCGTTCAGGCTGCTGGCCTGAACTTTCAGTTGTTTGCAAAATTCAGGACTTTTGCCGGACTGCGGAAGGCTCTAGACCTATGTGTCGTTTATCATCTGCTGCTGATCATACGAGCTAATAAAACTGCCATGACATTTTCTTTTTGTTTCCAGTACTTCAAAGCATCTACTTTTTTGGTTAAAACTCCCAGGCCAATTATTACATTGAACTCCTATTAAAGTCCACTTGGCAGAGTTCACGCTCAAATGTTCAAACCTGAACTTTTCCAAAATCCTTGCCCAGACCCCATGCTGAGCCCTTGCTCCTGATAAATGGTTAACTGCTTGCATGCCTTCTTTTTGAATATAAACATGTAAAAGAACAACAAGCCACTCAAGCATTTGGCTATAATCCTTCTATGGCCAACCCTGCCCTCTATCTGCTTCAAAACCCTGCCTTACCCCAAACCCTGCCTTACCCACAGTGATTCTATGTGACCTCTCCCCACTCCAAGCCAGTTCTCTTTGCCTTTTTCCCCTTTTGTCCTTTATTCTATTAATTATTTTTGCCAATAAAAATTGGCTCCATAGAATTAGATATGAAATTTAGAAGGAAAACAAGATTATATGCCAGGAAGATACTGCTAGAACTTTGGCAGATAGAAAGCAATTACTGTAAATGTCACCTGAATATTTTTGTGTAATAACATCCTTCTCTTTCGTCCAAGCTGTTAAAAAGTCGGCTTTAAAATATAGTCCAGACTGAAGTAATTAAGTCCTGTTTTTCTCTCTCTCTCTCAATCTTTCTTTCCTCTGGAGAGTTGGGCATTAGTGTGACAAGCTCTGTGGGCTCCATGGGTTCCCATCACTGCTCTCAAGATCATGGGGCTCAGCGCGAGGAGGGCTGGGAAGGAGGGCAGGGGACGAGAGTTCAGTGGGGAGAAGAGCAGCCTCTGAAGGCAGGCCGGGGCCGGGGCCGGGGCTCAGTCCCCTACTCCTACATCTTACTTCTGCCGAGGCACCAGCCACACTGTTCTTCTCTTTTCCCCCTAAGATTTCTTTGTTTTAGAGAGAGGGAGTGAGCACAGAGGGGAGGAGCAGAGGGAGAGGAAGAGAGAGACTCTCAAACACTCTCCTGAGCGTGGAGCCTGACGTGGGGCTCGATCCCATGACCCTGAGACCACAACCTGAGCCGGGACTAAGAGTTGGAAGCTCAACTGACTGAGCCCCCCAGGTGCCTGCAGCCACACTATTCTTAACTACTCAGCCTGATTTTTCTCATTTACAAAATGAAGAAAAGCACATCTTAACAGTGTTGTTGGGCAGAGTGGATCTCAACAAAGTACTGGAAGTACTTAGCATAGTGCCCAGTGGAAACTGGCTATTATAAAGACCCCTACTTACAGGTATTCACTGGATGAGTTAATTAATACACGTGAAAGGCTTAGAAGACTGTCCGACACAGAGAGAACCCTTTGTAATAATAAGAGCAGACACATTTAAAGACTTACTCCATGCCAGGCATTGTTCCAAACATTTTCTGTATGTTAGCTTATTAAATCTTACACTAGGGCTAGGAGATAGGCATTACTTCCCGTCAATCATTCATTCCCTCATCTAAAATTTATTGACTGCTTTCTGCTCTGTGCATGGCAGAGAGAGATGAGCAGCGAGCAAGAGGTAGTCTTTCTTGGCGGCACTCATAAGCCAGTGGATGGACAAAGGCAAGTGGAATCACGTTTGAGATAATCTCAGATGGCAACAGCTCCTCTGAGGAGGGTGAGATGAGAGTGTTTTCAGAGGATGGATGGTCCGGGGAGGCAGGACCAAGCTTGGCAGGGGCAGAGAATAGCTTGGCCAGAGAGAGAGAGAGAATAGCTTTGCCAGGAGCAGAGGGGAGGCTGAGATGAACTTCAGTGTTTGATCTGTCCTGCATGGGACTGCATTGGATGTAAAGGGTTTACAAAAAGCTGGATCACTGAATACATAGTTGGAAGAAAGCTGCATTGAAAAGAAGTTTGGAAGCCACTGATGTTAAGAAAGCTTTGCCACTCGAGGAATAAGGTGTTCTGGCCTGAGTCGCTGGGCTTCTCTGGTCCCCACTCCTGTCTCACCACATGAAGGGTTATAGGAATGACAAGGGCCACCTCCTCCCTGGCGTGATTGTGGATCAGTTAAGGGGGGTTCTAGGTAAGCGAGCCCACGGGCGTGCAAAATGTGTGAGCAGCTGTGGCCAAGGAGACTCCTGGGATGCGGACAGAGGGAGCAGAGGCAAGTTCCGGGCAAGTGTGATCCTCTAAATAGTGTGTCAGTGTTGCTGGAAGGAAGAGACCCTTGGGACAGATGCGACTTGCTCATTTAGATCCCTGGCTGGAAACGTCTCTCCTGGGCTTGGACCAAAAGAGAAAGTATTAACGTCCAGGCTACAGATAACACCAGAAATCAGGTAGAAGGTCTACGTGAGTTTTCTGTGAGAGATAAGCTGGGAATCTGGCCTCCAATTCCCATCGTCAAACTATGCCTACACTTAAGAGAGGAGAATGGGGTAAATTATTAGAATAAATTCGGCAAATGTTCAGAACACAAGCTCTTAAAATAATCAAACAATTGAGATAACTTTTCTGGGCTTGTGCTGTGCTCTGTGTGTGTGTGTGTGTTTAAGTGTGGGAGTTGTAGCCCAAGTGATTCCGAGGAAGTCACATCATTCTGAAGCTTCCCATTATTCCCTTTGTTTCAGAGCTTAAGAAACTCAGAGGTTATTAATAGCCAAATCAAGGTCACTGCATTTTGAAAACTTCATATAAGTATTTAAAAGAGGTCAAAGAGGTTTCTTCATGTTACTTTCTCAGGAGGTGGGGCAGACCCAGACGTTATCAGCTTGGGCCCCGGAACCACTTAGAGCAGTGCCGTCCGTGATAAGGCAGGCGGGCGCCGCCTGAGCGGTCTTAAGTGTGCCTGTCAGTCAGCGAGCTGCAGGAGGGCAGGGCGCTGTCTTTCTTACAGTGTTTGTGGGCCTCCGTCCTCCTGCTCACTATTAAAAGCATTAAGAGCTGAGGGCCAGGATAGCTTCTAAAAGCCAAAAGACACTGCTGAAAATAGGAGAGCCTCTCGGGATATTTTCCACTTTGAGTGAGAATTGCTCTTTTCTTCCCATACATGTAATGTTCACAGTCTGGAACCTAAGGCTTCCTTGTCGTAATTCTTAATCACTGGAACTAGAATTTGCAAAGATTGGTGGCGGCCTTCCAAGCCATGGCCGTCCCAGCTCTGTCGTATTCAAGGCAGCGTCCCTGCAGCTGTGAAGCACACGTCCTTCGGGAAGAAATGGGAAAAACGAGCGATGCACGCTGCCCCTCCCCAAATCCAGGCTTCCAACTTTCCTGCCACGCTGCTGCAATCCGCAGCCTTTGACACCCCCCCCCCCCGTATTGGGAATTCCCAGCCCACTCTTGGCACCCGGGAGAGGGCATCGGATGGGGACAGTCCACACTCTTTTCCTCCACCAGGGAAGATCTACAAAGTCCTGGGAGGCCGCCCAGCCTCTCGGGGGAGGCAGCGGCGGAAGTCCTTACGGCCGGAGGGAGGCGGGCGTTGCTGCTTACCCGGGTGATTTGGATACTGTTCAGCTGCTGCTGCCAGTGCAGAATCGTCTCCATCCGGTATACCCACATGTTGATGTTCCCGACCAGCACAGACTTGCCGACTCTCTGCACCAGCGTGCACAAGGACGTGTAGAGGGTCTGCAGCAGCTCCCTGATGAGCCTGATGTTCTGCTGGTCTTCGAGGACTTGAGTGGGGGAGAACAAAGCATGAGCAGTCATGATAATGGGGACACCATACATTTGGGGTGCGGGCCTTTTTTCTCCTCTGTTCTGCTCCTGTCACGTGGGTATGGCCTCTGGGGATGTGGTTTTCTTTCTCGCTGTTATTTATTCGCCACTTGGCCAAGCTTCGACACTTGAGGTTACTGGGTAGAGTTTCCCATCATCTAGGCCCCTCTTTGTTCTCTTCTCCCTACTTTCTGACAAAGCCTCTTTCTCTCTTCACTGTTTCCCCAGGGCCAACTGGCTCACCTGATCTGAGGGCAGTTCCTTTGGCCCAGCAGTGATGTCCTGCGTAGCTGGTCAGCAGTCAGGAATGTGAGCTCTGATGCTGTCTGCCTGAGTCTTTGTGGGATTAGAGATAAATTACTCTTTCTTATGGGCCTCAGTTTCCCTGCATGCACAGGGACTCGGATGAGCCAAAGATCGAAAGTTGCTTCTAGATCTAAGAGTCTGTGAACCTATTCTGCCTTGTGCATAGCTCAATTTTCCAGGAATTTGGAATCCAGAGGCTTGGTAGCCAAGCTTGGGACATGTGCCCACACTGAGAAGTGTGAGAGGCGTACAGCAGGGCGAATGGGTGCTCCTGATGAAAGGGTGGCAGGGGACGGTCTCTCCCCTTTGTCCTGAACACCAGTGACACTCCTCTCTGAACTGGAATTTGGCATCCCTGAAATGCATCTGGAGTCATTCACGTCCATCCACTCACCCTTCCTTAAATCTCAGGACAGGTCTGCTCGATTGGAAAATCCACCCGCCCATCCCCATCTCTATAAAAAGGGGAGCGAGGTGGCGGGCATGGGGGAGTGGGGTGGGGCAAAGCTCACCTTTCAGTACCACTTTCTCCAAAATGTTCATGAAGTTCTTTTGGGCGATGCCGCTCAGGGACGTAAGCTGTGACTTTGCTATCAGTTCCAACAGCTGTGGGTAAAAATAGAAGTTGCCAGGCTTAGAACACAGAGACATTTTTCTCCTCTAATCTTTGCTTTTGAGTCACATGACGCGGAGATACGGACCAACAGGGAGACAGAAACAGCAGGCCCGCAGGAGAATAAAAAGCAGATGCTCACAGTGGAAGACAAATGGGGGTAATTCAAAACCCAGGAATCAGACTGAATGTTTAATTCCCTTTTTCTTTTAAATATAAAGAGTTTGGCTTCAGCCAGGGTGAATTCATTCTGCTTGTCCTACTTCAGCAAGGGAAGCTGAGGGACTCAGAAGGGAACAAAGCCGACTGTGACTGGCAAATGTTTGAGTTCTCCACAATCACTCCCAGCAGGAGTCCTTCTACCCCTCCTTGAACTTCTTCCCCACTGGTACCAACTGTTCTCAAGGTACGTGAAAGCTCACGGTCAGCAAGATGTGTGCTTTCCAAGGAAGGGGCCAGCCTTCTCCAGAAATCTCCTGCTCAGGCCGTGTTCAGTACAAACGTTTGTTAATTAGAATCTCCTACTGCACTTACTTAATCTTCCTTTAGAAAGAGGCTGGTCACAGGGAGAGAGAGGAATTCAGGGTTGTATAGTATACACACACACACACACACACACACACACACACACACACACATTTCTACTGAGAGACTAGGATCCTCTGGGACTATGGGCAAGTTACTAAATTTCTTGGTGCCCCCATTTCTTCATCTGTGCTAATCATACTCAGAGGCCCCAGGACTGCTGAGAGATTTGAATGAGGAACTGCCCCAAAAGCATAGTGCCTGGTATGGATTAGGAAAATCAAGGTTGGTTGGTTTGTTGAAGGTGTGTGTCCTAATCCCACTACCCCATTTATCGCCAAACAAAAAGAAAGAAAGGTAATAACTTAAGTTGTTGCATCCTTAGTTTGATTTTTATTTGGTAACAAAATTATTTACAGATGTGGTAATATTTAAAAAAAAAATCTATCATAAATTCTGACGAAAAATGAAACTTAAGATTGGAAGGATGTCTTGGAGATCAGGTAATCAGCCCATTTAACAGCTGAGCAAAGTGAGGCTCAAGCGACTAAGTCTCACCAATTTTGCGCAGTGGGAGGACTCAGATGAGACCACCTCAATACACTTCATGCTTTCACAGAGTCATCAAACAAAAGAGGTTGATGTGAAGTGAAAACAATTTTACCAGAGCCCAGCGGGCCCCCAACTAAAACTAGCTAGCCGAAGACTTAGAACCAAGACCACTCCTTTACCTCAGAGTTTGAATTTCTGCTCCCAGGAAACTTTGCAAGGGAGTTTCATCCACTGGCCAGGCCCCCGCCCAGCTCCACTTTAGGTCAGTAAACACCGAGCGTGACATTGTGCTGGGCCACTGGACTCAAGGCTGAGGGAACTACCAAAGTGACTTTCCAAAAATCGGGCTACAGAGGAGAACTAAAACTTTTGGATCAAAGCCCTAAGCAATTCAAAGAACCTCTGCTTCCATTTGTCTAAAAACTTCTGTCCTCCTGAAGCCCCTTAGGAGCCTGTCAAACCACATAGAGACTTTTAATTTCCTGAACATAATTTTACTCTCAGGAAAAAACAAAACAAACCAAA
The DNA here is from genome assembly GCF_964662115.1 of Mustela nivalis. NCBI lineage: Eukaryota > Metazoa > Chordata > Mammalia > Carnivora > Mustelidae > Mustela > Mustela nivalis. Next base: position 16,507,252 of record NC_139021.1, on the reverse strand, counting down.
AAACCAAAAAACCAAAACCAAAACAAACCCCAAACAAAACACCCCGAAACCTCTCCCGGCCTGGCTTCTGTATCTCTCCCACACACTGGGAGAGGGAGCTGAGGCCAGGCTGAGGCTGGCTGGTTAGGATTCGTACTGGCGATCCAGCGCTGGAAGCCAGGAGCTGACCCAGGACCCACAAAGAGAGGCAAGAAGTCTGTCCATCTGTAGAGGCCACATCCACAGGCATTGACCACACTGGATGACCTCTGCTTGTCTGGTGCAGCTCTGTCACCAACCAGCACGTGACAGGCAAGAGAGGAGTGACAAATGGCACGGAGGGACCAGCCAGAACTTTCGTTTATCTCCCGGACCAACAACAACCAGATTCAGAAGGCCAACCCGATGGTCTAATAATACCCCGCGCCTCACATGACCAGCATGAGGCAAGATGAAAGAAAACAAAAGCCCTGAGTCCCTCTCCGAAGGGCAGTTAGCTGGGAGCTGTGACTCACCGTGGAATGGGAGGAGGGCGGGCAGCTCTCTGCCTGAAATCCGTCCAAAACCCAGCTTCCACGTGACTACCATCTCTTGAAGGCGTCAGTGTTAATCTTGTCTAAAAATGCACCAATCACAAGGACAGAAAACTCTCCAGGCTATGACTATGCATTTGAGGGAAAACAAAAAGCCCTTTCTGATTGAGATGATGTTTGACTAAGCAGAAGGAGGAATGCAGCAGCAAAAATTTCTCAACTGACAGCAGAAGGACGTGTCAAGCACCCTGTGTTTAGCCCTATCTCAAGAGAAAAGTTCCTCCTTCCACCACCAGGGAGTGGTGGGGTCGGGAGAAGAAACCGTGGAGGAGACCCAGCTTCTCTAGCCGGGTGACCTTTACCACTCTCTCCCATTAGCAAGTGTTTTCTGAGTGTCCACTCTGCCCTAGCGTTGGTGACGTGGCTATGGCCATAAAGACATGTGATGGCTAGACTCATGGCGTTTATGGTCTAGTCGCCGGTGTAAGTCAGTTAACCTCTCAAAACCCTAGTTACTTCATTTCAAAGATGGAAATAAAAAGATTACCCACTTCACACGATTGTTAGAATTACAGAGATAAATATGTGAAAACCCACTCTAAATTCCAAATACAAGGCATTATTAAGATATTATTTTGTCCTCTTCCAGACCCGAGTCTTTCAGTGAAGTTTATAGCTGCTATCAAGGTTTAGTGAACTTTCTGTGAAGAGCCACATAGTCAATATTTTGGACTTTGTGGGCCATATGCTCTTTGTCCCAAGTACTCACCTACTTAGCTCAGCAGTGGTAGAGCAAAAGCAGCCTTAGGCAGTATGTAAATGAGTAGATGTGGCTGTGTTCCAATAAAACTTTATTTACAAAAACACGTGGAGGGCCAGACTTGGTCCTTGGGCCATAGTTTATCAACTTCTGATATATATCTGTATCTGTGATATATATAAATTTAATATATATCATAGATATATCATAAAATTTAAGAAATATCTATGTGTGTGTGTGTATAAATAGAGTTTAGGAGGGTTTCAGAACTAAACTTCCTGCTTCAGTTCCCCCATCTGTAAAATATGCATAATAATAGCATCCACTTTAGAGTTGCAGTGAAGATCTGTGTTCATAAAACATTCACAACAGTGTCTGGCACAAAGAATATACTCATTATTATCATTAGTTTTTTATCATAATGCAAGACTATTACTAGGTAAAATCACTGCTAAGGAGGGCATAGTCAATCAGTAAAGTACACCTGGTTTAAAGATCTTTAGAATCTCTATATTTCAGTTTTATTCATTGTCAACCAAATGCTTAAATGGTTTCAAATTTTAATATTCCTTTCTGTCATTTTTATTATGTTGGTGATACATTTAATAGCTCGCTATCTGTTGGTGAGAATTAATGTTGCTACATTTCATGTCTTACATTGCATTTACCACGAGGTCTTATTTTGCTAACAGTAACGGGGGTCACTACATATCAGGGTCACTACGCATCAGCACTAAGAACTTCACATGTATGATCTGACCTTGTTTAGTCTTCCACGGTGAGCCAAGGGTTGGGTTCTCTACCTGATAAGAGAGGACACTGTGGCTCAGAGAAGTCAAGTACCTCAAGTCACACTAGCAGTCCTAAGTGGGAGAGCCAGGACTCGTGCCCATTTGTGTCTTAACAGAGGATAAATATTTTGAGGACTTAAGGGCTTCAGCTTTTCAGGGTCAATCAAACGGGCACCTAGGGCCAAACTTTAAAACTAGTAGCAATGTCACGTATTACGATGTTCTGGGAGACAAGAGTCTAGAAATTCCCTATTAATAGGACATCATGACAGGTGATCAGCTTTTACCAGGAAGGGAGAGAAAATCCCCAGAAAGTGTTACTAACACGACTGGGACGGGGCAGTTGCTTTCCGTGAGCCACTTAGGTCTACTTTCCACGGAAGTAGAACTCTGCAGGCCCCGAATGGGCAGGTAGTTTTATGTAGATCTAGCGGTAAAAATGACAGAATCGATTCCTTTTACTTCTGAGAGCTGTGTGCTAGGGGAGCAGGACTCTCTCTAGCTGTTTATTTATGAAAAGGACGTAGCCAACTGGATTCTTTGCCTCCAGCCACAAGAGAGCAGAGGAAAATGTCTTGTTGGGAAAAGCGGTTTCTTTTCTGCTGGGCAGATCTGAGCCCAGGTGCCAGTAATTTGCAGCCGTGTTCGTGGGGGGAGGGTCAAGAGGAGGAGGACGAGGGGCAGGAGGGCTCTCAGCCGCTGGCCCCCCAGCCCCGAATTCCACGGTATCACTGCCGCGTGGGCAGCCTGGGTACCCGGCCCGATGTGCAGAGACTAGTTGTGCCGTCACAGGAAAGGTTCTGGGCTACGAGAGGAAGGGATGCCGGTCACCGCAGGCAGAAACCACATCCTGCCCTTCAGCTTTGGCTCATGCTGGTTTTGGAGACATTGAGTAGGAGAAAAACCAAGTTGCAAGCAATATCACATAGCAAACCTCAGGGCGGATCCCAGCACGGTCTGAAGTGGTGTGTGGACCACGACTGGGCACAAGACAGACTTCCTCCTTTCTCACTTCGCTGCAGAAAGAGGTTTCCCCTCTCTTCTCTCCTCTTCATTTCATCAGAGCATTAGTACTTACAGAACACAGGAGCTCCCGTCACTTCTCTGCCTGAAGCCCTCAAGCGGCTCCCCTTTTCACATCCAGAAGAATCTAAACTCCTTTCCGTGACTGGCCGGTGCCCTTTCTCCAGTGTCCCTCTGCACCACACTTCCCCGACCCATTCTGCTCTAGCTGCGCCTCCTGTCCTGGGTTCCCTGCACTGGCCGGCGCAGGCCGGCCCCCCCCCCCCCCCAGCCTCTGCCTTTGTCATGTCTTCCTGTGCTGGCTTCGACCCACCTCTCAGGCCTCAGTCTGGAGGTCACCTGCTCGGACCGTCCTCTCCGGGAACCGTCTGGTCTCCCTGTTCCACTTACACATCTCTGAAATGATCTTGTTTCCTCCTTCAAGGATGCTCTAATTGGGATCTGAGCCTCAAGACAGCAAGGCTTGTTTTGTTCCCACCCACTCTACCCCCAGTCTGGCACATGGTAGGTGGATGACTGACACCTGTTTTCTAATACATCTGTCTTGCAACGCATGTATGCTGTAGCTGCAAGAGACCTGGACAAGAGTTTACCCAAGTCCCGCCTCTCCAGATGAGGCAGATCACGGTCAATGGCAGATGGTCTGGACTGTGAAGCTGGGAGTCATACGGGATCTGGTCCCAGACTGATGTTTCAGGAGTTAATTCACGTATGGTGCATACATATCCCGGACACCTTCCAGGGAGGCAAGCAGCCGAGATCTAGAGGGACACTGCGCAGAAGCAGTAGCTGGCCTGCCCCCTTAAGACAAAACCACCTGGAGGTTAATCATAGGCTGGTGCTCAAAGCATCCTCTGTCCTGCATAGAACATGGTTAAGAACAGAATTTATCTCTAAATTCTTCCATGTCCTAGGACAGTGCACCCTGACGTTTGAGCTGTAGGTCTGATGGAGAAGCATGCCTCTGGGCTATCAAAGGTAGGCCAGAGCGGCAGAAGCCTGCAGTTCTCACTGCTCCGTACCAAAGCTGGGTGCCTCCAGGAAGCTTTTGGTCTTCTGGAAGAAACCCTTGGTTACGTCAGGCGCTGCCTCCGCTTGTACCAAGTGCCTTGTCCTTTCAGGACACTTATTTATTCAGTGGACAACAGCGATTAAAAACCTGGAAAGTTTTGTCCTGACTTTGAGCTTGAACACTGACAGGTTGGAAGAGCGAACATTTCAGCGGCATGAATAATCTTCAGGCACGTCAAGATCGAGTAAATATTATTTGCAAGGGAAACATCTCTCTAACTGAGGGCGTTAAAATCCTAAGAAGGAGGGCCAAGTTTATACAAATTAATTGTATTCTCCCTGGAGAGAAACTCGCCTGTCTTCTATCTGTCCCAGGTATTTTTGAAGTTGTAACGGTGCCCTGCTCGCCGTTGCAGCAGTCGGAGCGGCTCTGTTTGCCTCCATGTTCCTGCTGCGACTGGGCTTCCTGTCTGCTCCAGCATCGTCCCCTCCACCCTGGGATTCCATGAGGCTGGATGTCACACCGCCCTCGGTCTCTGGTCCATCTGCCCCCCCGCCCCCCGCCCCGTCCCGTTCTTTCCCGTCTCCAGATTTCTGCTCCTGCCACTTGTGCCGCAAAGCCTGCCATTCGCCTCTCTACCTCGCCGAGTCCTGGCCATCCTACAAGGAAGGAGGCTGGTTCTTCAGTCTCGGGTTCTACCTCTTCCAAGAAGCTGTCTCCAATATCGCCTTCGTCCACTCTCCTACACAGGACCGAAACCCCATTTTCATCTCAGTGGTGGAACCTTGTCCCCCCAGAGTAGCCCGGAAGCTCCTGACAAACGGGGGCCACGTGTTCACTGACTCTCAAGTGGCTTTGGCAATACTGGGTCAATGTTATGGGTTGCATCCAGAAATCCCTGTGTAGGAATGGGAAAGCAGTCACTGGGAGGAGCCAGTGATCTCTGGGGATCTAGCAGGAGGGAGCTGTCAACTCCTCGCTATTTGGAGAGCCTCCGTCACTTGTGGTCCTAGCTTACAGATACTGGGAAAAAAACCCTGTTTTTACCCTGAACTGGAGCACTTAGAGTACAGCACCAAATGCTCTCAGGAACTTACCTCCTTGAATGGGAGAAAAATCTGCTGATTGGTATTCAAAAAGTCAGCTGACCTGTCTAATTTATGATATCACCCCATCCCCCTCATAGTAAGTCCCTGACTTATCCTAGAAACTAGACTGAATTTTTGTATAAAATCTATTTCTGGGCCTCTAGTGGGATAAGGTTTAGATTCGGAGCCCTTAAGAAAAAATAATTTGATCCTGCGGTCTCCACAGTGGGATGGGAGAGGAAAGCAGGCAGAAAAACCAGAAAACATCAAGCTCTCCATTTCATCTTTAATCTCTCTTATTTCAATCATCTTCCTGTGTGTGTGTTTTCTAATGCCTGTAATCAGGACCCGACAGATGAGGATATTAATGGCAACAAGAGATTCTCCTTGAGTTCTTACCCTGTACCAGGCACTGTTGGAAAGGATTTAAATCAAGTTGTAACTCTCTGGGCAACATGACGGGGCAGATACCATTATTAGTACCTTTAATAGGTAGGTGAGTCACAGATGAATTTATGAACACACATATGTGGGGAGTACATCCTGACATTGTTTGGGGTCAATGGTCCAAAATACCACTATGCTGGGCTCCTGGCCATCCCCCTCATTTTCACAGGTGCTCTCCACTTGTCTGGGCATACCCCTGTGTCTGTGAGTGTTCCCCACTTCTGTGGGTACCCAGATATTGCAGGATCTGTTATGCAAAGCCTAAATGCTTATTATGACAGAAAGCCAGGAATTCTTTTTTTTTTTTTTTTTTAATTAACATATAATGGGAAACCCAGGAGTTCTAAGACACAGACTTTCTCTGGTAGCACTGGCAACCTAATCCCCACCTTGGGCCCTCAAATGTTAATTCCCAATCATTTCTGCAAGTCACTTTCAAGTAGGCTCACAATGGCTCTGTTCTTTTGACTTTGCTGTGTCTGGGTGACAAGCCTCTTTCCCTCTATCCCAGCTGCTCTGCCCCAGGGGAAAAAGAACCCCTGGTTTTAAGACCCAGGTGGCAGGGGCCACCCTTCACCCAAGGAAGGCGCCGGGTCTAGGGCAGTGCAAAATTAAACCAAGGTCACTGCGGCCAAGGAACCCGGTGAAGGGGCGGGGCTTGTCAGGCACATCACGACCCACCAGGGGGTTGGCAACAGCACGTCCTTAATTTAAGGCATTGGGTTTGAATTTGAGTCACAGTGCCATATTTCAGCCTTTTGTTGGCCAAACCGCCAGTCAACTTAAACTAAAACATGTTTTTGGAAGAGACTTTTAGGGGTGGTAGGAATGCAGTAACTTGCTGGAAACGTTCAAATGATCTTAGGGTGGTAATGCAGAAAAGAAGTAAGAATGTGCCTGGGTTTCGCTTGGGATGTTCTTTTTTGCTGCAGAGGGCCAGAGAGTGGGGTTACAAGCGTTTGCTTATCCTTTTCTGATCTGCTAACACCTGTGGGTCCGTTCATTCCAGTCAGGAGGTGGCCCTCAGGGTTCTCCAGGACCTTGCTGGTCTGGAGGGGGCATCAAGAGCCAAAAGAGCGAGAGAGAGCGAGCGAGAGCGAGCTGGGAGACCAGGTCAGAGGCCATCCTGGCATTAAAGCATTAAAATCCTCTCTTCTTTTGAGCCTCCCTGTCTCTTGTTTGAAAACACTGCGTGCAAACTAGGGCATTTGGGCTCCCGGGAGTTTTTTGAGCTGGTTCTCAAACTTGAAAACACAGGGATCACTTGAAGGATAAATTTAAGAAGCAATGTGTGGGTATCACCTTCAGCTCATTAAATCGGATGCTTTAGAGGTGGGCGTCTGTAGACCAACAGGCGTTGCAGGCGATTCTAATGGACAGTCAGTTCAAATGAGAACCAGTGGGCCATCGCAGGCTCATGTCAGAGAGCCAGGAGTCAGTGTGTGGTCTCCAAAGTCCTCTCCTGGTTTACTGGAGACCTGTTTTCCCTACTGGCCGCGCGCTGTGCCCTGACTGCGTTAATCAGCTTTCTCCTCCTCCTGGTGACCAAGTGCCAAGCCCACCACCAGCCCAGCCCCTGGAATCCTCGCCAGCTCCAAGCTGTGTTGGCCTTGAGGCATGGTGTAAACCAATTTTTTAAAACGACCTTTCATAAATGGGTAAGTCCTTGCCTCTAAAGGGTTTAAATCCTCTTTAAAACCCACAGTTATATTGTATTTGAGCCATCAGGTGTGTGTAGGGAAGAGGGTGAAGACAGTGAGTAGAACCTGAAGCCTATTGAAATAAGGTACAGATGCTGTATGAAAACCTCTCCAGTTTATGTTAAAAATTTTTGATTTTAAAAAAATTCCATAAAATTTTCATATTTACTGGTAAAAATGATGAAATCTTGCAATAGGGGTGTTAGCCATCTCTTTTATTTCCTCTGCATGGTCTGTTTTTGAAGATGACAGCCAGCATGAACACAACCCATTTTTTAAAAATGTACTTGGCCTTAAAGAAATTAAAAAAATTTTAAAAATATTTTTAAAAAAATTTTTAAAGGCTTTTGAAGCTGGTTCAGTCATTCACTGGAACTAAGGAGTCACTGTAGTACTGTATTAGGAAGCCATTAGGTAGAAGTAGTCAGATGCTGGGCGAGTGGGGAGGGGGCGGGGACATATTGGCAAGCTACTCTGCAAAGTTGGTTTAAGGATAAGAAGAATATATGAGATGTGCATAAAGTTGCTTAGTAGAAAACCCTCAAAATGCAGTGCCTATCATTAAAATGTTTTAAGCTCTTTATAAAAATAACATTATTTCTCAAATTATAGAGGACTTGAACAGTGAAAGGGAAAAAAAGATGGTTCTTTCCAAAATAGAAACATTTTTCCACTACCGCTGAACCTGACAACTCCAAAAGCATGTAGCAGTTTCTCTGACTTAAACATTATTTACAGAAAAGTGCTCCTAGTTTACAATTAGATACTACGAGATACAAGTTCTCTATCCTGGGTCTTTATCAAGTGCAAGATTTCCCCCCCCTTTTTTTTAAGGAGAAAAACATTTATCAGCTGGCCTGAAAAGGCGTATTAGGGAGAATTAATAATTTCGGTTAGTAGGTAGTAATAAATATTGTAGCTGACCCTGAATAACAGGTTCTGGTTTGCAGGGTATCTCCATAGAAAATACATTACTGAGTGGACAGCCACCCTGTGAGGTGGTTATAAATCCTTACAGAAGGGGCAGAGGAGGCTTAGGGAGGCTGAAATAGGCAGAAAATAGGGCCTGAAATAGCTTGACTTCAGACCATTGTACTTTTCCATCCTCTGCTTACAGATGACCCACTGTACAGTGGAGAGTGTGGACTCGAAGACAGACTCGGTTTCCATTCCAATTTTGTTGCTTACACAGCTCCGTAACCTTGAGCAGGTCATTTTACCTTGCAGTGTTTCCATTTGTTTAAACGGATCGGCAAAGTCCCTCCACTACGTAGGGTGCATGGAAGGATAAAGGTGAATGTACAGAATTATACGGAAATAGATTTTTGGCTACTGTAGTCTTGTCCCTTTGCTTTATTTCTTGGGAAAGGAAAAACAGGTAGGAAGGAGAACTATCTAAAACCGGACCGTTTTGCTGATCCGTTTGTAATTAAGACATCAGAACTGGGTGTCCTCCCCTGACACCTAGAACATGGAAACTATTCATATTCTTAGTAACAGAGTTTCCAGCTCTTGCTGGGCCTCTCTCCAGCCAGCCTGGGCCGGGTTGCAGGCCACAGTGATCTCCCTGGAGCGGCAGAGTCACACTGAATGACACAGACATTTCATCCAGAAGGTCTCTCATGTTCATCCCTTTTGGATGGCAATAAAGGCTCAGCTGAGAGCAGACAGACCTGCTCATGTGGTCACAGGCTCAGCTCAGAGCTTCTGAACTCCAAGGAGGCCTGGGTATCAGGTCCGCTGGGACAGCCAGGCCTGTATCTGCCCAGATGACAGGTGAATGACCCAGGCCTCATGGGGGCTTGATGTCATCACTCTGGCTGAGCCGTGGCTATCATCTGACTCAGTGACCCAGCATGGAACAGCACAACCCAGGAGAAAGAATGAAAACCCAACCAATCAACACCCCTTGTGAGTAAATTCTCTCCTGCTTCTGAGCCTAAAACATCTGAGCCGCGACCTCCCTGGTTGAACCACGGACAGAAATGCACCAGAGACCAAAGAGCGGGGGAAGCAACAACAATGAACCAGTTAAAAAGAATCACGGACTTGAGGGGCATGGCTAGGCTCATGTGCTTTACTCCATTCATCATGAATATTTTGCCAAAACTCATTAACTGCGCCGCCCCCCCCCCCCAACATACGGTTTCAAATGGAAAGCAAGTGACCCAAACAGGTAGTTTCAAGCTTTGGTGAACACGAGACTGAATACGTCCTCCCATAGGATGGAAGGGAGTCATGGGTAGGAAGCACTGGGGTGTTTGAACTCATCTGGTTTGGTAGCCTAAACCACGACTGCCTTGGGGTCACCTAGAGTCCGCTCAAGCAGGTCAGGGAGGAGGACAGTGAGAACAACCCGAGGAAGGAAGGTTTTTAAAACATGCCGTGGTGTTGCTTTCTGCTGGATTTGCTCTGGCTCATGTTGCTGCCTGCACTGTGTCCCCATTTATCCATGGGGGCTGGGAGTGGCTCACATGAGCATCATGGCCACTGCTGTCTGTCAGAGCCAATCTCAGGAATGCCCTAATGGTACCCACACAAGGACTTGAAGTCCATCTGGAGAGAAGGGGGTGGACAAGCTTGTTTTCTGCTTTCCTCAAAATTCCCAGCGTCCTAAGAAGCTATTTGGCTGGGGCAGGGGCGGGGGGCGGGGCAGATAATGACCTCAAGACAACCTGAAAAGACAATTCAGCCGAGACTCGCAACCTTCAGAGACTTACCCGTACGACGTAGTTAAACCTTCTGGAATCCAGAATGGCCGTTGAGAAGTCCAACCTGTTGAAAGCTTCCCCCAAAGTGCAATATCCGTGGCGCTGGATGTGAAAATAGGGGGTGCAGAGGTCATTCTCCAGAACAGTCCTCCCCCCTGGACTCTACTGACAGGCTGGATGCCGGTCTTAGGTAACTCATGGCCACCTGTGGCTTTCCTGTGCCATGAGCAGCTCTTTCTGGGAATCCCCTGTGAGCCACAACCATGCGGGGCATAGCCAGCAGCTGCGTTAGCCAGTGACTCATGCGTTACACACCTCTCTTCAAGATTTGTACCATTTGAGCCCTTGCACAGACTTGAATGGGGAGATCATCAGTAGCTGCTTATCAAGGGAAGGTTGGGAGCTGGATGTATGATGGGTGACCCGATGCTAGCGGGTCACTGTAACGTCTCCTGGGAGGGGAACTACACTTCCCAGGTTCAGCTCTGCCTGCTACCCTGCCTCGGATCTTTAGTGCTTTTCTCATTGTGATCATCAGAAGCATTTTTAAGGCTTCATGAGGCAGCAAAAGGAAGTTTTGCTCTTTTACCTGTGAACACACAAGGAACTGGGAGCAGAGAGCCCTGATTCCGCCCCAGCTCTGCTCCCAGGATCTGGGTGGTCGTGGGTAGGTCCCTGTTCCCCCCACCACCCCCAGCAGGGCCTCAAACAGGCAGGGATGTACATTTCACCAAGGTCCCTGACACTGAGAGAGATTCTATCATTCTACCAGACTGTGTTGTATCCTAGGTATTGGAGCAGATGCCCGTGCAGAGAGAAAATATACATAAGAGGATTTTATAAAGTGTCATGTGAATGTACTTATTACAGTGTCTTGTCCCCTGCACACTCTTGTTAAAAACTTCTGCCGTGTTTGGCCATGAGCCCTTCCAGGGCTAAACCTTAACAAAGTTGGAGTCTGAAGAGATCTCAGAACAAAACAGAGGCACTGCTCTGGGGGAAAGGCCAGGACTTTATAACAATACATTTGAGATGGGTATATTAATCTTTATAAAGCATTTTACATAATCTCAGTGAGTGATTTGAGAGTCTACTTAATGACTTTTGCTTCTCACTCTGTAGCCCTAAACTCTGAAGGTCGGCTAGGTGACGGGCTGCCAGCCACCATCACCGGCACCCAGGACAACGGCCGCGACCTGAAGTAATATTCTTGCCCGGCTTCCCCCCTCTACCCAGTTGGGAGAGGCTGAAAGCCAAGCATATTCTTTAACAAATGGACAGATGCTCACCTCTTTAGTACTTCCTTTGTGAACATAGATCCATTTTTCTTGGTGGAAATCTACAGAGACAATAAATAAAAAGAAATAAAAATGTTAAAAAATTAAAAAAAAAATAAAAACAACCCCCCCAGCTTTAAAATTTGCAGCATGCCCCAAATTTTAAACCTGTTTTTTTTTCACATATCCAATGGGTCAAACATTTTGACAAAAAGACAGACTGTACAGATAATCTAAGAGATGTAAATGCCTGATTTCTGCAGCAGACTTGTGCCGGTGTTACGGCCCACTTGGTCTGAAGCACTGCACATCTTTGATCATCGGACTTATTAGAGGACCAAAGCTCCAAATTGGGGGGAAAAAAATTAAATATCCAAAGACAAGTTTGTTTTAAGTGCCAAGCCTACAGCTTAGGCAAGGCCATAAAAAGTGGAAATAAAGCAGGTAACATGAGGAAATCATGTTGTCCAGGTGGCTTAAACAGAAGAGCTGTAGTTCTCGCTTACTAATAGAACTTTACACTCTTATGTACGGCATTTTGAAACGTAATGGGATTTATGCAAGGAAAGAGGGAGAAACAGATCTATATCCCAAGCCTCAAAGCTCAGTGTCAAATAAAAGCACATGCTGGAATGGATTCAACTGGCCCTATCCCTGTATCGTAACTAAATTAACTACATCAGATGTAAGTGACCAGCAGGAGAAAAACACCCCGACTACCCGCTGACTTATAAACAAGTCTATAAGGAACACACTCTTGCTTGTAACACGCACAGCCGGCTTTCGGACTGCAGAGACCCCAGGGACCTCTGTCAATGTCACCGTCAACATTCAAGCAGATGTCTCACATTTGGGGTCTGATTTTCTTTCTCCCCCTGCAAAGAACCCATCCTAGCGATCTTCAGACAGCCTTCTTCCAAGTTCAAAGCAAATGGCTTACACTGAGTTTTGGTTTTGCTATTCAGCATGTCCTTCTTTCTCTTCTTGGCTGCAACATCATAGTTCAGGCTGTTGAAAAGATTCTCCTTGTTGTAGACTTCCTTGTTGCAGTAACTAGGAATGACAGAGCAGGGGATGAGCTGGGACAGTGATCCTCTAGTAAGCGCTGTTTCTAAAAATAACTCGCTGGGTTATAAAACACAAACATACATCTTTTCCAACAAAACAATAAACCCCCACGAAAAGAACTCTGTGCAGGCACAGACCTCCCTCTTTGGGGGTGAAATATTCTTGCGTCTCTGTGAAGGCAGGAATGGGGGCTTCTGCGTCTTTTCAATTTCCAACAGTGCCTGCCATTGTGTCCAACACACAGCCCTGTACCCTTTAACTAAGGGCAATGCTGGGCACCACAATATTACTTTAAGCAAGAATGATGACTGCAGGGGGAGGAGGGAGAGGGAGGATTACTGGTATCACTGTAGTCCCACAATGCCTGCATTTTGCAAAAGCACCCACCCTAAGCGGCTTTCTAAAAAAACAGCTTTATGGAGATATAATTCGCAGACCATACAATCCACCCATTGAAAGTGTGCCCAAGCGGCTTGTAACGAGCATGCTCTGTCATGCCTCTGAAACATGATCACATTTGCCCAAATCGGACTTATACCCTCCATTTCTGGGCGATGTTTTGTGTACAGTGCTAATTGTTTAGGTTTCATGTAATTCTGTGACTAACACTAGGCATCATGCTGTGGGGTGAAGACCTTGGGTCCTAAATGAAACCAGCTGAATTCACAGCTCATAAGTTTATAAGGGCTGAAAAGACAGAACTGCCCCCATCACAGGTCACTGAAGGACGCACAGGTTCACTTGGGGTCAGGTGCATATTTCCATCGGTAGGCTGAGTTCTAGGCTAGTACAAACCATGTAACATTGCAGTGAGTCTCTGAAGAGTTTCTGCAGAAGGGATGCCAGAGAAATACTGAGGAAGAGTGAGTAGCTCTTCCAAACCCCATGGGTATGGATGCAAGAGGCAGGATTTCTAATGCCCACTGATAAACATAAATTAGGGCCTTTTTCTTCTATCACCAATATATCAGAGTCCTTTAATTTTCTGAGTCCCTTTGCTGAATTTAAAAGGGGATTTGCTTTAAATCTTCTGACATTTGGCTATTGGGTAAAAGGAGGCACACCTGCACTTCTCCATTCCACGGACGTTATGTAAATAGTAAAAGAGAAAAGAGGGTTTAAAATAATTTCCAGTATCCTGTTGCTGAAATCAATCTCTTAGGTAGCACTTCTGTAAGTATCTTGCTACATAAATGCTTACATGTGACATCACCAACAATATTCTGGGCCCATGGGGAGGAGCTTGATGGATAATCATTTTTTAAAAAAAGATTTGAGGGGCACCTGGGTGGCTCAGTGGGTTAAGCCTCTGCCTTCGGCTCAGGTCGTGATCTCAGGGTCCTGGGATCGAGCCCCACATCGAGCTCTCTGCTCTGCAGGGAGCCTGCTTCCTCCTCTCTCTGCTTGCCTCTCTGCCTACTTGTGATCTCTGTCAGATAAAAAAAAAAAAAAAATCTTAAAAAAAGATTTGATTTGTTTATTTGACAGACAGACATCACAAGTAGGCAGAGAGGCAGGCAGAGGTTGGGGAGAAGACTCCCTGCTGAGTGGAGAGCCCGATGAGGGGCTCGATCCCAGGACCCTGAGATCATGACCTGAGCCGCATAATCATTTGTTAATCTGCCCTATAAAGGTCATGTTTAATGGTCATACCATTTACTGGGTTTCCTAAGAGCTACAGCCTTCTTCTTTTCATTGGGGCGAAAGAGGATATTTTTAAGTTTCACAGTGAGTCATTAAAGCCAACAAGAAATTTCTATCAAAGTTGAGGAGAAGGGAAACAGGGAAGCTCACTTGACTGGTCCAGGATATACCAAAGCTAAAAACAGCTTTAGAAAGCAAAGGGAGAGCCTTTGTGTGTAAAAAGGCCACATGAAGGCTTATTTTTAAAGAAAACATACTTCTGCACTCTGAACAAAAATTGAGAGCCTCAATTCCACCTGTAGAGAACCATAAAATAAATCAGCCTTATTCTCTTAATCCCACATTTGAGATTTAGCAGAAAGTTTTCAGAGCCTGGACCATCGACTGTGGCCATTCTCCAGAAATTTTAAATATTTATAGTTTCTCTGACTCTCTTCTAATTGAGAACATTACTCAAAGGAATTTGAGCACCTGCCTTCCTTATTGAAATGACAATCTGCTTTAAGCCCAAGTGACTCATTTTCAAAGTTAAGTTTAATCAGAATTTGACATCATTGAGGATGCTCTCCCACTACTGAATGTAGATAAACTTCAACCAAAGACGAGGCCTGCACTTTTCTCTTGGTTTTTAGGTTTTGGACTCTAGAGGTAGGTCCTGGAAGGAAGGGCTAGGAGATTCATTTGTGTTGCCTGCTTATAGGTTTTCTGTCAAGCAATAATTTATTCAGTTAGAGGCTATTTTGAGAGTTCAATTTCATCCATTTCAAGGAAATGCAAAGCCAATGGAAAATTACAACTGAAAATTTTAACAAGAAAAGCCACGACCATTTAGGAACCATGACATTTAATTTTTTTTTTTTTTTAAGCAAAACTATTTAAAGAGTCTACTTTCTTCATTAAATTCAATAATATCCACTAAAGTTGCTATTTTGTGGTCCGTTTTTACTAATCTTGATTTTTATAGACACAGGCCTAGAATAAGAAAAAAAAGACCCGTCCCAGCCCTATACTGTCAACAGGCACTTAACCAAGATACCGACGAACAACCTTCGAAAAGGTGGAAAGATTTCAAAATTCAGACCATTTGGGCAGAGGAGATAAAAAGGGAGGAAAGGGAACAAAGAGGCCGATTTCTCATTTTGTTTGTATTAACAGGCCATCTAAGAAAGCCAGTGCCTGCCCCAAAGGGCTTAGCTGTAGAGTAAGGCCTGTGAGATTTCTATGCTAGTTTGCTCCCCTTCATACCCAAACGGTCAAACTCCCTTGGCTAGCAGCCAGATTGTTCTGGTCAAACAAACAGCTTAATATATGAAGCTCACAGACCAGTGGCTTCCCAGCACACAGTAAGCCCTCATAAAAATTTGAACTATTATTTTTATCTCCTGCACTACTCATCCAGGGTACCAAGGTCAACTTCCTGCTTCCTGGTTCAGCCTCAGCTATCCTGGAAAGCAACGCGGGAGTTTTCAGTGCAGAACTGGACACTTGGAGAAGTGTGGCCTGAGGCTCTCACATTGCTGAGATGACTCATCCTGGGGATGGGGGAAACTAGGGGGTTGTTGGTGAGAAGGGGCTCCTAGCTGGCATGGATTTAGTACTGTTCTGCTGTTGGAGAGGGACGGGGCTTGGAACACAGAGACAATGGCCAGCAGAGTCCAGAGAAGGTGTGTGGCGCAGACACAGTGTGGTCGACACTAAACACTGTCCCCAGGTCAAAACACACCAAAGGCGCCCTTCGTTCCTGACTCCTCTTCAGGCAGCTCACGGGATGGTACTTGGAACTAGAGAAGTGTACCCTGCTTCTGTAGTTCTCTGTTTAATTAGCCTTTCCTCCCCCTTTTGAAAGGGTCTGCCTTTTGTTTTCTAACAGGAGAGGCATTCAACTTCACCTGTGTAGGCAGGGGTTCGGCCCAAACCTTACATCACAGAGAAACATCACCAAGGCTAAAAACAGTGGGGATATTTGAGACTACCAACTTAGGTCTCAGAAGGCCAACTGCTTTTAAGAAGTTGGCAGACGTCTCAGGCTAAGTAGGGAAGGGATTGTTTACAATTGGTGAAGGAAAAAAAAAAAAGTACTCCACAAACAAACAGCCGGCTGCTTTGCTAGGAGCTACCACATGATTCCTAAACTCTGACTCATCCAAGAGCCACAGGGGGTCGGGACCTGTGTATTGATCACCATTTGTGATAACTTCAGCAGTGCCACAGTTTTGGCTCAGAGGGCAGGGAATGGGAGGAAAGAAAAGAGGCTCAGGAAGGGGACAGAAGGGTGTGAAGCTACCTGATCCCGGCCTCAGTTAAACTTGGGTAAGTTGAAACCAACTTCTGGTCTCCCATACTACCTCGAGAGAGGCACACTATTTGCTTCTAAGGGGATTGAGAGCAGTTTATCTCCTGGAGCAGATAAAGTGTAACTATTTATAGGAACCAGAGGCTCTGGACTTTGAATCCTCTCCTGCTGAGTGAGCCCAGGGGTCTGCAGCCTACAATTACAAGTAGGGGAGCCACGGGGACACCGTTCAGCAGATCCTTGATGCCCCCCCCCCCACAAAGACTGAGAACTGCTGTACAGAAATAAAGTACCAAACTATCAGATCATTCCTTAGGAAGAGGAGGAAGGAACCTTCTAGTCTAGGGAGAATGATTTAGGCATCATTGGTAACTTGCATCCCTAAAAGGGAAGAGTCCAGTGACAGCCACTGGTCTTTTTATTTTGCTCTAAGTAAATTATCTGATTTTCCATAAATAAGATTTCTTATTTGCTCCCCAAATTGCACAGGAACTGCCTCAAAGTGTCTTTAACATAAGAGTTACGCATGCTCTCATCTCTCCCCAGGATTAAATGCTTTCTGGTTTTCTGTTTTTTTCATTGAAGACTAAGGAGTTTTAACACTTCACAAATCACAGACACTTTGCGGGGGGGGGGGGGAGGCAGTCTGGAGGTCCAGCTATCAAAATAACCATACTTTCTTGATAGTTTCCTTAAAATTGAGTGCCAGGGGCTCAGAAAATAAATAAATAAATAAATCACTGGTAAATCTTGGTAAATGGGAACCCCATTCAGTTACAGAATTCTCTACCAAAATCAATTTAAGGGCTCTGGTGCCAGTGGTTTCAACCAAAGGCTGAGAGAAAAGGCACCCAAGGATGGCTGGGCTGCACTGGTCCCCTGGGGACCCATTTTCATTGCCCTCCTCACCTGTGTCAAATGGCGGGGATCTGGAAGTCGACTGTTCAGATCCTGGACTGACAGATTCCAGACCTGTCTAGCTTATTAGACAGCACTCCTGCATTATTATTAACCAGGCAGAGCACGCGATTGAGGGTAACTCGGCTTTTCCACCAGACTGACAGAGCTCAGGTGGGCTTTCTGCAGTGGACAGCCGTCACTTGAAATTATTCCGCCAGGAAACTGACCGAAAGGGCCACTGAGGAAACAGGTGCAAATGCTTCGTCCTCTCAGAAGCAGAAGTCTTGTGGGTTTCAGTCCCGCCTCCCTTCCCTCCTCCGCAGCTCTGCAGCCGCAAGTCTTTACCCCGGTTCCTCAAGTCCGCCCCGCAAGCGCCGGTGCCCCAGGGACCATCTGGCCGCCCCTCCTGGTTACTCATCCTCCCTGCCCACTCTGCGGTCGCCTGTGCGTGGGAAGAGCCTGGAGGCGCTGGTCCCAGGTCCCATCGCGTCACCCGACGTGTGCCCACCTCCCTTGGGTGCCCCGAGCCCCGCCGCCCCAGCGGTGAAAAGTGCCCACTCGCCCGCGCCCCCGCACAGGCACCCTGCGCGACTGGTGTCCTTAAGACCGGGGTCCCCTTAAGTTGTGTGCTTAAGTCTGAACGTTTGCGGACAAGATCCGCGATTGTCGTCAGATTCTCAGGGGGACCGGGGTTCTGTAAAGAGTTGTGCCCACTCGGAGACGCTGACCTTGAACAACAAGAGAAACCAGATTCCCCAAATCCCGTGCTCTGGCGACCTCTGCAGAAAGGGGTCGACTCCCCCCAACTCCCGCCCATTCCACCCTCCACCCCACCTCCCGGATCGGGGCTCCCTCCTTACTCCGTCCCAGTCCGGCCTGCCCCCCCCCCCCCATTCACCCGCCTCGCGCCCCCGAAATCAGCCCAGGTCTGTTTCGCTGGGCTGGAAGGTGGTGGCGGATCCACCCACCTGCTGAGGTCGCTCACGAAGCTGCCGCTCTTCTCATCCAGGAAGCGCTTCCAGCCGTCGGCCGTCTTCACCCAGCTCTGCCCGGGGGACCGCCAGTCCTGCCCGAGGAATGGCATGGCACCGGGCACGACGCGACGGACTCGACGGACTGATGGACCGCACCGGCTGGACGGCCTCGGGGAACTGTCGCCCCAGGCGGGTGCTCCGGGGGCCGAGGCCGGCGAGGGCGCGGCTGCAGGGAAGCGGCGTGGAGGGCTCGGGGCTGCGGAGCCGGGTCCTGTGCTCGCAGAGGGCGCGGCGCTGGGGAGGGTCGCAGGGCGCGCGGGGCCGGCTGGAGTGCTGCGTGGCCAGCGCGGCCGCAGTATTTATCCCGGGCCGCTGGCTCCGGCCCTTTGTTGCCGGAAGAGCCGCCTGCTCCTGGCCCGGCCCCCCCGCCCGAGCCCACGTGGCTTTGTTTATGGGCTCGGCTTGTTTTCCGAGGCGCCCGCGGCTCCCGCTCCTCTGGCGGTTGCACAACCACGCGCCGGTGGAAACTTGAAGCCGCGCTGCCAGGCCGGGGCTCCCGCCGCCGCTCCGCTCCAGGCCCCCCCAGCGCCCGCTCCCCGCCCCCAGGGTGCAGCAGCTGCCGCCGCCGGGCGAGCCGGGCCCGGCTCTCGGGAAGCCGCGCCCCGTCCTCCCGCGGCTGCGGGGCTGGCGAGGTGCAGGAAGGAGGCCGGCGCGGCGTCTGGGTCACTCCTGGGCGGGGGTGGGGAGGAGGGATTACCCCCTCCCCCCCAGCCCCGAGCTGTCACATCGAGTCCCGCAATCACAACAGCCCTTGGGGAACGGGGTGGGGTGGCGGGGGTGGAGGGCGACAGCACGGCGCGGCCGGACACAGGGCTGGGGGAGGGGGACGACAGCCTCCTGGCCTCAACCCAGCTCTGGGGCGGAAGGGGCACCCGCTCCCCCCAACTCCGGTCAGGCGGGGAGGGGACGTAGCCCCTACGCCACCCAACCCCCAAACTGTCGTTAACGGGTCCGCTGCCAGCCCGGGTCCGAGGGTGGCAAAGGAAGAAGGACAGGGAGGCCAGGCGGCATCTGAGGCTCGCGGTGTGGGAGTGGAGAGCAGGGACAGTCCCCCATCCTACTCTCGGCACCCTGAGCGCGCAGCCGAGCGCGCAGCGCCCACGTCCGGGTCGCCGGCCCGCGCACTGCGCCGTCGCGAGCACGTTCGAGGCGCCGGGGGCTGAGCTTTTGTTTGGAGGAACCTCTGCACCCTCCTCTCCTTCCCGAGGCGCGGCAACCTCGGGGCTGTTAATGTCTCTCCGGGAGCTACCAGGCCAGGAGTTTTGTTTTGGCTCCGGTGAGCGTTCAGATAGAAGGACGCAGAAAGCCCCTTCGCCCGACCGACGGGGACTAAAGGAAGTGCGGCGAGCAGGCCCTGCCCCGGCGCAGGTGCCCACACCCTCACAGACTAGCTCCTTAACCTAATCGTCTTAAACTGGGGCAGGCGGCCAGTGGGGGAGCTACGCGGTTTTCCAGATGAGCGCGCAGAGGGCCCCAGAGATGAGTTAAGCCAGTGACTTCCCCAGGATGGCTAGCTGCTTCACAGTCTTCAGTACAGTCTGAAGTTAGCCTGCTCAGTTTTCCTTTCCGTTTGTAACAATCCGTCCCTCTCCATCCGTCTCTGCAGAATGTAAACCCCTTGAGAGCTGGTCGGTCTTGTTCAGCGGGCAGCCCAGCACCTTGCCAGGCCAAAACTAGACCTTCCATCGCTATTTGTTGAGTGTGTAGATGAATGGGGGGCCGTGGGAGGCTGCACCAGGATAGTTTCATGCCCTTCCTGACTTCTAGCTATGATGCTTCACAGTCTGATCTATTGAGCGATTAAATTGCACAAAGCAGTGGCTTCAGGTTCAAATTGCATGCTCAAGAATTCCTCCATATTCCTTCCTCGCAGCCACTGCAAGCGTCTTCTGTTCCACAGACTCTGTGCAATCTTTAAGGCTTAGAAGTTGTGCATGCCCTGGGAGGGTGCATGTTGGAGGGGGGAAGAGATGTTTTTATAAAGTCTGTTTTCAAGTAGCCAGAGTATTTTGATTCAGGTTTCCCACCATAAATAATTTATTAGTGTGGTGATAGTAAAGCTTACAGAAGGTCCTAAACAAATGATAAACTCTATGATCAGGCTAACAGATGGGACAATGTTGGGTCTGGCCTTTGTTGGAGAGAACTGTTTTCTGCAAGGGAGCAACATTAAGGAGTGTGATTATTACGGATGCCTGTTAGTTACATGTTGGCAAGCTACATCACTCTAGATACCACAGAAGGCGAGATTTGAGTTCTCATTCTGCTAGAGCATCATACTTTTATCTGACCTGGATGAATGACTTAAAATCTGGAGGCTCAGTTTTTTTTTTTTGAGCTTCAGGAGAAAGATAGAGACTTAATGCTTCCCTTTCAGGATTATTTAGTGAGTGTTGTAAATGGGATTGGTGGTACTAGCTCTTTACTCCTCTTTGGTAATGTTACACACATGACCCATGGCCTCCTACTTCTTTGATTTTTTAAGAAGAGTATTTATTTATTTGAGAGAGCTCACAAGCAGGGGGAGGAGCCGAGAGGGAGAAGCAGACTCCCCTGCTGAGCAGGGACCCCAATGTGGGGCTTCATCCCAGGACCCTGGGATCATGACCTGAGAACTGAAGGCAGATACTTAACCGACTAAGCCACCCAGCCGCCCTTAAACTTCTCTGATTCTTGACATTGGACTTGACCACATGACTTGCTTTGGTCATTGGGGTGCTGGTGGACGTGTTGTGAGCAGAGGATGTGTGTGTGCGCTTGTCTGGTTGGTCTTGCCCTCTTGTGTCTCTGCGAATGTCATGGCATGAATATACATACCATGGGTAGCCTTTGCGCCAGTCTTGGTTCCAGGATAAGACACATAGAGCTGACACCCCAGTTGCCCCACAGCTACTTTAGGAAAAAAAAAAATCAGTGTTTATTAATGCCACTGAGACTGCTGTGGTCTTTTGTTACATAGCCAGTAGCTACGAAGAGTTGAGTGGCCGAAAATTTGTCAAAGTTTTTTTAACTTTTAAAATTCAAGCCTAAGTAGGAAATCACTCCCCCCACCCCCCGCCCCTTGGCTAAGAACTCATCTCAGTAAGCCTCGGTGTTTGTCTCTAGTCCCTCAGCTCTATGCTCTTTAAAAAAAAAAAAAAAGAAAGAAAAGAAAGTTGTGGCTCTCCTATCCTAACCCAGCCTTCTTCTGAAGTGTCAGTGACTGCTGTAGATTTCCTCCACCCGGAAAAATCTGACTGACACTTCTTCAAATGCATGGTTTCTGCTGGGAAGCCTTGGCATGCTGAGCCCCTCAGGATAAAGAATGTGCTAGGCCATGTGTAGAACAGCTACCTTCCTATCAGCTCCTGGCCTGACTTTGCCAAGTCCTTGTGAGTGGAGGCCTTATGGTGACTGAGCCTTGAGAACCCCAAAGGCAAAGTGTCTGTGTCTTCGCTTTGGACCGAAGATCTAGAGGCAGAAGATGGTCCAAGAATTTCACAAGGCACAGACTGAAGAGGACCAGCGTGGCCGCATGGTTGGAGCAGGACA
The DNA here is from genome assembly GCF_964662115.1 of Mustela nivalis. Taxonomy (NCBI): domain Eukaryota; kingdom Metazoa; phylum Chordata; class Mammalia; order Carnivora; family Mustelidae; genus Mustela; species Mustela nivalis. The sequence goes on along the minus strand of NC_139021.1, from coordinate 16,485,461 downwards.
CCCCATGGGAGCACCATGATGCAGAGGCTCTTAGCCTGGACACTGACCCTCTGCCTCTCCCAACAGCTTCATGAAACAGACTGTCCACATCATATGCTGTGTATTTGAGTTTTTTAAAATGTGTCTGCTTCTCCACTATGGCCTGACAATTTCCTTGTGGGTAGGGCTGTGTCTCAGTGCTTTAGTCACGTGGTGTCTGTGACAGCTCTTGCTATGTGACTCGCAACCAATAAATAACCCCAAAAAATGTGGTTGAACTACTCTGGGACGCTGTGATTCCCATGTCTTCATCTGTCGACATCTTATGACTCCTCAGGACTCGGTAGGGGAGGGAGGCTGAAGGGTGGGCAGCCCCAAGTCCTACCCTGCGAGGCTGAATCCTCCTTACCAGTTGGTGAGACACGTAGAAGGTTAAAAGGTAGGATCTTAGGCAAAAAATGTTTTGAGTGTTTAAATGTTTGTTTCCCTCGTGGCAGATGCTAGCGGTGCTAGAGACCCTGTGTCAGGCACTTTGCAAATGTAATCCTGTTTCAGACTTCTCACAAAAACCCGTCAGCTGGGTATTGTTATGCCCTATTTTGTAGACTAGGAAGCTGAGGCTCTGAAAATTTAGGTAGCCTGTTGAAGGTCAGCCAGCCAGTATGTGGTGAAACTCAAGCTGGTATCCAAGGTCTCTCTCCAACCCTACCTGAGGCCAGGTTGGGTTCACATCCTCGTTCTCCACTTAAATAGCTGTGTGACCTTGGACAAGTTACTTAGCCTCTCTGTGTCACAGTTTCCTCATTTGTGAAATGGGAATAATGAGAGTGTTCACCTCAAAGGGTGTTGGGAGGATTTATTGAAATAATATATATAAAAGTGCCTATCAAGGGGCCAGCAGCAATGATAACGAATATTCTTACCTTCAGGCAATGATCGTGAATATTCCTCCAACTTTGACTTGCTTACATTCATATCTACCCACCAGATTTTAAGTTTTGAGGGCATGGAGCATAGCTCGCTTGGCTAATTTCCAGATGTGGGAAAAATAGCTTATGTTGGAGTAAATTATCCAACGAAATGATAGCTTGCCTATTCTACGTTACTACTGACTGCACTTGACCTATGGAAATGGGCCTTATTCTGTTCAGGAGACTACCTTTCCAAAGGTAAGTCTGCTTACCTTTCCAAGGGTAAGCGCAACATAATTTCAGCCTGCCCACTGTCCCACAAGTCTGTTTAGAGAATTTGTTTGTAGAAATGATGGAAAACGTGATAAATACAAAGTATTCTGTTTTTTCCTACCCCCAAATGACATTTGTTTATAGTTTTGGCTGAGAGACAGACTATTTCTCACTAAAATGCATTGGTATTTTGTTTGTTCATAGTTTTTCTTTCTGAAAGGGTATTTTTTTTTTTTAAATACTTATCAGCAGTAGTTGTAAGTTAAAAATAACTTCAGCTTGTTGGGTGGGGCAGAGTTTGGGATCCAGCAAATCTGTCGGCTCACCCTGACCAGTTAGAGCGAATTTTATGAAGGGGGAGCCCGAGGGACTCAGGCTATTAAATTTGACCTGTCAGTGTTGTCACAGGACTGTGTGTTTAATGCCACAGCAATTTGCATTTGACCTTACACCCTGTCTGTCTAGGGTGGGGCATCCTTGAAACAGTGTGAACTACGTCTGTTAGGTGTGTTTGAGTAGGAACTGTTGGCTGTGTGTTATTTTTGGGTCTCTGGCTGTCTTGAGTCCTGCCAACTAAATTAAAGTCGGTCAGACACATGTCACTGAAAATATTCTCATTACTTTAATGAGAATCACTTGGCATTCCTCAAATGAGAGCCTGGTTCTGTTTTTGAGAGACGGTCAAGGGCATTTTGCTATAATCCTCCTTCTTTCATAGCCCCGTTGTTCGATTTTAATGAAAATTCTTTTTTCTCCCCTTTCAGTAGTAGTAAATAGGATTTGGAGGCGAGGCTGCTCACTTTTATACAATATAGAGAAATGAATGAAACCACATTTTACATGAATAGCCCAGATTTCCGGTGTGTTTTTATAAAAACACGTTTTTAGAACAAGGATGTTAAATTTGTTATGGATGTCAAGTTTTAAATACAGTGTCAGTGCCAGAAATTGGTTAAAACCATCCTATCTATAACCTTTCAAATAGGATCTTGAACAGGTGAGTAACACGTTTTAGTTCTGAGATTTCTCATGTACAAAAGTAGCTTGGCCTGAACTGCATCTAGACATTGGGTCTTGTGGGTTACTTACTTACTATCACTAGTGTTTATATAATTTTGCAAGGTAAATATTTTTATCCCCATCTTATAGATGAAGAAACTAAGGCTCAGATATGTTAAACGTTTATTTACAGGTCTGCTGAAAAATCAGAACAAACTTTTAGAGAGGTTACCTAATCCAGTTCTCTCCTTTTACCCTTGAGAAGGCTGAGTCCCAAAGAAGAGGAACTCACTTGAACACAGAGCTAGTTAGTAGTAGGCCTGGGAATTAGGCACCATGAGACAAACCAATGGGGTTGGAATGTTCCATTAATCTTGCTGGGCTGACCAATGTCCCTGAGAAATGTAAATTTAAAAAAAAAAAGATTTTATTTATTTATTTGACAGACAGAGATTGCAAGTAGGCAGAGGCAGGCAGAGAGAGAGAAGGGGAAGCAGGCTCCCTGCTGAGCAGAGCGCCCCATGTGGGGCTCGATCCCAGGACCCTGGGATCATGACCTGAGCTGAAGGCAGAGGTTTTAACCCACTGAGGCACCCAGGCGCCCCGAGAAATGTAAATTTTGATGTGGAATTATTTACACACGACAGTGATCAGATTTTATTAGGACTTGTCATCAGTGAGTTTGTTCGGGAGGGCACAAGACAAACAACTTGACCCCCTAAAGAGGCTTCTCCTCCAAATTAACCAGGATCCTAGAGAAAGAGCAAAGTTGAAAAATCAGGCATCTTGTAAGGTTCTTACCTGACTGTCCGATTGAAAGCAGATCTGTGGTTTGTTACATTTTGACAGATTGTCGCAATCACTGCATGTTTTGACTCGTCAACCCTGGTGACTGGAGAAGTGGTTCGTGAGTCATATGGAGTGTGTTTCCTCCTAGGAGTTAATAACTGAATTGTCAAATCCTGGAGAAGTCACTTAACCTGTTAGGGGTTCGGTTTTCCATTGATAGACACACCTGCTGCAGAGATGGTTCTAGGAGTCTCTGGGCATCATTGATTGAAGGGTGATCATTAACCCCGATTGCAAATTTTCTTTGGGGAAATAGGAAAACACAAGTCTCTCCTGTGTTTCTTGGGTGGCCGCCTGCCATACCCGTCATTTTCTCACAGAAAGCAAAAGTCTATGGATGTGTTCTGCACACTACTGTAGGCCTGGTGGCTGCCACGTATCAAAGAATCAAGGTGTCAAGGAGGTCTCAGCGTACATGGAACTGAATTTCTAAGTTGTGGTCCAGAAAATGAAAACCATCTTACTAGCCTGTCTCATATGGTTCAATAAAAATAAAATGAGCCCGTGAGTTGTTTTTTTTTTTTTTTTTTTTTTAACAACAGTACATTCATTTCAGGAAGAAGAATGTAATTTAAAAATAAGTACAGAATGTTCATCTCCTTTCCCATTCTGACTACAGCCTCAGAAATCCAGTCCCTTAAGGGACATAATATTTTCAACCAGGGTTTACTGTTGATAGTAATTTAAGAAATAATTTAGTTCTTTAAACATCTGCTTTGCTAAAAATGGTATTGTATAAAAGTTTTTGTTAAGTGTCTTCAAATTGTGTATTTATTAAAGAGATGGGGCATAAATTAGATTTTTTCTCTCCTCTGTCAACTCAGTGAAAGGAGGGGTTATCTTTAGTTCTGGTTTTGATCATTTTACAGACTATAAAATTTATTATAGAATATCATTCATTCCTGGTCTCAACAGAGTACTTCATGCCTTTGCTAAGTTCCTGGTTCCTTTGCTATGTTCCTTAGAACATTTACTCTCGGGGAGTGTCTAGGGTAGAGAGAAAGAGAGAGAGAGACATACAAATATGTATTCCTAAAATTATGTGGCATCTGCAGTAATAAGGATTTGCATGGGGATTTCTGGGACACCCGCAAGGATAAATCATGTGACCCAACCTAGAACCGTCAGGTAAGGCTGCTAGGAGTTGCTCCTGAGCTCGGTCCTAAAGGATGAGTAGGAAGTGATGAAGCAAATGGAAAGAAAGTTGAGAATGGGGTGGGCATCCTGATAAAGAGGACAACAGGAACAGTAGTGGGGTGGGGTGGGGCGGGTTGAAGGCCTGGGGGGTCTTGAAGGACAGAGTGTGGTGAGGGAGCTGGGGATGGTGGGGTGGGTGGGGTAGGTTGCAGAGGGCTCCGTGTGGTCTGGGAGAAAGCTGGGGCTTCATCTCAAGTGGTGGGAGGTGCAGAGAGCTGTAAACGAGGGAGTGACTCAGGTAGGCTGTGAGGTTGTGCTGTAATACAGATCCCTTGGCGGGAGGGTGGAGGGGCAGATGGGAGAAGGACGTCGCATGGACAAGGGACAGGTCAGGAGGATGTCACTGTTTCCGTGCGGCGGCTGGTGAGCAGCAGAGCCAGGAGGGTGGGAGCTGGGATGGTGAGGAGGGGTACAGCTGAGAGTCCTGTAGGGGGCAAACACGCGGGACTTGGTGATTGAGTCCATGCAAGTGATGAAGAAAGGGCAGTGCCAAGGAGAGCTTTCCAGATTCCTTTCCTTTCCTTCCTTTCTCTCTCTCCTTCTCAGTTTCTTCCTCTCTTTCTTCCCTCTCTCCCTCCCTTCCGTTCTTTCTTTCTTTCTCCCTTCCTCACTCCCTCTGTCTCTCCCTCCTCCCTCCTACCTTCCCCCCTTCCTTCCTCTTTCTCTTTTTCTTTCTTTCCTCTATGCCCAGTGTGGGGCTTGAACTCATGACCTCATCAAGTGCCAGATTCTACTTCAGGTGGAAGAAGAAACAACTGGTTGGGTGGAAGGCTGAGGACGGAGTCTCAAGGTTCTGAGCGAGACCTCACTTTCACTGGTTTCAGGGCCACCAACAGGAGGAACTCTGTTTCCCCTGCCCTGGGAAGATTGCCTGTGTTGAGGGAGGGACTTCTTTCTAATTGCCCCGGGCCTGCCTAGGGAGGAGGCAGGACCTGAAGGGACGTTTAGAACAACATTCAAAGGGGCTCTTCTCTTTCTGTCCTCCAATCTCGGATCCGTCTTGAAATTCCTTAAAAAATGTTATGTATATATATAATGCTCTTCTCACTATAAATAAGTTATAACAAACTTTCTTTTAAACAAAGAAGCAGAGGTGCCTGAGAAGGAGGGATGCCTGGGTAGCTCAGGGGGTTAAAAGCCTTTGCCTTCGGCTCAGGTCATGATCCTGGGGTCCTGGGATCGAGCCCTGCATCGGGCTCTCTGCTCAGCAGGGAGCCTGCGTCCTCCCCTCTCTCTCTGCCTGCGTCTCTGCCTACTCGTGATCTCTGTCTGTCAAATAAATAAATAAAATCTTAAAAAAAATAAAGAAGCAAAGAATGAAATTGCCCAACACCAGCAAGTGAAAGGGTGGGTGGTGAAAATTTGTTTTACGTATGTATTTTTATGTATATATTTTTACCATCTAGTTTGTACTGCCTGCTAGCCCCCTGATTTGGGGCAGAGAGGGGGGGATGCCTCATGTATCTTGGTGGGAGGTAGTGCTGACTTCCAAATTCAGGATCTGAAGGGACTGGATCTTCTCTGTCCCTGCTGTGTTCCGGTCAGGGGCAGGGGCAGGCATGTGACTGGGCTGGAAGTGATGGAAGCAGGTTTGGTGGTTCCTGGTGGGAGGGCATTCCTGGTCAGCGTCACTGGAGGGATGCTGACCCCGGTCGGCCCCTGCTGCAGCAGCTTTGCCATGATCCTTGCTGTCTGGTCCTCTGGAACTCTCAGTTCTTGCCTCAGTTTCCCATGCCTATTTTTTCAGCCTCTTGCTGATGCTATGGACCCCGATAGTCTTCCAGTAAAATCTTTGCACTTAGAAGAGCCGGGGTCAGTGTCTGTTGCTTGCTCCCAGTACTGTCACGGTGTGGAGAGGCATTCGGAGCACACACACACTGTCTCTTCTGCCCATCACCCCTCCCAGCCCCCATGGTCTCATGTCCTTAAGTGCACACTCGGGCTAACCACTGAAATAGACCAGAGAGGATGACTTGTAAATATTAGGACTTACCTAAAGAAATCATCTGCTGAGGAGACTGGACTCAAGCCCACACAGGGGATTTGGCTTGCACAAAATGGGCAGATTTAGAAATATGGAGACAGAGAAGAATGTTGAGCTATCCCTGTGTGAAAGTAAAAGCTGAGAAACTGAAAATCCCAGAGCTATAGATTTTTCTTATAAACCTGTGGTATGAACTTCATCAGAAGAGCGAGGCTGAACCCCGACAAAGTTCAGCTGGTGGTATCTTATAAATTCCCCTAAGGTACACATTCTGTTACATTTTCTACAATTGATGCTTCAGGTGTGGAATTTAGCTTGAAGGCAGGAGGAAGGAGTAACATTTATTGAATACTTGTTGTATGCCTTTTGTCTACATTGGTTTACTTAATTCACCCCCCCAAACCCTACAAGGTAGGTATAATATCCTTATTTTATTCACAAGGAACCTGCACAGTTAGAAATCACAAGGTCCCAAGTGGCAGAGCTGGGATTTCAATCCAGGACTTTTAATTCTAAAGCTCATCCTCTTTCCATGAGCTGATTCTGCCTTCCAAGGTTGGTGTAAGGGCAAGAGGGAGACTAAGGACTGAGAAAGCCGACTTTTAGACCTTGGAAAGAAAATCCTTCTTTGGTGAAACTGAGACTCAGGACTGGAGACATGGCCAACTGGTTTTTGTCATCACTGCCATTGTGTTTTTGGAGGCACTTTGATTGTCTTGGTATCCTACCTCTAAATAACCAAGGAGCTTAACTTTATGACAAAAGAAGTATAGCACTGGGTGCTTGCTGGCAAAGTGAGCGGATGTGACTGTGTAACCCATCACTCAGAAGCTTGCCAGGACTGTCGAATGACCTTCTAAAGGCTGCTGGGGAATACTGTTCTCAAAGTTCAGGGCTCCCATCTTACAGAACGTAGTAAACAGAGTGTTTCCCCAGTGTCTGGAGAGGGGAAGTGGGAGTAGCCCCATCTCACTTTTAGTCTTTTATACCTGACAAGCCCCACCTAGAGCACTTTGGCTTCCCATCCCTGAAATCTTGTGTTGGTGAGCTTGGAGATTCCGGTTTCCATCAGAGAGCACAAACACGGTTCCATTCAAGTTGAAGCTCTAACTACCCTTAGCCATTTGAGTCTCCTCCTGCCATGGAGCCAACAACGGACAGAAGGTTAATGTATTGACTGGAGGGACTGATCCTAATTATCAAGGGAAATAGGTTACCACTACCCAATGAAGGCAAGAGAAAACATATCCAGAGCCCAGAAGGCTCACTGGGTCAATTTTTAGCACTGCCATATGTAATAATAATGGTTAGTGGAAACCCATGATAATCCAGTCAGTACAGGGTCACTCAAGGCTGATTACCAGGAACTGAAGAGTTGACATATCCTATCGGGTAACAAAACTTCAACCACTGGTGGTGCTGAGGGAGAAGGTGGAATGGTGGTGGTAGAGGGATTGCCAACTTATTATTATTATTTTTAAAGATTTTACTTATTTATTTGACAGACAGAGATCACAAGTAGCAGAGAGGCAGGCAGAGGCGGTTGGGGGGGGTGGTTCGGGGGTGGGCTCCCTGCTAAGCAGGGAGCCCTATGCGGGGCTTGATTCCAGGACCCTGGGATCGTGACCGGAGCCGAAGGCAGCTGCTCTGCCCTGATTTCAGCCGGAGTGGACTCTGAAAATCACTTGCTTCCTCTTGCCCCCAGGAGCCAGAGGTAGTAGCAACTTCCTACTGCCTTCCCCTCTTGCAGGCTCCCTCAACTCTACCCACACCTCTGCAAATGATCCCTTCATTAAAATCTCTGAAGTTAAACCATTTGAGTAGAGTTTGGTAACCTGCTGGGCCCCTGCGTGAAACAAATTGGGAGCTGATTTCATTTTCCTGAAAGCATAAAATGATCATTTTATTCATTTTATTGATGCGGTCTTCATTTTCCCAGAGGCTGTGTAGTGATGTTTCTTGAAAAAGCAAGGATTCCTACAATATTTAAATCAGTTTGATCTACAAATGTTCGATTTATGTGCAACCTTCCAGGAAGAAGGCAAACCAGAAATAATATAAAATAAGTGGGGGGAGTGCTATCTTAAAAGTCTCCTTTACCTAAGAAAGTTAGGAAAATAGACTTTTCTCCTAGCATTATGGCAAATAACATCATTTTTTTGGTTAAATGAGAAAGTTGGTTTCTACAGACATGTAGTAGAATTCAGCTGTTACTCTACCTTTTTTTTTCAACTGCCTGTCATCAAGTTATAATCCTCCAGGATATGCAGTAATCATATTTATTCCATCATTTATTCCTTCTTCAAGCTTTTATTTTGTACTTAGACAAAGTCCTGCCATTGGAGAAACAAAGATGAATGGGGCACGGCCCTTGCTCCCCAGACATAGGCTAATTGCAGGCAGAGAGCCATGGGTCAATTCATTCCAGTCTTTGCTTTTGAGTGTCTCCATAAGTAAAAACAAAAAACAAAACAAAACAAAACAAAACAAAAAAACAACTTCCCCAAACAAAAAATGAACTTTTATTCATTCAACAAGTTTTTATTGAACACTTGCAATGTGCCAGTGCTAGGTTCTGGAGGTACAAGACTGAAAGGAAAAATTCAGAAAACAAAGTTTCCAAAATACATGAAACAAAAACAAAAACAAAGCAAAAAAATAAAAAGAAAACCCAACAAATAAGCAAAACTGCCCCAACACCCTAAAACATATACTCAGAGGGTCTCCTGTAGTCATGTCATTTATAGTTCAGGGAGCTAGTGCTGAGCTGGTATGAGGAATAAATGAGATGTTCATGGAGCAGCAGGCATGTAGTAGATGCTTAATGAATGCTAGAGATTATGAGCATCTACTGGGGAGACAGACCCATTGCACTGAAATGGATGTGTAGGATATCTGTGCAAAAGAGTAGAGGAGCACAGAGGAGGAAGGAACCTACTCTGTTCTGGGGAAGTCATGGAAGGTTCTAGAGGAGAGGTGGCAGCTGAAGGACAAATCTCATTTCACCATAGAAAGGACAAGGGAGGATGACATTCAGGCAGAGAGTGAAGCTGTGCAGGAGTGAGAGAGCCCGGGGTGTTTGGGGAAAGCTGTTGACTCAGTGTTGTTGGAGCAGAGGTTGCACGGAAGGAGACAGGAAATGAGTCTGGAAGGCAAGTTAGAGCCTGATTGTGAAGACCCTTGTCTATGATATGGAGGGCAGAGAGCCCTTTGGAAGGAAGGTGAATGTCTTGTGTGGTGCTCAACCCTACAGCGCTGGAGACATGCCGGAACTAGTGTGTCTATCCTTGTGGGTGGGCACTCTGTGGTCTTGTGCTCTCAACAGTTTTGAAGTCTGAAGCAGCATTAGGAGTCCCTAAAGCCAGGGAGCCCAGTGGATCCAGACAGCTGTTCCACAGTACATTCTCCAAACGTGGTATAGGATCATGTCTTTAAATGGCATCCCTCCTCAGCAAGACTTTTCCAGAGAAAGCACACAGATCAGATCATGTGTGACAAAATCATTGTATTTGTGACATAGCAAAAATACAAGATACAACACGAAGACCACCCCTACAAGCTGCTGGGATTGGTAGGTGTCAGAGAATTGATGTCACGTGCTCCCTTATTTTTCTTACCTATCTTCCAGAACCAAAGGGAAGGCACAGGGGCCAAACAACAGATCAACAGTCCATGAAATAACAATTTATTGAGCACATAGAGTGGATCATGTACAGTGCTAGCTGCTGGTGATTCAAAGATGAATAAAACGAGGTCTCTCGCCTGGGAGGAACTCACAGATGAGCGAAGGAGGGAGCTGTGTCTTTACATCGAGTGTCTGCCTTGTGTCAGGCAGGGTGCTGGTTTCCGTCCACCATCCCGTAACGACCATGAGAAGCAAGTATAGTCATCCTCACTCTCAGCTGTGAGAATGAAAGTTTTTGGAAGCCGAGGTATTTGCCTGACGTTTCATAGCTGGGATATCACTTAGGATCCCTGCAGGGAACAGATGAAACACTCAGGTGAGGTAAGTGAGAGCAGTTCATTAAAGAGACAGTTTACAATGGTGTGGACAGGGAAACCAACAAGGGTGGCAGAGCAGTGTGGGACAGCGGTGGGGAGGAATATTCCCACGGTAAGACTGTGAGGAATAAGTGGGAAGCAGTTACAGGAACCTGGATGGTTGTAGGAGAGGCCGCCAGAGAAGACCAGTGGCCTTTGATAAAAGACACGGTCAATCCCAAGACTTGGGACAAAGGAGTCAAGGGGAGGAAGTACATTGACCTCACTTGCTTCTTACCCTTCAATCTCCCACTCACCCCTCCCATTGATAAACCCAACCAGGAAGCTCGAAGCTTGAGGGCTAGAATGCCACTGATGCATCCTCCTGGGGCCCAGAACAAGGCAGAGAAGGGCAGAGTGTTGAGTCTGGAAAGGCGAATGGGAAATAGCCAGCACAACTGGTGAGGCATAAAGAGGGGGTTGAGCCCCCCACTTTTTCTGACTTTCTGGCTCACCTTCGCAATTACCTGTCCGCAGGATTAAACAGCGCAGGAAAGTGGGGTGGACATGTGTTGTTTTTGACGTCCATTGCCTCCCTTCTTTTGGTGACAGCACCCCTCCTTGATACTAACCACGTGTGTGTGTGTGTGTGAGTGTGAGTGTGTGTGTGTGAGTGTGTGTGTGTGTGTGTAGGTGACAGGGTGGGCACGTGGCCCAAGTGAAGCAGTTCTTCACAGAGCAGGGTTGGTGGCTTGGTGAAACCCACCCTGAATGTTCAAAATGTCACAACTTCCTGTGACTAGCACCAGAGGTACACTCTCCACAATGAGGACAAGGGGGTTTCAGGCCACAGGGCGTGCTGGGAAAGCCACACCTTTAGCCAGCCTGTTTCCTCTTAGGAGATGCATTTGGGTTTGTGGTGATGGGATTCTGCCCATCCAGGGTGAGGACCCATTGAAGCTCCTGATTTGCAAAAAGTACCTTTGTTGAGGTAGTTCGTGTCAACTTGACATTGAGGTTCTTTTTTTAAAAACTGTGTTATGTTTGGCACCATACAGTACATCATTAGTTTTTGATGTAGTGTTCCATGATTCATTGTTTTTGTACAACACCCAGGGCTCCATGCAATCCGTGCCCTCCTTAATACCCATCACCGGGCTCACCCATCCCCTCACTCCCCCCAAAACCCTCAGTTTGTTTTCAGAGTCCACAGTCTCTCATGGTTCGTCTCCCCCTCCAATTTCCCCCCAATTCTCTTTTCCTTTCCTTCTCCTAATGTCCTCCATGTTATTCCTTATGCTCCACATGTAAGTGAAACCATATGATAATTGACTCTCTCTGCTTGACTTATTTCACTCAGCATAATCTCCTCCAGTCCTGCCTATGTTGATACAAAAGTTGGGTATTCATCCTTTCTGGTGGGGGTGTAATATTCCATTGTATATATGGACCACATCTTCTTTATCCATTCGTCTGTCAAAGGGCATCTCAGGACTTTCCACAGTTTGGTGACTGTGGCCTTGCTGCTATGAACATTGGGGTGCATGTGGCCCTTCTTTTCACTACATCTGTATCTTTGGGGCAATTACTCAGCAGTGCAATTGCCAGGCCATAGGGTAGCTCTATTTTTAATTTTTTGAGGAATCTCCACACTGTTTTCCCAAGTGGCTGTACCAACTTGCATTCCCACCAACAGTGTAAGAGGGTTCCCCTTTCTCCACAACCTCTCCGACATTTGTTGCTTCCTGCCTTGTTAATCTTAGCCATTCTAACTGGTGTAAGGTGGTATCTCAGTATGGTTTTGATTTGAATTTCCCTGATGGCCAATGATTATGAACATTTTTTCATGTGTCTGCTAGCCATTTGTATGACATTGAGGTTCTGGGAACAATTTCTTACTGGGCCACAAACACCATCTTGTTATATAGTTATCTATCTCTCAATCATCTTACATAAATATAGCTTGTTATGTAATGCCAGGTATCACAATGGGCATTAAAATTTTAGCCATGAAATGATGACGGATGTGAAGGCTTCTTTAGCCTTTCTAGAAGGTCTGGGAGGGGCTGAGTGCAACCCTAGCCAATCATCGTCTTGGATATAGTGAGGCATTCAGGGCACGTGACCCGAACAGAGTGAATTGCAGGACCCGCGTTATGGTGCTAGGAAGTCTCTTTTCTGTCTGGGTTGCAGAGGATGGGACATGCTGGCAGCCTTCTTGTTTCCAACAGAGAAGCTGGAGAGAATGGAGTTAACACAGACTATGGCTGGCTGAGGATACAGACTTGAGTGACCAACTGATCCCAGACTGTCCTGTGGTTAAAACTTAAAGTCCCACATCCTAGGACCCACTCAGCCCTGGGGAGACTGAGACAGTCTCTACCTCAGGGATAGAGCGAGGTATGTCCTGGTGATATCATTGGAGCCCCAAGTCCCAGCCCTGCTTCTGGACTTTCACTGGCTTCTGTCTTTTGCAACCAGATGGGTCCTGACTGAGTCAGAAATGGGCAGCTTACGGGACAGGAGCATGTGGGTCATTTGGACCAAATCACTGAAGTCTTCCAGTACTCCTTGATTTCCCCATCTTTAAGATGAGTGGCTGGATGACTTTTATGTCCTCTCCCAGTCCCATAAAATTGATGCCTCTGTGTCAGCCCAGTCTTGCAACCCCCCACCCCCTCCACCTCTTAACATTAAAACAAAACAAAACAGAACAAACCTGTTGTGCTGAGCCTTCCAAGATCCAAGCAGTTTGCTTGAGCCGATGTTATCATCCCTTGGCACAGTTTTACCTAGATGAAAGTGAGGACTATTAGAATATCTCCTTGCAACTTTTATGTGGGAAGAGGGCTGGAACACTAGGCATGAAATGGTATTTATTTTGCTTGTGATACGAAACAGCCGGAGAGTCTTCATGAATCAGGTATGTTGCTCTTCGGCAGGGACAAATCTCGGGCGAGCTTCTGCAGGCGACCTGAGGCAGAATGTGTTCTAAACCACAGCTCTCCTTGTCTGGGAGGCAGGATTCCTGGGTCCCAGAGCAAGCACTTCATTACTTAGTGGTTAAGAGTTGATGATACATTTTAACATATATTAACATATGTATTCCCTTTACCTGTAGCATGCTTCCCTAGGTACTGGGTTTTATTTGACTAATTTCCACTAATTCTTCAGGTCTTTTATTAAATGTTGCTATGGAGCTTTTACTGGCATGCCTTAGAACAGCTTGGTTACCGTAGTAATCATGGTGAAGCAGGATAGATGTTGGCTGTCAAGCACACCATCTCATCTTCCCCCTGCCCCTGTCTTTCTGCAACAGCTCCTCCTTCACTTTTGGGGCAAACACCCCCTTTCCTGTGCGGTTCCAGTGGGGCTGTTAATCACATGACCACTTACCTCCCTATGAGGGTTGCCCCGTAACCATGCTGAGCCAATCACAGTCCCCATCCCCCATCCCTTATCCTGCATGGTGATTTGTCCATAGACGGGCATTAGGCATGTGACCTAAGTGGAGACAATGAGAGTCTTCTCTGGAATTGACTTAGGGGGATCTGAGAGAGGGAGGGTCCTTGCAGTGGGTCTGCTAAATCAGAAATGTGTGCACCTAGGGATACCAGAGGGTGTCTTAGCAGCACTGAGAAAAATGATGGGCATTAAAAGGGAAAGAAGTCAGGGCACAAAGGGAACAGCGATAAATGGAATAGGAATGGGAGCCCTCTTCAGAGAGAGCCTCCAGACATCATGGAACAGACCCTTTTCACGCGTACAGTTCAGTGGTTCTTGGTGTAGTCACAGGTTGGTGCAACCATCGCTACAATCTAGTTCTAGAACGTTTGCATCACCCCAGAAGGAAACTCTGTCACCTTTAGCAGTCACTAAAAGTCCTACTAAAGTATATCCCCCCATCCCTGGTCCCTGGAGACCACTTATCTCCTTTCTATCTCTATAGATTTGCCAATTCTGGAGATTTCATCTGAATAGAATCATACCGTCTGCGGTCTTTTGTGTCTGCTTTCTTTCACTCCGTGTAATTTTTCAAGGTTCATGCATGTGGCAGCATGTGTCTGTGCGTCAGTTCTCTTTATAGCTGGATAATATTCCCTTGTGTGCACATTTCACATTTTGTTTCTTCAGTATCTGTTGCTATACATTTGGCCTGTTTGGACTGTCACGAATTATACTGCTATGAATTTTCCCCAGATCTCACACAATTGTAATAAATTATTTCCATGACAATTTGTTAATGTCTCCCTTTCCCATCAGACTATTATGTGTGAGCGCAGAACAGCTTACATAGTGCCCAATGGTTAGTAGGTGTTCAGTGGATATGTAATAAGGGGAAGAACATAAGAGTATGATCCCCATTTTACAGACAGGGAAACTGAGGGTTAAGGAGATTAACTTGTCTAACAACTAGTGTGTCCATCACAGTTTTTCACTATAAACAACAGAAGCCAACTCCAGCTGATTGAAGAAAAGGACCTTATGGAAAGCCTGTTGGGGAGTGCACAGAATCACCAGGAAAACCCAGGCTTATAAAGTGAACTGGAATAAGGCAAGCAAGATGGCGGTCATGGCCAAGGCCAAAATGATGCCTGAGGAGCAGCCTAGGGAGGACATGGCTGACCTCCCCATGTCCCCACCCCCTACCCCCCTCGAGCAGAGGACATTACCAGCACGACACTGCTACCATCACTGGCTCTGGATACCAGACATCGCTGCTACGGCAACCGGCCTCACCAGAAGGCCTTTTCTACTGTCCCTACTTCTTTGCAGCACCAGCTTCTGTCGGAAACCCCTGGGTCCATCTGATCGGCTGTGACTGACCGCAAGGAAAGCTGGGAAAATGAATGTCTGGTCTTCTCCGCTTTTATACTTTACGTGGGGTCTGCCTTACCCCAGAACTCCTAGTGGGGGAGTCTCTGGAACAGGAAGATTTAGTGTTGGGTAGAAAAAAATAACTTTAGTAATAGGCGGAGAGCCAGCTCTCTCCAAATTGAATACACTGTAGTTGTTTGATAGTTTCTGACAAGATGCCCAGTCCTCTGAACCTTTGAGTCAGTGAAACCCTTACTTTTACCGTGTTGTTTGCCATCCAGTCCCCACTCTCCAAATGTCAGGTGTCAAAACTATGACAGGTCATCATGTACTGAGGGAGGCCTGTTAATTTCTTATCTGTCCCCCACCTTTTATTTTAAAAAGCAAATCCTGGGTGCCTGGGTGGTTCAGTCATTAAATGTCTGCCTTCGGCTCAGGTCATGATCTCAGGGTCCTGGGATGGAGCCCCGCTTCAGGCTTCCTGCTCAGCAGGAGGCCTGCTTCTCCCTCTCCCACTCCCCTCTGCTTGTGTTCCCTCTCTCTCTGTGTCTCTTTCTGTCAAATAAATAAAATCTTAAAAAAATAAAAAATAAAAAGCAACTCCTGCCAGAACACAGTACCCTTTTAAGTGTAAGCAGAGCTGAGTGCCTAAAATAAAGCAAAACCAAACAGTACCAAACCAAACCAAAAATACCTAGAAAAACACGAGGACCTCAGCCTCTGATCTTGTCATGCACATGTGATTGGGAAGTTTTCCTGACGGTTGTACCTCTGTGCCACCCTCTGTACCAAAATGGACTGTATGGAGAAACATGTGGCTTTTTCCTTGTCACTGTCCCCAGGACTTGTCATGCATGAACCACCTGTGGCATTTCTTCAACATCTTCTCAAGGCACGTTGGCCCTAGACCTTCCATCTTGGGGCGCATGGGAACAGACTGGTGGCACCATCTGAGAGGTCCCATTCTGAATTAAGCAATCTTTGAGGAGATCTGGGTAAAAAATGCACCCGCTCACCTTTGCCCCCTGGGATGCATAGATAATGAGGCCACACAATCATTCACAACCACTAAGGGGGTGCTAACCTCTCTGTATTTAAGCCAAGAGACCTCAGGTTTGCTGGAACATAGGGGGTGGACATTCCAGACAACATGGCTGTCTCTCCTTGTTACCCTGGGCTTTCCAACTGGTGACGGGGGTGGGAGGTGGGGGTAGTAGATCTTAGAGAGAATCTGGTTGTCCCCTGAATATATTTTTTTAAAGATTTATTTAATTTATTTGACAGAGATCACAAGTAGGCAGAGAGGCAGGAAGAAGGAGAGGGAGAGGAAGAGGGAGAGGAAGAGGAAGAAGAAGAGAGGGAGGAAGCGGGCTTCCCGCTGAGCAGAGAGCCCGATGCTGGGCTCGATCCCAGGACCCTGAGATCATGACCTGAGCTGAAGGCAGAGGCTTAACCCACTGAGCCACCCAGACGCCCCTCCCCTGAATATTTTATAGAAATTGGGGCCTGGAGAGGTAAAGCACTTGCTCCAGCTGACATAGCTCACAAGTGACAGGACCAAGGGAGAACTTTGGTTCTCCATCTCCAGAACAGACATAGTAAAAGTAATAAAATATTTGTTTGTCAATCACAAGCATGTTATGACAACCAAGAAGAAAATAGATATGGAAGTAGTGTTAGACACATATTAGGTAAATTTAGCAGACCCCGAGCAAGCGTAATCTCTCTGTACCTCTATCTTCTCACCTGTGCAATGGGAATAATCTTATTGGTACTGTGTTACCAGGTTGCAGGAGGATGAACCAAGTGAAAACGTGTAAATTGCTCAGGGTAAGACTTGGCACATTGTGTGTGCTAAGTGAATGCTAGTTATTAATATTGGTTTCTTGAACCTGTCACCCAAAGGAAGCTTCAATTAGGTCCTGCTCCTTGACTGATAAATTAAAAAGTTAATTATGTGGCTAACTACTCCCCTTCAAATTTTGCTGTGAAAATCTATCCAAAAGCTAAGTTCTCACTGTCCTATTTTAATGAGCCCCAGAGACAATGGCAAAGGCTGATATAGAAATGTGCAGCCGCTGGGCACCGTCCTGAAGGGTGGTTTTGCTTCAAATCCTGGCTCTCTTGGTTGCTGCCTGGGTGTCCATAGGCCAACCTTTTCTTTTCTTGGGCCATCCATTTCCTCAACTGCAAAAGGAGGGAGTGAAAAGGCTCTTCTCAGTTCTAGATGTCTCTGTCAAATCTGTAGTTTCTGATCTGTAAATTGGGGACAATAACAATATTCCTTTCCAGGGTTGTTGTGAGGATTAAATTAGATAGTGCACAGTGTCTGGTGTCTTATGAGCTCCTAGTAAGGATCAGCTATAATATTAACAGCCATTGGAAGGTGTTTGTTTCTGAAGCTAACCAGTCTTAGCTTCTTTCCTCCATGGTCTTGGTCTTTTCCTTTGAAGCCAAGTACAAAGTTTTGGGTGACTGAGAGTTCTGGTTGGTTGAAGGCTGGTTAATCAAGAGTTGGTTCCCCTCCTGTTTTGTAGCTCATGCGTATTTGTGGACAGAATTCACAAGAGACCTGCTAGGCATCAGATGGTACTTGTCTCAGGCACGTCCGTTCTGGGGAAGGAAAGTGACGTGGGTTACCATTCAGTGGTCACTGCTCTGAAACCATCGAGGCAAGTTGGACTCTGGGAGATCCAGGTTGGATAATCTTTTACCAGAAGTGGAAGCAGCTTTTTCAGAAAATGAAAAAAAAAAAATCTACTATCACTTTTTTGTCTGAGTGCATCAGAGAAAATATTTTTCTTGGAGATAAATCAAAAAGAGGCAACTGCCCCATCCACACAAAAGTAATAAAAAATAATAAAATCTCCTGTGAGCAGTCACTTCTTAGTAACCTGGACCCAGAAGATGTGGGTTCAAAGTCAAGGGTAGAACGATAGTAGATGCATCACATAAGAACACAAAGAACACGGAGAACTGGTAATGGATTTATGACATGTTTATGAGACTGAGTATTTGCTTTTTAAAGAGCCTCCTTCCCACAGCTTTGCAAGGAAAGGCATCTCAAAGGAATGTTTCTCCTTGGTGTCCTAGAGAGTGATGGAGGGAAAGAGCAAGGAGGAAGCAGAGGTGCTGTTTATCTGGGGATGGAAGAGATAGTGAGCAAGTGACCTATGTCCTAGACCCTTTGCACAGAAAGTCAACTCAAGGGTCTTAATCAGATTCTGGGCTAATGGTCCTTCTGGAAGGGAAGTATTATAGTGAGTCCTGCCTCTAGGTAGCTCTTGGGGTCCACGCCATGGAGTCCTTGGCACACTGATCATGGACCCATTTATCTCCCACGGCTCAGTTCTCCTTCTACTGCCCATGGTCTACTCTATAAGCTCCCTGCCCACCTCACCAGCCACCCAATCCCCTAAGAGCACCATCTTCTAGGCTTTCCTTCAACATGTTCTCTGCCCTCACCATCCTCCCACTTATCAAGCCCATCACGCTGTCTCAGATCAATCAAATTAACGCCTAACTACTGCTAATATCATGCATTGAACGCTTACTATGTGCTCATTGCTAAGTTTGCTTTACAAATAATATCTGAAATCCTTACAAAATCCCCCAAAGATGGTTATTCCCAGCTCCATTTTTCGTATGAGAAAACTGAAGTTTATTTGGTTGCTTGACTTCTCCAACGTCTGACAACTAACTAGAAGCAGAGCCAGAATTTAGCCCCAGACCTTCCCTCTCTCTAAGATCTGGACAATTTGCAACTCAATGTATCAAACTATGTGGCACTATAGGACTTTTCTCAGAACAAATATACGACATAGAAGATAAATGATTGGAAGTGGAGCTGTTCCATGGAGAGCAGGGGTGGACGCTCAACATATGTCGACCGACTATTGTTTTGTGTTCATGTCCAAGGTGAATTTTATTTGTTAATTAATTCAACAGGATTGGATTATTTTTGAGTGTATACCTTCTTGTTATAAGCAAGTCCCTTGTTGTAAGCAACTAATCCACCCCCCTTGGGTTTGTAAAATGGGAATAATAAGGCCTCCTGGTTTGCTGAATGTAGGTTTAGAGTGGTAATTGTGTAAGGTGATGGCATGTGGGAGACCAATTCTAAGATAGTAAAGACTGTTTTCTCATTTATTGAGTGACCTAAGAGGGTGTTGCTTTCTTTAAAGACACCAGAACCCAGGTGGACCTTAGAGGCTCTCCCGCCTTGCATAGCAGGGAAGGTCCCATCCACCTGGGAAAACATAAAGGGTGCTGGTAAATGTCAGGTCTGGGAAGAGACGCGCACAGCTGCTCGCATGAGCCAGCCAGTCGCACTACCTTGGAAATGGAACATTTTTATTCCAGCTTCCCAGGTGCTTTGTAAAATCCCTTCGTTCAGTTGCTTTTTATGACAACTCAGAATGCTCTGATGCTGACATCATCCCAGACAGTGGATGGCTGGGGGATGGTTATTTTTCCTAAAATTTCTTTCTCAATGGCTGGATTCCCTGAAGGTAGTATTCCTGCTTCAGGTTACACTTTAGGGAGTGTCTTTCCCCTGGAGCAGAGCCACGAGTTGGACTGCAGAGAGAGACTTGGGCCAGAAAAGCTTTACTAGGGACGGGGCTGAGGCAGAGAGGAAATAACCATGGGCCCTTGCAGCTGCCGCTCAAAGGAAGAAAGCTGTTCGTTCTTTCTCTCTTATATCCTCTCCTCCATATGGTTGTCCTTAACAAGAGCCATGGAGGTCTCCAGTTACCCCAGAGTATTTGTTAGTGTTCCCAGCAGATATGTAAGAAGGAGAGTTGCCAGAAAGGGCCTCTGGTTACACAGACATTTCCCATGCAGAATAAGTGACTTGGGGAAATTGTATATGCCTTTGGGCTGAGCTAGGTCGAGTGAGGCCAGCACGTGTAAGTATTCTGCTAGGGCATAGAAAAGCTGGGAGGGTCTCATGGGTCTTACTTAGAGTCAGAGCATTTGAGAGCTTGGATTCAGGAGATACTCTGAGGCCCTGGGAAGTTGTGACTTGCCCTGACAGGTGTCTCTTGAGTCTATTAGTCTGTTGAGTATATTAGTCAAGACACCTGGCTGTGAGTGAAAGAGACATGAGGAAGAATTAAAGAGCAGAGGGAATTTATTGACCCATGTGCATGAAAAGCCCAGGAGTGGCACTTGGGCTATGGGCATGGCTTGAGATCCCTTGTGACTCTGTGTCTTTCTGTCCATTTCACATCCTTGCTCACCTCTGTGCTGGTTCAACACCAGGCAGGCTTGTCTCAGTGTTGACAAAGGTAGCCAAACTTTTGTTGAACTCAGAGCTGGTGCTCCTAGAAGTAAGGGACAGCATCATTTCCAAAATTCCAGGCCAAGTACCAGGAATGACATGATTGACCTTGTTTGGTTCACATGTCCATCTCCTGAAGCAATTGCTCTACCCAGGAGAATTCTAATTGGTACCATCAGAAGCTTGAGAGGATGGGGCTGTCCCACCTGAACCACCTGGACTGCCCAAGGGGTACAGGGATCCCTCAGAGATGCTGGGCAGACAAGAATCTCTATGCCTTCGGCATGGCAGAACTGAAGGGCCATGATGGCTGCTCTCTGAGGTCATAGTCTTGTTGGGGAGTATGGCTTGTCCTCTGCTTTTCTTGTAGAGTGATAGAATTTGGTTGCCTGTGGTAAGCAGAATAATGTTCCTCCAAAGATGTCTATACATCCTACTCCCCAGAAACTATGCATATTTTTATGTTACATGGCAGGGGGAATCAAGGTTACAGATTAACTTAAGGATTCTAATCAGGTGGCCTTCAAATAAGATTATCTTGGATGAGGCAGGTGGGTCTAATGTAACCATGAGTCCTTTATTAAAAGGTGGCAAAAGAGTCAGAACCTGAGAGATGGCATTGGGAGGAAGACTCTCCTGGCTTTGAAGGTGGAAGGGAGCTATGACCTAAGGAATGTGGGTGACTTTGAAGGTAGAAAACGCTAGACGTGGATTCTCCCCGAGAGCCCCTGGAAGAGAATCTAGTCCTGCTGATTTTAGTCCAGCAGGAACCGTTTCAGACTTCTGATCTCTAGAACTGTAAGATAATAAATGTGTGTTGTTTTAAATCATTATGTGTGTAGTAATTAGTTACAGCAGCCATAGGAAATTAACACACTGGCCAGAATAAAGACATTGATTGACCTTCTTTGCATCCAACTGTGGCTACCACTGAGTCCTGGGTGTAGGGGGAGTGGCTTTGTGACATTTCTTGGGACTCTCAGGCAGCAGGCAGTGCCCTGTCATCTCCCTCTTTATCTCTTCCATCCTGCTCCCTAGACGTGGAGGCCAACTGGACCACCAGGATGAAGCCATACCCTACAGAAGGTGGAGGTATGAGCTGGAAGGAGCAGAGCCACAGAGCAGCCTTGAAATTTCTACCTTAATGCTTTGACATGAGTCATGTCATGAGTGAGAAGTCAATATTTATCTTGTTCAAGCCACTGTTATCATGGGGGCCTTCAGAAACTCACAGCTGGAGCCAAACCTAACTGTTTTGGAGAGAAAAGGCATTAACATTGACCTGTCAACGGATCGAGTCTCTACAAGGTGAGAGCATCCCAAGGGTGTTCCAAGGGTGATTCGGGAGTTCCTCCCTGATCTGTAACTCTTTCCTGGGGCCCCCAAGGTCTTTTCCATCTGGGGCTGACATCTTGGCTTCGCAGCCCTCAAAGTCATCCTGTCTCCTTTGCTGTTAGTGCCTGTTCTTCAGCTGCGACCCTCACCGATCCTGATTCAGCGTGACTCTCTGGCTCTCTGAACCCTGTGCTGTTTTGGTGAGCACCCATGACGCAGTGCTGGCCCCAGGAAACACGCTCTTACCCTGGCTGGCCTCCCCCCACCCCACATCCCACCTACATACAGGTAGATACGAATGCAAGATTTAACTAATAATAGAGACCGGGTCTCTAGGTGTCTGTGTGACTTCAGAGGACATCATAGTTCTAATAACTAACATTTACTGAGCGCTCACCACGAGACAGAAAACTGACTAGTGCTTTATATTTGAAGTGCCTGTAATCCTTAGAATAATACTAGGAGCAGGTGCTAGTGTTACTTCACTTTACAGGTAAAGAAACTGAAACTGTATTAACAGAGAAGTTAAATAACTTGTCTGAGGTCGTTCAACTGCCAAATGGCAGAGCCAGTGTATAACCCAAGTGGTCTGATTTTGGAGCCCATGCTGTGATACATTAGGTGTGCTGTTTCCCAAGCCCAGGTACTTTCATCTTCTGAGTAGCACTCTACTTCAGTAAAAAGTTTAAAGGATCATGATAACGGTTCAGGAAACCAGGCAGGGTCGCCCCCTATGGTCATGTGGACTGGACACTGCACAATTCGGGAGGTACCATTCACATTGGCAGTTATGTTAGTTGCACCCCCTGGAGTTGTGCAGTAGACAACCTACACAGCTATATGTGGCCACTCTAAGGGCTTACATAAGCCGATAGCAGAAGGTCACATGGAAATGCCAGGAACTCAGTTGGGGAGCTATTAAAAACTGTGCTTGGGCATTAGTGTTGAAGATTAGGAATCAGGGAAACAAGCCAAGGTAATGGGAGATAGGAACGCAGAGGACTTTTGCTGGGACAGTCTGACAAAATCCACTGGTTAGTTTCTTTCACTCCCAGACCTGCATTAGATGATTCTTTACAAATGGGGGAGGAGTTAGTTTTGTTGTTATCATAGAAATAATACATACTAATATTTTTTTGAAGATTTATCTATTTATCTGAGAGAGAGAAAGCATATGAGAAGTGTGGGAGGGGCAGAGGGAGATGGAGAGAATCGCAAGCAGACTCTCCGCTGAGCAGGGAGACTGTCACGGGGCTTGATTCCCACAGCCTCAGGATCATGACCTGGGCCGAAATCAAGAGTTGGACGTTCAACCAACAGAGCCTCCCAGGTGCCCTTAATACGTGCTTATTGATGGACATTTGGAAAATGCAGAAAAGCTTAAAGAAGAAAATAGTAGTCATCCATTGTTTATGACCCAGAGAGAGTCCCTGCTAATATTTTGTTATATTTCCTCCATATATATATATAGTATGTGGTCAATCATGTTAAAATATTAACTTGTACTATTTGTATAATTTTCATCCAGTCTTCTAGAATGGTTCAGATGGGACTGGGCTGACTCTTGCTTGTCCTGGGTCATCTTTAGTGCTCCACCTCGCTGCTAATACAAGCTACTGGGCGATTCTATGCAAAACTAACAGGATTGAAGGGGAGGAGTGGGAGTGATTGTTGGGACAGGAAATGCATCCCAGTCAAACCCAGGGTCTTGAGTATCGAGGGGCCACTGGAACACAGGGGCTGGCACAGAGACTCATGAGCCCGTTTGTACACCTGGGAGCTTGGTGACCTTGCAGATGATAGACTGGTCCTTCTGAAGGAGACCTTTGAGGTGATGTGGTCCAGCCTCCTCCCTTGACTTCCTTCCAGGAATCCAACATGTCCAAAACTGTGTGATGGGGAAGGCTGGATTTACCATCTACTCTGGAATAAAGACATGTTCCATGCTTAAAGCAGCATTTTGGTCAAAGACTGCACACTGTCATCCATGTAGATTCATAAGTACCTTAGCTTCCTTAAGGCTCTGAGAAGGCTTGCTGCAAAGAAACCTGTTGGAATTGGCTCAGTTCAGTGTTCCCTGAGCTTGTGTAGACAAGAAGTTCTTTCCACATTAATCATCTAGTCACATCCTAAGGAACATCCTTGGGGGGAGAGAGGCTGTGGTACACTGTACTGGCTGTCCACTTAGGCCGGAAGGGACACCTGAGGACATAAGCAATGTCATACTGGGTCAGAGCCACAGTCCTTCTAGCCCAGGAATGTACTCTCTGTTAGGGCCACCAAGGAAAGTGTTGCAAGAGCATGTGGCTGCCCTCGACTGAGGCCAGGTTTAGAGGCTGGAGACTGGGTCCTCCTAAAGGGCTTAATAGCTTCATATGACACGGCTGTCCCCCAAATGGATTTAAACTTCTGAAAACTTCAAATAGTTTATACTAACTCAATTCCATGGGTGCAAATTCTTGTGTGTCTTGTTCATGGCTATATCCTTAGTGCCATGAATAATGCCTGGTACACAGTTGGCACTCAAGAAAGGCTCGCAAAACAAATGGGATGACATTTCCTATTCTTTTTGAGGGGCGCAGAATTCCTCTGGGAGACATAAAAGTCTTGAACTTTCTCTTCCCAGGTTCTCTGACTTACAATTTAGGATTCAGATTACAATTTTCTTTGAAATTTATGTGTGTTGAGTGCTTAATGGATGTGAACCCCGTACCGGACACGTTCCCATATAAATAAACTCCTATCTAAACTTTCAACAATCCTGTAAAGTAGGGTCGTCTCCATTTTCCAGGTGAGGAGGTTGAGGCTGGGAGACGTTAGGTGACTTGGCTCAGGTCTTGTTCTAAATGGAGTGGCAATGCGGAGATTTATGACCCCACGGCCAGAGCCAGGTCAAGCTCATTAACGAGAGCCTGGGGTGATCAAAGGCCCATGAGATGCATGAGGAAGAGGAGGCCCCAGACGAAGACTCCTCCTGGTTGCAAATGAAGGTACTTCCTCTTCTGAAAAGTAGTTTGCAGCAAGGACTGGCCACGAAGGCTGTCCTGCGTGCTAAGCAGGGACCGAGCAGGGACCTGTCCTGTCTCGCTGTGGAAAATAATTCTGCCTAAGGCAGAGTGACTCTGAGAATTAGAAACGTGAAGAGTTCTCAGCTGTTGTTTTTGTTTGCTTGTTTTTTAGATTTCTCAGCTGATAGAGCAGCTGAGGCACTAAGCCTGCCCAAGCCTTGGTTACAGCAACACGGGGCCATAACACGGCAGCCGGTCCTCCCATTGTCCTGTCCGCTCAGCAGGCTGGTGTTTCTCCCTTCATTCAGCCCTGTGAACGCCCAGGCATTGGTCTCCATCGATCGATCGCTCCAGAGTAACTTTTTTCAGTTTAACTTAACAATGGGAGAAAACCATTATAACACCTGGTTGCTTCTGAAAATGGTGTCTGTTCCTTTGAGCTTGAGCACAAAGGGGTAATTAGGGTTTTTTGGTTGTTGTTTTTGTTTGCTGTTTGTTTGTTTGTTTTTTAGATTTTATTTATTTGAGAGAACACAAGCTGGGGGACAGGAGCAGCAGAGGGAGAGGAGAAGCAGACCCCTGCTGGGCAGGGAGCCCGATGTGCGACTCGATCCCAGGACCCTGGGATCGTGATCTGAGCCAAAGCCAGACACTTAATGGATGGGGACACCCAGGCATTCCTATCCTTCTGTATTTTAGAACAGCGTATTCTCCTAGCTGAGGGGATGGTCTTATGGGAAGGAAGGGGCGTCTCTGTCTGTCTGCCCCTTGCGGGGGGGAGGGGCGTGCCGCAAGGGTATATCGCGATGTTTTTGTTTGGGGGTTTTCTTGCCTGTCAGTGTTCATGCTTTGCCAAACAAACTTTGTATATTTTGTATATTTCTCGCGAAACCCTGGGCATTTCCTGCCACTCAGAGAAGTAACCCGATGAACCCAGTCCCATAAAGGTGACAGTGGTGTTTTACTCTCTCGGAATGCCTGGAAGAGGATACTAAATCAAAGTAATTCATTTCCAAGAGGGGAGAACCTCAGGTGATGGTGCCTGGTGGACAGGAGAAAGGATCTGGACGTTGGGGCTTGCTCTTCCTAGAGCCCCTGCAGTCAAATGACAGGAGGTGGTCTTGGGCTTAGTCCTGAACTGGGGCTCATCTAACCCTGCTCTCTCTGTATGTGATCTGCTCGCACAGTGAGGACCCCTCCTCTGGGTGGTCAGAGGGAAAGGACTGACCTCTCATCTGAGACAAGGCACCTGCAGAGTCTTGAAGGTGCGGCCCGAACACTATAAGGAGTATTGTCTCCTGACTCCTGCCCTAGTCAGTGCATAGCCTGGGCTCAGCGTTCAAAAATCAGGAGCTTCCCACAGGTGAGATGAGCTAAGCGAAAACCTGGTACAATTCCTCTATTAGGAAGGAAAAAAGAAGGAAAGCTTCGCTATTAGGAAACCAAAGCAGAGAACGTATCACCGCAAGAACTGATAGTATGGACAATCCATTTCAACAGCACACATTAGTGTGCTAATTTAATTCAAAATTTAGATTGATATACTTCCTTTGTATAATAAGACTCAACTCTGTGCAGGCAGAAACCCAGGAGCGCTCTCACGTCCTTCCTCTTCTCCACCCCTGTGTCCAGACCCATGTGGAGTCCAGGATGCACACCTGAGTATCACTTCCCTCCATCATCGTGGTCAGCGCCCACCATTGCTCCAGGCTATGCTGCAGGGGCCTCTGTGTGTCTCTGCTGGGTCCCTTCTAGCCAGTCTTTACTGTGGTGTCTCCAAAATTGTGCACACAATATGACCCATTGTGAGCAGGCGGAAAACATTAGAACTTAGATTTTTATTTATTTTTAATAAAAGAAGGAATACAGCTTTAGGAATAAAGCTTTACTGTTATTCAACAGATGGGTTGACCCTGACCTCTTACCCAGTCTTGTGCAAGATAGCCAGTTGCATGTGTCATTTGGTTCAAGAGGTGTCCTGGAGGCTTCGGTTCCAGGCGGGGTTCAGGAAGTATCCCCATGGTTTCTTCTTTGGTTTCTTTCCCCATCCCCCAGCTTTATTGACGTATAGTGGACAACAAAAAATTGTATATATTTAAGATATACATCTTGATGATTTGATATACATATACATTGTGAAATATAATAATCAAGGTAGTTAAAGTATCCATCACCTCGTATAGTTACTTTTTGAGTGTGTGTGTGGTGAGATTACTTAGGATTTACCCTTTTGGCAAATTTCAAGTACACAATACAATATTGTTAACTGCAGTGTAATATATGCACAGTGTTGTACATTAGATTTTTGGAACTTACTCATCTTGTGTAAATGAAAGATTGTACACTTTGATGGACATTTCCCCATAGCCCCCAGGGGCTGGTAATCACCATTTGACTCTGTTTCTATGAGACTGACTATTTTAGATTCCATGTATCAGTGACATCATGCAAAATTTGTCTTTCTGCATCTGGCTTATTTCACGTAGCATGATGTCTTCTGGGTCCATCTATGTTGTTGCAAATGGCAAGCTTTCCTTCTTTTATAATACAGCTGAATTGTATTATGAGCTACATCTATCTATCTATCTATCTATCTATAACCTTTCCTTTCTCCATTCATTCATTCATCAGTGGACATTTGGGTGGCTTCTGTATCACGACCATTGTGAATAATAGGACAATGAACATGGGAGTGCGGATCCCTCTTCAATATCCTGTTTTCATTCCCTTTGGATATATACCCCGAAGTGGGACTACCGGATCATATGGATCAGGTTTTCTGAGGAATATCGACACTGGTTTCCATAGTGGCTATCTCAATTTACATCCCCACAAATGGTGCACAGGGGCTTTCTTTTCACGACATCCTTACAAACCCTTGTTATCTTTGGTCTTCCGGATAACAGCCAACCAAGCAGGTGTGAGGTGGTAACTCATTGTGGTTTTGATTTGCACTTCCCTGATGGTTAGTGAAGTTGAACACCTTGAAACAACATACCTATTGGCCATGTGTATGTCTTCTTGGGAGAAATGCCTGTTCAGGTCCTTTGCCCATTTGCTTTCAATGTGTTGCAGTGTGATACTGTGGCTTGTATCTTTTCGGGGGGAAACCTGCTTCTGGATTACATTAAGTAGTTTTAATTGAATGATCTTTCAAAGACATGGACAAGCAACTTACAAGGATTCTTGTGTCACCTTTGTAGATTGCAGATAAGACTAAAGGCAAGCAACTGGGAACCATAAGCTAACGGACGAGCTGTTAAACCTCCTGGAATTGGTAAGGACAGTGATCATTGAATCATCTCTGACGCTATGCTGGCTGCCCTCCCAGTTCAGAGTGATCCAAAATATCCAACGGACAAACATCTATTACTATTGATAATAAACCTCACCCTAAATGTATATTATGCTTTGAGATATTAACTTAATGTAGTCATCATGGTAATTTCTGAGACTTAAAGAAAACCTTTTCCTTGAGGACATTTTCAAACATACACAAAAGAGAAAATATAATCATGAACCTCCACAGGCCTATTGCTTGGCTTCAATGATTGTCAGCCTTCTGTCAAGACAAAACTTTTAAAAACTGTTTTTAGGAGCGCCTGGGTGGCTCAGTGGGTTAAGCCGCTGCCTTCGGCTCAGGTCATGATCCCAGGGTCCTGGGATTGAGTCCCGCATTGGGCTCTCTGCTGAGCGGAGAGCCTGCTTTCCTCTCTCTCTCTCTCTCTCTCTCTGCCTGCCTCTCTGCCTACTTGTGATCTCTCTCTGTCAAATAAATAAATAAAATCTTAAAAAAAAAAACTGTTTTTAGCATGAACTCCCTTTGAAGGATTTCGATATTTGTATGTTTTGTAATGTACATAAGCTCTGTAGTATATGACAAATATTCGGTGCATAAATTTACATAAATCAAAGGCATATACTCAAACACTTTTTGCTCATCAGGATTTTGTAATCAAATGTTTAGAGAGGGCTGCTTCCCGTTGCAATCAGGCCTTTTCTCTGTACAAATCTCATCGCATTGCTCTGTGTGGCACACCCCTTAATGGCTTCCCATTGCTTTTAAGGAAAGCTCAGCAAGGACCCACTTAAGTCTCTTGCCTCCCTCCCCTGCCCTCCTCCTTTGTTCTCTCCCCTCTGGCGCCAGTGCCGGTCGACAGAGCACACTTTGCACGGTGCACGTATCGACCCGAGTGTCCTTCTGTTTAAAGTGGGGAGGGGCAGAGGGAGAGAATCCTAAGCAGGCCCCTTGCTCAGCGAGGAGCTGATAAGCAGGACTCACTCTCATGACCCTGAGATCATGACCTGAGCCAAAATCAAGAGTCAGATGCTTAACTGGCTGCGCCACTAAGGCGCCCCTCCTCTGTGTCCTTTTGCCTGAAGGCTTTCCACATTCTTCTTCCTCTGTTTCCCTTTCCAGCTCCAGCTCCACTTTCTTTGGGCGTCCTTTCCTTCCTTCCAGCCCAGGTTGTGTTTCCCGAATGTGATGCATGCTCATGGAATTGATTTCTTTTCCCGCACTTGTCTGTGTCTGTAATATGTGACTATAAACTCGTTATATGACCATACAGACTCTGTGTAATGGGAAGACTCTGAGCGGTGGCTAATGTCAGTGTCTCCCTGTAGACTAAAATCTCCAGAAGGCTACCTCCCTAGCATCTATGGCAGTGCCCAGCACATAGTTGGCATTCGACAAGTTGTGGACCGAAGGAAGCCTATCTTACGGTGCAAGGTTAAAACAGCGCAGGGGGAGAGGCGAACCCTGGTAGATGAGTCATCACTACATGAGAAGTTCAGCATCGCAAGAGATAAGGAACAACGCAGGACAACAATCGGAGTTCACAGGCAGTGCGTGGGTGAGTGCCAAACAAGCGCAGTGGATGTCAAGTGCTTCAAGTTCAAAGAGAACGGTCTCCATGGGGGGAAGGGCTGGGCTGGCTTCAGACAGTATGATCTTTTGAAATATAAAAGCCACATGTGAACAAATGCTGACTGACATCCTGGAAGCTGCAATCCTTGCTTTTTGGGATACCGAAAGCGTAATTTAATTTTGATTTACAAGAGTCTCCAGTTCGACCCTGAAGTCAAAATGATAATGTCATCTTCCCAGATCATTCCAGCATGAATGAATCTGCCCTTTTCTCAGGCTCCATGTTCATTATGGCCTTGAAGATGGAGCCGTGCTTTATTAGCAATAACATCTTCCCTTCGGTCTTGCAACAGTTTCTCCCAGTTTGACTTTTGACTGGGCTCTCACATGGTATTTTTTTGTGGTTTTGTAATAAAGGGACTTGTTTTTTTACATGATCTGGTAAATAGAGATCCAACTCTTGGTATTAATTTAGAAGACTGTAGGCTGATTTGTGAAGCCCAGTCTGACATTCATATAATCTGATCCTTTTTTTGCCCAAGGGAAGCTCGATTTACATCTGTTTTAACACACACTTGTTTATTTCTCTGGTTTCTTACTCTTCTGCCTTCATTAGAATATAAGCTTCATGAGAGGAAGGGCCTTCACTGTTCGGTCTCCATTATAACCTCAGCACCTAGGACAGGGCCTGACACAGAGCAGGCCCTCAGTAAATGCTGAATGTTTTCAGAATCTCTCAAGCTTGTAAGCAACTTGAGGAGAGAGGACATTTTTTGTTCTAACCCTTTATTTCCTATGGTATTGCCTAGTATCAGATACTTACTCATAGTGGATGTTGGGAGGACATCAGCTAAATGGAATCAAAGAGAATTCTGCTGAGTTTTTTGACCATGGTAGAGGAGAGAAGGAAGAACAGGTTGGGGAGGACTGGCTTTAAAATGGATGGACTTACTGTGGAGTCACAGCTCCCTTCTCATTCACTGAGTGACCTTGGGGAGATCATTGGGTTTCTCAGCCTCAGTGTACTCTTCTGTAAAACAGGCATGTTAACTCCAGTAGTCCTCGACCTAGGGCCCTTGTGAGACATTCCGTCTGGGAAGAGCTCTGTAAACAGAGAAATGCCTAGAGATATGAGTTGTGTGGACTCTGGCCAAGGCAGTTAGGAAATGCTGGAGATTCCCATAGGGCTGTTGGCAGTGCCCTTGGCCTTCAGACAAACAGTGGCCCCAGAAGTTAAACCTGCTGGGTCCAGATTTCCAGGTCCCCGTCTCTATAAGCTCCTCTTGTCATCACCTTCCCTTCTACCCTGCTCTCTCCTGTGGCTTCTTCCTCCCTCCCCCACCTCCAGCCTCGCTTTATGCTGGTTCATCCAGTCCGTCTGAATTGCCAGATGAAATGTAACTTGATAGCCTGAGTTATCTAAAATTACATTCCAAAAACATCTCTGTGCTTCCTCATGGGAGAAAGGAAAGCAGGGACCATGGTGAAAGAAGGCGATACTCTAACCATATTCTAGTTTTTCTTTTATGAAATTTGGCCTACGGTTTCCCAAAGAAATTTTCCTAATCAATGCCAGCCATGCAGGTAGAATAAAGAGTCTCTTACCGGGTATGATCTGAAGGGAACTAGAAGGTCCAGCCCCAGTCTCTCTTATTGGCCTGAAATTCTCCCCTTACCTGCACTTTTGTGCAGGTATAATGTATTGAAGGTATACATATTATATAATGTATATATAATATACTGCAGGTGTAATATATTGAAGCCAATATATTTTCACTGAAGATCACAATTCACTGTTATCCCTGAGCTGCAGTTAGGGTGATGTTAGATTCCAAGGGCCTGGAGCACAGAAGACAGAATGGAAACCTTGAAAGGACAATGTAGATGGGTGCCCAGAGTAGCTGAGGGCTTATGGGACCTTGCAAACTGAACCAAGACAGGATGGAAAAATGGAGATGGGGTATCAGAAGAAAAGGGTGGAGATCTGGTAGTGCCACAGATCGGGGCAGCGTAACTCTCCTCTGCCTTTAAAATTTTAATCCTCACTGAGCTGGTTCATTATTGTTTAATTATTATTAACTAAGGTTAGTGGAAGTATGGTGTGTGTGTGTGTGTGTGTGTGTGTTTTCTGAAATTTCAAGGGGCTCTTTATTTTGTCTAAATGAAAACAGTCTAATTGACTTTTTGGATTTTTATAATAATTTCATTATAATTATATCTTAGTTTCATTATTATGAGACAATACAGAGAAGACTGAAGTTCATTGAAAATAGCACCCGGCCTCTGTGCCTTATGCTCCTTCTTCATGCCCATGGTCCTGCTCCTTGTCCTGGTCTAGGTCACCTCTTACACCTTGGCTTGAGCTTTTCCCTCTCCCCAGGGCACCCTCATGCTCTCTTCACGGGTCCCTCAAAGCTGAGCCCAGACTTTCTCATGAAGTTTCTCATGATTTCTGTGCCACATGCCGAACTGTGCTTACGAATTCGCCCGTCATGCACCCACTTTACTCTCCCTGTCAGAAGTTGGAGTGCACTTGCTTTCCACTCTACTCCCCGCCCCATGCTCCTGTTGGGGTGAGGGACATAAGAGAACTGTCATCCTCAGGCTGTAGCCCTCAAAGGCACTTAATAATGTCTATTGAGTTGACTGTATGCTGCTGGTGCCAGTGAATTTCTATAGTGGTCTCAGAAGCTCTAGAAAGAAAGCATCCCACTTCCTGTCTGATGACCGAAACCCTCTCACAATTCACGTAAGCCTTTCATTACACTTCAAAGCAACGTTTATGAAAAGGGCTATCCAGTTTTCAGCTCTCCTAGAAGTATCTGAATTATAGATCAAGCATCCTAATCCCAGAGGTATAAGGTGTTCTACGTTGAAACATATACTGTTTATGCTACACTGAGAGGTCATACAGTGTAACAATCAGTCAAGCTCAGTTCTGGGACCAGTCCCTCTGGGTTCAAGTAAATTGCTAATCTGTGTAGTTCCTACCACATAGAGATGTTGTGAGATTAAAAGTGGTAATAAGTTAGTTCATAAAAAGTTGAGTAGAGCAGTACGGGCACGTGGTCAGTGTTCAGCAGTAGGACTGGTATTGTGTGGTGGCATTATTGTTACTTTCCCACTAATCTGAATGTGGCTGTGCTCACGTGGGCAGCCCCTTCTTTCATTTTACCCATTTTGAGACCAAACTTGGCACCGTACTAGATTCCTTCCTTCAAATCAAATTGAACCACAAACGTTTTGGTGAGAAACACAGATCTTACTGAAGATAACTTAGGGAGATCTGGATGATGAAACTGCATATAACCAGCCAAACTTAAAAAAATCCATTTTTAAGCATTTTTGTTCCTTCCTGAAAGTTCCTTTCTTAACACTAGCAGCGTCATTTCTTCTCTTACCCTGCTCCCCATCCTCCCCTCCCCCAATATTCTCCTACCCCTTGTGGTAACTTGTCCCACTCTCTGGACACATCCTCTTCAGGATTCATCCTCCTGGCAAATAATCTTTTCCTTCTCGCGTCTAGAGCGCTACTTAACGGAAAGTGCTGTTTATTACCTGTGTCAGACTAAGCGTGAGTGCTGGATGCCCAAGTCATTCAGGTTCCCTGCCGAGGCCAGTGGGGAGCTGGAGCCAGTCTGCACTGGCTCATGATGCCAACTGTGCACATCTCTTCCCAGCTCTGCTTTCAGGACGCCATACTGGTAAAGTTGAAATTGGCCATGGGAGTATTCACACCATGGAAACGGACAAATGCTATGAGCTGGGGCTTTCTGCAGAGAATGGGCTGTTGAACCAGCACACCACTGCTGCAGCCACTGGCACTTTCTCTGGATCTCAGCGAGACCTCAGGGTGCCCTGGCTTGGCTTCCTGCTTCCTAATTTCTGGCATTCTGCAACAGGCAGTGAAGCTAGGTATCTAAGGAGACTTGTTTTCAGTTCTGTATGCTCTACCTCTCCTGGCCATCTTTCCTTCTTCCCTCCTTCTCTTTCTTGGCTTTACCTCTACTTGTATTCCCTGTATTTGAGCTCTTCTTTCCTGGTAAGTGAGTCTGGATCATACCTCGGGCCGGGTCAGGGTCTCTTTCTCTTTCTCTCTCTCTCTTTGTCTAAGTTGCCAACATGCCACATGGCAGGAGTCTTATCAGACATGGCACAGAGGGTGCAAGATTTGCTCCCAGGAATGGGTGGGTTCGTGATTCCAGAGAACCTGCATGACTCCAAAGACGGGGGCTTCTAGGAAGTCATGGTTTCGCTGTCTGCTAGGCTCTCTCTGTGGTCCCTGAGTCAGTGGTTCTTCACTGTAGCTGCACATTAGAAACAGTGAGGACTGAAACACTCCCAGTGCTCAAGGACAGCCCCAACCCGTGAAATCAGATAGAACCAGGTGTCATCGTGCCTCTTCCGATCCCACTGTAATAGACTTGCTTTGCCTCCGTCAGTCTGTGGAGGGCCCAGGCTCCTCCCTGCTGCCATTACAACCCGATGGCCACTTCCGTTCCTGAAACCTTGCCTCTGCTGCACTGGTCAGTGTAGGAATCATCTAACCAGCCTACAGGTGCTTCTCTGTTTCATAACTGCATCCAAATGCCACTCTCTCATAGAAGCCCTCCTTGATTCTCCAGACTAGGTCAGGTCTTTTTGTTACATATATATGTATACATGTATGTATATGTGTATATATATTTTGTATATTTTTTCTTTTAATTTTCCTGCATTTTTCTTTCAGAGCTGTTAAACCAGCTTTTAAGTCCATATTTAGTTTTATATTATTTGATTAATAAGATCATATACTTTATGAGGGGAGAGATTATGTCTATTTTTTTCCCACCATTTAGGCCAAGAGCTTAGACCCTCATGCTTGGCACACAGTAGGTGCTCAGTGGGTGGTTGTTGAATGTTGACAAGGTGCCGTGGGAAAGAAGGAGACTGGGCCTCAGGAAGGGCCTGCAACAAGGAACAAAAGGCCAATCACCATGCCTTCATCCAGGGTCTCTGGTTCTTTCTCTCTTCTCCAAAGACCAGCTTCCTGTGCCTCCCAGGCTAGTTAGTAGGTAAGGGAATGCCGCCAGACATCTGCTTAGTTTATATCATCTTCATTTAAGAGACCAACTCAGACTGAGCTACACTCTCCGAGTCTCAGTTCCGAGGTGAAAGACTGTGTTGGCTCCAGCTGGTTCAGGTGTCCAATCCTGGTCTAGTCAACACTGGTGAGGAAGCATGGTATGAGGTACGCTGGAGAGTGGTCCGCCTAAGGAGTCACATAAACTGGGCAGATACCCCACAGTGTGTTCCCCATAGCCTATGCATAGAGTCTCTGTCAAAAATGAAGACCTACAAATGATGCTAAAGAACCTGGAGGAGAGAGAAGAGATAGGTGCTTCGGTGAAGGCAAGGAGTCCCCATCAAACAATAGGCGAGTGGGTTATTAGTTTGTCTCCCTGGACAAGATTTTTTGACTCTAATCCCAAGGGCCTGAAAAGGCCGAACATTCCCAAGACTGATTTTCTGGCTGGCTTTGGGCGTCTCATGCCAGTGGAGGAGAGAAAATCAGACGGATCAGCGCCCAGTCTGCAGGGAGTTGCTGGCTGGCTCGGGAATGGGTTGGCGTTATCCAGATCTCCTCTGACTCACATGGAGCTGTTGACGATGAAGGAGGTTAGAAATTCCTAACACAGAGAGAGCCATAAGAGGCATTGAGCTCTCAGGATGAGAGTCAGCTGTGGAATGACCATCTCGGGCAGTGGGCTTCCCTACCACTCTGTAAGTTCTGAGAGGGCAGGGCTCTGTCCCTGTTCCTGATTGTCCAAATGACAACTTCCTGAGGCCAGGGGATATAACAGCATGTACAACACAACCTCTGCCATCATGGGGTAGGGTCTAATGGGGGAGACGGAAACAGAATCAAGTCATCATAGGACAGTTCGTTTGGTGAATGCTCTGAGAGGCATCAGCTGCTGAGGAGACACATGGATGGGGGAGAAGGCTCCCTGGAGGAGGTGATATTTAAGTTGGGACAAAATGAATAGGATTTATCCAGGTGAATGAGGGTCGTGGTGGGGAGAGGAGTGAGGAATAGGATTTCGGGCTAAGGCAATAATATTTACAAAAGCCTACAGGTCAAAAGAGTGTGATGTCACTCAGAGATCACAGGTTGTTCAGAAGTCTGGAGTGCTGACCAGCAGGTGCTCCTGCAGTAGTACTCTGCATGCTGTGCTAGTCTCTCATTGTTTCATGAGGACAACCTATAAAGGGAACCATCCCAAATACCATGGGCTTTGATTTCTATGAAAACAGAGCATCAGGGAGTCACAGCATCTCAGTGACCCTCTCAGGGCCGTGACTGTCTCCTGTGTAAACTGCTCCAACAAGGAATGTGAAATCAATTTTCAAATGGAAGGGAATATCACTGCTTCCCTTGGGTTCCTCCGAAGTCCTATGCTTGAGGTTGTACCATCAACAGCACTCTTGGGATGATTGAGATGTTCAAGGACAGTTCTCATGTTCTGCACTGGTGTGTGCATGGCCTGCTCAATCAGTACTCCTGGTGGTGATGATAGCATGGCCTTCTCTCTTCTCCACAACCTGCCAAAGACTACTTCCGACAGTTCTGGAAACCAGGTACGCAGAGCTTCACTTCTCTCAGTATGGGGGATATTCCATTCTGCCACTGGTGACCATATATCAGTAGGGTTGGTTGGTGGGATGGGCATTTCCTCTCTCCCAATGCTCTGTGCATGCCTTGAGCTGCAGGACAGACAGAGAGAGCGCCAAACTGGAAGAAGACAACTTCCTCTGCCCTGGGAGGCACAGTGTTCATCAAGGCTGAGGGAGTAATTGTGTTTCCTGCTAGAATCTCATCATCTTCTTGAGCCTCAGTTTCCTTATCTGTAGAACAGGGAGTTGACTTATTTGCCTATCTCCTGCTCAAGGGTCCGGGACAAACTGAGCAGAGGCAGCCCAGGAGGAGAAGGAAGGCACATGGGTAGGGTGAGCTGACAGTAGTGCTGTGTGCAGGCCGGAATGGCCCTCAAATCACAGGGATCGGAGTCATCATTTAGGGAAGCGGAGTGAGCCGCAGCTGCTCCTTGTAGATGGAGCACGAGCTCTCCAGTTCTCCAGAGTGTCCTCCACAGCCCCCCATGCTTCCTTTGTTCCATCTGGCCTCCAGGGTTGAGGCTCTACAGTTGACCCTCTGGCTTCCACTTCCTCCCTGATGTCCTTGCCCTTCCGTCTCCCAGCTTCCTCATGGCCTGACTCTGGGAACATTTCCAAGCCCTCTGAATCATAATGGCTACCTACACTTGTTGAGTAACTTACATTTGTTTTGTCTGGCATTGCACTAAGATTTTCCATACTTCGTTTCACTGGGTCCTTATGAAATACCCTCTCCTGGTTTTTACAGGGCTGGTTTGCTTCCATCACTCACTATCAGCTCATTTATTTCTTCTTCTGATGTCTTACCACCCCTTTCCCTCATCACTTACCCTTACACCATGCTGTTTTATTTTCTTTGTAGCATTTATTATGGAATTTATCCTGTACATTTCTTTATTGCTTGTCACTCCTCCCTAGGATGTAAACTCCCTAAGAGCAGTGACCATCAATGTTTTGCTCACCACTGCCTCACCCCACCCCCAGCATCTAGAAGCATACCTGCCACATACTAGGAATTTATCCACATTTGTTAAATGACTCAATGCTGTCATCACTATTTCAAATATGAGCAAATTGAAGTAGAGAGAGGCTGAGTGACGTGCGGTTCATACAATGGCAGAGCTGGGGGTCAAACCCAAGTTGCCTGTCTCCAAAGCAGATACCTTTAATCCTGATGCATTACTAGCCTCATGGTGGTGAGACCTTTCCCTGCCTAATTTCTTCTTCTGGAGTAAAGTGAGCCAGATTACTTTTCTGCTCAGCATGCCATCTACTTGATGCTGGGCCTTATGTCTCCCGCTGTGGAACACGATCTCCCAGAGCTGTGTCTCCCATCAATAGTCCCCGAGGAGACTGAGCATTTTTTGCCATGGGCCTGGAAATACAGGAAACCAATGTCACATCTATTTCTCCAAACACCAAGAGGCCTTCAAAGTTACCATCACTTTGGGTCTCCCCTTCTTAGATACAGTGGTGCCAAGGATGAATATAAAGGGATTGAGATCTGAGTCCTTTAAAAGGGTTCTGAAGAGAAGGAAAGGTAAAAACCTAGAGCCCAGTTCTCTCGGTCATTTTTAGAGGAAAGTGTAAAAATAGAAAATCTTGTTCTGCTGAAGAACTATTTAAGGACAAAAGTACAACAGAATCACATATAGAAATGGGGAAAGAAGTCAACCACAGAACATGAAAGCCCATCCCTGTCTGGGAAGAGCCAGAGGAAAGGGGCGTGTCGAGTTCTGTCCTTTCTCACGTTTGGTATCTCTCGCATATAAATACAGGACTGGGAACAGGGAAAGAATGAAGACTCTCAGAAGATTCTGAAATCCCATTTCTGAATTCCTGACTGCAACCTCGGAAGTGTTTGTGTCTCGGAAAATCCTAGACCTGTCCCAGCCCTGCGAGATCCCACGCTGGGACCTCAGAACCTACAGGGGAAGGAAGCTCCGCGCTTCCTGGGCGCCTCTCACCAAGTCTCCTATCTTCTCCATCCGTGAGTCCTCTGTCCCCAGCACCTTCAGGCTTGACACCTGCCTTCCATGAGCCATGCTTGAAACAGACTTTGTATTTAAAAATCCCAACCCCAGTGAAACGTGAAGTCCCTTCAAAGTGAGCAAATAAAATCCCAAGGAAGTCTCATTTAGAAATAGAGCCTCTCATGCCTTTTTTTTTTTGTTTTTTTTTACCGTGATTTCTCTTCCACTGGAGAAGTTTCTTTAAAAAAAAAAAAAAGAAAAAGAAAAAAAAAGCTCAAGAGGCTAGATGGCTTGAAACCAAAATGAGCTACTGAGCTGTTTTCACTAGAATTCTGCTGGGGACAGCGGCAGCCTAGCATCTCAGTCCTTGGCTCAGCAGGATTCCTGGGTGCGGGGGTGGGGCCCCCCCCCCGCCCCCCGCCCCCTGCCCCCCGCCGGGGCCCTCCTGGGATGAGACGAAGGAAAAGCAGGAAGAAGATGTCCACTGTATCTTGGAATGTGCCTGGGAGCCCGTGAAGAAACCCCAGGGTAAACGGGTCCGTCCTCCCTTAAGTTTACTGTTTCGGATTTGGGAAATTTATTTGCTTTTTGTTTAAAAAAAAAGTGAGAACATATGATACAGAGCAGCAGGCAAAATCACGTGGACTTTTAAGGTGAAAGAAGACTTCAAAACCCTGGCTCTCTTGTGGTGGGTGTTGGGGGCGCTGCCTCTCCCAGGGGTCCCCTCCTTCCCTGGGTTTAGGCTCCTCTGCAGTTTGGGGCCGTTGGCCTGTTTGAGAAGCATTGGTGTCTCTGGGGGGGGGGGGGAAGGGTCCACGAGAAGGGGAACTGTTAATGGGGGTGTGCCCCAGGGGAAAAAAAGTACACCCAGGTGCAGGATCTTCCTGGAGTGAGGGAGGGGTCTCTGCCTTTTCCAGGCTACAGCCACCAAATATTTAAAATACACACACACACACACACACACACACACACACACACACACACACTCTCTTATATTTTTATATTGTAATAAACTATATATACTTATAAACTATATATATTTTTATATATATATATATATTTATAGAGGGTTTCTTTCCCCTCCCAAATCTGCCTTTGTTCTAACTGCCTGCTTTCCCAGCAGCCTTCTGTTGTAATCTGGTTGTGTGTCATTTTCCCGCAGGGACAGCAGTGACAACATCTGACTTTCTTGACAGTTAACATTTCTCACTGTAAATCAGTGGTTCTCAACCGGGGACTTTTCTGGCAACATTTGGCAATGACATTGGTTGTCACAATGTGGGAGGGATGTGATCCTGGAATTTGGTGAGTAGAGGCCCGGGACGCTGAGAAGTGTCTTGCAGTGTCCCCACCACACACAACAAAGAATTAGCTGGCCCGAACGTCAGTAGTGGGTGGATGGTGCGGAGGTTGGGAACCCCGCTGTGAATGATAGATGGACATCTCCCCCTCAGATTCTCGGAAGCTTAGTTAGCTTGACGTGCTGCTGAGACACTAAACAATTCTTGGTGTGACGTCATCCTGTCTTTTGGTCCATCAGGCTGGAGACCAATGCCTGGACTCTGCCAACTTCACCAATTAGAGCTCTGCGCCTCTCCCTTGCCTCCCTTGACTTAAAAATTCTTTCAACTGCCTATTTTAAGATACTCTTATTTTCCTTCACTTTAAAAGAATTCAGGAAGTGAACCATGAATAATACATGTTATAAACTTGTGGACAACAGAGAGGCAACCACTGTCTCATAACTTTGCCTTCCCACAGTGCGGACAGATTTTTAAAAACATTCGTAAGATCCCTCTCTGTACGATTATGACGCGTGCGTCCTTAACTTTATCCTTGTATCCATGGCAAGACAGAGAGACTCGCTTCATTCTAACTGTTGCACATGGTGGCGTTCTTGAGTACGAATATGTTCAGTTTCTTTATTGATGGGCATTTTGGTGGTTTACAGTTTTCTGCTATTGTAAACATACGTGTGAGCATTTTGTCCCTATGTCCTGGTGCAAGGATGCGCCCATGCAAATATCCCTGTGGGGTTGCAGGTTGAAGGATTTGTATCTGAATTCCTTCAAACTTCCCTCCAGAAGTTTAAGCTGGTTCATATGCCAACCAGTGGTGAAGGAGTGTGTCTTTTTCCTGACATGCTCAACAATGCTGGATTTTCTCAGTCTTTAGAAATGTTGCCAGTCTGACGAGTGAAAAATGGAAGCACGAGGTTGTTATTTCACTGGTAACCAGGGAGCTTTCCTACTCAAAGGGCCATTTGCATGCTGCTTGTATTCACAGGCCCTCAGTTCCTAAGAAAGAACTGGAATCCCTGGTCAGGTTGGACTGCCAGGGATCTAGTGCTGGGAAGGCTAAAAATGTCCGTTAGTTCTCTGACTCCTAAAACAGCCCGGCTCTAGTGAAGCCGGGGCAGCGAAAGGACTTCTCTCTGTGTCTGGACGCCGGACTCTGCCTCGGCCTGGGTCTGGCTGGAACAGGATGGCAGATGGGAAGAATTCAGGAGGGTCCCAAACCTCCGGACAGGTGGAAACAACATCAAATTCTCTGCTTTCTGGGACCCCTTCCCCCATCGAGAGAGAGCTCCCACCTGAGATTTGGTTCTTCTTTCTGCACATTCTCGGGTGATTCCCCTTTGCTTCAGTCTCCCCACTTAACTGCGTTTGTGCTGCGGTGTAGTTAGTCAACTGTATTTTGGTTCCTTATCTTAATCAGGAAGCCTGGGAGTTATTCACCTCTAGGTCTCGAGGCCTCCCACTGTGTCTCCTGGGGCTTCTAGCTGGTCCACAACTGTTGGTGGCAGGGCTGACTTTCTCTCTCCATCTACGATAGAAGGGTCTTGGACTAGAAGTTCTGAGTCCCTGGTTTTGTTTTGTTTTGTTTTTTGAAAGCATACAGATCTGGACTGAAATGATAGCATTAACTGTCTGTCAATAGATACCTATAGGGGTTTTACAAACACCCTCAAAAAAGTATAGCATGGTTGTGGGTATATGTGGGCTTATATTCATGCATACGCTTGTATCCATACACATGTGTATGGACATTTAGACACAGGGATAAACAGACGTCTATATGTATAGATACATCTTCAAAATTTTTACCCCCTTTATTTTTCTCTTATAGTAATCATACATGTTCCTGATGTAAGATTTCAAATAGTGTAGTAGAATATATGGAAAAATCAGGCTTTCTGCTTTCCCCCAAACCCACCACTCCAGTTCCTAGAGGAGCACACTGTCCTGCCTCCTGATACCGATTTTTACAAATTAATGTTATGGCTACAACTGTAAACCCAAGAGTCATTATACCTTTATTTTTTGATCTGCCAATAATCATTTTATTAATCGGACGATATCTCTTGGCATCTTAGCCGTCGTAGCTGACAGTTAGCATGGTCATACTACCTACTTCTTCTGTTTCCTTCTCCTTTGCCTGCCCCGTTTTTTTTTTTTTTTTTCAAAGTCACTTCTTGACGGGTGCCCTCCTCACCGCAGCCAGGCCCGGGAAGATGGCCCTCTGAAAGCAGGCAAATTCCTGGCAGGCCAAATCATTAGGCTGAGATTTCAGTGGGTTCCCATTCCCCATCCTCCTGGAGAAGTGACAAGAAGGTTGCTTTTTGTTTGATTTGTCTTACTTCCTGTAGAAGACGATCTAACCCAAATTGCCTTCTTTGTCAGACTGTTGACAACAAACCAAATTCTGCCATCAGGCCTGCATGCTCTTAGCTTCATTAAAATAATCTTCCTGGGGCGCCTGGGTAGCTCAGTGGGTTAAAGCCTTTGCCTCGGGTCATGGTCCCAGGGTCCTGGGATCGAGGCCCACATCGGGCTCTTTGCTCCGCAGGGAGCCTCCTTCTCCCTCTCTCTCTGCCTGCCTCTCTGCCTACTTGTGGTCTCTGCCTGTCAAATAAATAAATGAATAAATCTTTAAAAAAATAATCTTTATTAATATAATATCCCCTCCTTGCCCACGTAACCTGTTCCTAGTAATGATTATACTCTGCTTCCTCTGCATAGTCTTTTTAAAATATGAAAACATTTTAAGAGAGGGAGATTTGGGGGCGCCTGGGTGGCTCAGTGGGTTAGGCCGCTGCCTTCAGCTCAGGTCATGATCTCAGGGTCCTGGGATCAAGTCCTGCATCGGGCTCTCTGCTCAGCAGGGAGCCTGCTTCCTCCTCTCTCTCTCTCTCTTTCTCTCTGCCTGCCTCTCTGCCTACTTGTAATCTCTGTCTGTCAAATAAAATAAATAAAATATTTAAAAAAAAAAGAAAGGGAGATTTGGCATTTCAAAAAGTTTCTAATAAAACAAAACAAAACAAAACCCAAACCGGAATACTGAAAAAATAAAATAAAGTTAAAAAAAAAGTTTGTTGTAGGAAAACAAACAAACAAACAAACAAACCCGAAAAATAATGATCAAGAATCACATTGGCAAGTGACACAGATATTCGAGTTGAATAAAGAGGAGCATCAGGTCGTTGGAGACATGAAAGGATAAAGTTTCAGAGCAATTGATTTGGGGTCACAAAACAGAATTTCAAGATGCTGACAGAGGTTCAAGAGTGGTTATGTTTTGGGGCTTGTTAAGAACCATTTCTCCTTTGGGGACACGACTGGGGTGATGAGCTACAACAACGTGGGTAGCAAATGGCGTACGCAGGTGTTCTGAGGAAGACCGCCAGGGTTTGACCAGTATTAGCCGTATGATTTGGGGCGGGTTATTCAGCCTCTCTGTGCCTCAGTTTCTGTTGTGGGTCTTTGTGAACATAAATGAAATAATGAATTTAATAACGGCGCTTGGCACAACATAAGCCATTACGTTTATAAATGTTACTGTTCTCATTACTTTTGAGGCAATTAACACCAACAGTCTGTTTTATGTATGATTCAGAACAGGCTGGAGCAGATCTGGGGATTAGCTGAAATTGGCTGTAGAATAGCTTAGTGACAAGAGTATTTAAATTACTTACGGGAGTTTGGTTCTAACGTTTGTTATTAGGTTGTTGCAAGAAGAAGCTGAGATTAATAAAAAGGCTGCACTATTCCCTGCATGAACAGCAGCCCTATGCTTGGTTAGGAAATGTATTAATTCCATGATAGGATGCACATACCTGTTTCTCAGTGTTAGTT
Source organism: Mustela nivalis (assembly GCF_964662115.1). Classification (NCBI taxonomy): domain Eukaryota; kingdom Metazoa; phylum Chordata; class Mammalia; order Carnivora; family Mustelidae; genus Mustela; species Mustela nivalis. The sequence goes on along the minus strand of NC_139021.1, from coordinate 16,442,208 downwards.
CTGCTCAGGTGCCGGACCCATGAACAAATACACCTGTAGCGACTACTCAGAATTCAGAGTCTAAATGGAAATTAATGGGTCTTGGTAAGTCTTGGGTTGTCATCCCAAACTTTTCAAGGGGTGGAGGACCCAAACACATTCCACATATCCGAATGAATTATTTCATCACCTCCTTTTAGAGACATACCCATGTGAGAGAGTAGGTCTGAGTAGTATCACCCACGGGTGTGATAGATCGGGGATAGGAGTCTATGGGGAGGTGGTGGGAGAGTTGGAGTAAGAGAAAGGGACTGGAACTGGGTGGAGGGTGGGGGAGAAGACAGGGACTGCACGCTTGGGATCAGGAGGCAGGTGGAAGGTAGAGTGACTGGGACAGAAAGTAGGGTTCCTTTAGCCTCAGAAGCACTACAAAGTCAAAACCAAGCTACAGCAGTTCCTGTATGAGTTGGCATCACTTAATTTGAATGTTTGCTCTTGCATTTTACTGTTATATTTACTTTTTATTGACCAACAAATTAATGTTGACTCATTATGGAAAATTATAGAGAAGTTACTCTAGGGGAGGAGTTAAGATGGCCCAGGGGTAGGAGACCCTAAGTTTGTCTGGTTCCTGGAATTCAGCCAGATAGTTATCAAATCAAATCATTCTGAATACATGCAGAATCAATCAGAGATCCGAGAAAAGAAATGCTGCAATTCTATAAAAGAGAAGTTACTAAAAAGGAAAAAAAAATCATAATCCCACAATGTAGACAACCCTTGTCACTTCTGTGATAGTTCCTTATCAGCCTTTTTTAGAATATAGATACTTTTATCTGTTTGTGATCAGGTTCTATAAGTGTGGTTTTGCATGTATCTTGTCTTTTATGGATAATATTATGTCATCACACTTCCCTATCCCTTGAACATTATTTTTAATGGCTTCCTAATATTCCATCATATCAACGAGACACCTTTTACTCAGTTTATCCTTAACGTTGAACATTAAGTTGTTTCCAGTTTTTTTTTCTGGGTTATAAATAACATAAACAGGGATATTTTTATACATGAACGGTTTATACATGAACTGATTGCTTGTTTAAAAGATGCTCAAAAGTGGAATTACTGGGTCAAAGGGAATACCAGAGTAGTTTTCAGAAAACTTCTACCAATTTACGCTCTCAGCTGGTTTTTATAAAGCATGGGAATTTTACAGGCTCGATTTAAGGGTCTTCTCAGAGTCTCCGCTCCCAGTTGCATCTCTCCCTCCATAATCGCTCAGACCCTCCTCCTCTCTTCCCTTGCTTTCCCTGCTCTGGCTGGGAGTCAGTCACTGTCATTCTACAACATGACGCTTGGCTACTGCTGATTTCTCAAACCTTGAGATGATGGTGTCTTTTCTCCCATTACGTAAGGACTCCCGGAGGCAGCCAGTGAGGAAGAAGGGAGGGTTCTCATGCTAAACCCACGACCACCACCACAACAACAGCAACAACAGCAACAACAAACTCACAACAACAACAAAACTCACAACAAAAAACTTCCAAAGCTCATATAGAGTTGTTTTAATTTCACAACCTTCCTCTCCCTACTTTCAAGTTCATCTGAGAAGTAGTCAAAGGTCAAAAGAGAAGGAGAATGGCTGTCTTTCATTTCTTTCTTCTTTTCCTTCCTTCTTTCATTTATTCATTCACATACGGATTACCTATTAGATGCTGGGCATTCTGCTAGATGCTGAGGTTAAGAGACAGATGAGAACAGGTATATCACTCAGAGTTCCTAGTTACAGCCCAGAAGCTGACTCTGGCTAAACTTATTGATGGAAAGGATGGGTCAGAAGGATACTGGTCACTTCTCAGAGTTGAGGGGAAACTGGAGAAGGGGGCTGGAAGCAGCAGGCAGGGACCAAGGAAGCCAGGCTGCTAAGAAAACAGCCAAGGCCTGACCCCAGGGGCAGTCTGCTGGTTAGGACCCACTGCAGGCACCACTCTGCTGGGCGACCGACACCGATGTCTAGATCATGAATAAGCTCTGGGTGATCCTGCCTCTTTGCATTCCTCCCTCCAGGTGGAGGCCTCTGATTGGCCAGGTCATGTGGTTATAGCTTCAAGGGAGGGTATATCTGGCTGGAGGAGGAGTCAAGGCCCTGCCTCTAACCACCTCTCATTCCACGGAGGATTTTCCCCAAATAAGAAGGGAGTATGATTCAGAGTCGGGAAATTACCTCCCTTATCTCCCTTCGTGCACATGGGGGTAAATGTGAATATCTCAGGTCTTTGCCATCACAGGACTAGTTGTTGGGTTAGAGAAACAGAAAAATAAATAGATGACTGTAATACAACAGGAAGGACAGGTGCCGCATTCCTCAGTCCAGGTGTGGAAAGAGAAAACTGAACAGGTAAGAAATAAGAAGGAGACAGGACTTGGAGAGCCACTGAAAGTGGGAAGCAATGGAGAGCAAAGGAGGGTAGACACGACACCCAGATTTGGGGTGGACTGAATCAACAGGATGGAGAACACAGGTTTTGAAGGGAAGATTGAGTATTTGGTTTTATACCTACCGAGTCCAAGAGAGCCCAAGTGGAAATGTCTAAAGGCTGCTGGAAGCAGGTTTATTCATTGATTCCAGAGATATTTATTCAACACTGGTTATGTTGCAGGCCCTGGTCCAGGGGCTGGAGATGCAGCCGAGAACGAGAGGTGACCATCCTTGCTTCCGTGGAGCTTATATTCTAGGGGAGCTCAGGTTGAGAGCCCAGGAGAACAAAAGGGGGAGATGTCTAGATTTGGGGTTCATCCACACAGGAGTACTGATGGAAGCCTTGGGCATGGATGAGACCACCTGGAAAGATGTCGAATGGAAGAGAAGAGGACCCTGTGTGGGACACACAGGACTTGAGAGGGAGAAGACACAGCAAAGGAGTATGAGAAGGAGCTGCCATCTTTTCATCTGTGGCTTCTCTGGTTCTTAAAGCTGTGGCTGGGATCTGTTGGAAGTATGTTAAAGGTGAGGTGTGCAAGGGTCCTGAGGCTTCCAGATGACAGCTGGTGTGGGGCAGTTTTTTTTCAAGTTGCTGGGGTCCTCAGAAGGATTTCAATACCAGCCCACTCCCACTTTCTCTCCCTCCTCCCTTCCCACAAACTGTGTCTGGCAGAGACAAGCTCCTCATCTCCTCTGCAGCAGATGCTCTGATCTGTAGCAGCACCTCATCAATCACCAGTAAAAAAAAACCCGCTTTCTGCCTCAGGAATAACAGTTTTATAATGTGACGAGTAACTGGGGAGCTCCCAACAGAAGATGGCAAAACCTGTGGAATGTGAAACTGTCTTTATAACCTCCCATCTTGGATTTCCTCTTGGCTGCATTCGTATCAACTTATCTCTCTCCATACCCCAGAGTACTTGGTGTACCAGTCCTGGAACTATTGGTATTTATCACTTTTCTGAAGAGTCTCATTGCACAAGTTCTCCTGAAAGAGGACATTGTCTTGATTTCTTTGACATCTCTGCTTGGGGAGCTGCAGACTGAGAAAGGGACCGAACCTTACCCCCGGCTACCATTCAGAGTTCTGGCATCTTAAAACTGGAAAGGTGTTTGGGGGTTGTATTAGTCAAGGCTCTCTAGAGAAAGAGAACCAATAGGATGTACACACACACACACACACACACACACACACACACACTTATTTTTTTAAGGAATTGGCTCTTGCAATTGTGGAAGCCTGGTGAGTCCAGAATGAATCTACAGGGTAGGCTAGCAAGCTGGAGACTCAGGGATGATATGTAGTTCAGGTCCAAAGGCTATCTGCTGACAGAATTCCCTCTTGCCCGAGGGAAGTCAATCTTTGTCTATTCAGGCCTTCAACTGATTGGATGAGGCCCACCTACATGATGGAGGACAATATGCTTTATTCGAAGTCCACAGATTAAATGTCCAAAATATCCTCACAGACACATCCAGAATAATGTTTCTCCACACACTTGGGAACTATGGTCTGTCCAGCCAATTTGACACATAAAATTAACCATCACAGGAGTCACTGAGTCTAACCTCCTCACTTGATGGATGGGGAAGTGTTGTTCAGGGAAGCACAATGATGTGTTTGGAGTCATGCAGTGATTCAGTAGAGGGGGGCAGACGGAGACGCAGGCCTTCTGGCTGCAGTCCAGCCCTCTTGCCCTGAACCACTCCCCAGGGTATCTCCACACTGGGGCTGGGGGGGGGGAACCCAGCACACAAAGAGATTGCTCATTAATTTGGCAGTGAATAAAGTCAATCACACCATAGCATCATTGAAATGTGTGGCACTGGCTTGTTTCTAGAGTTGCAGCGTACATTTTACAGGAGAGCTCTTTGGGAAACTCCACGTGTGTTTTTCGGGATCCTCAGCTTGGTACCTCAGTCCAAGTTCCAGGAAACTAAGCAGCTGAAACCTGAGAGTGTTTTTCTGGAATGAATGCCTTTAGGCAAACAATAAATCCCCTCTGTAGTGTGTATCCCACTGTCTAACTTCTTTTCTTTTTTTAAAACGATTTTTAAAAACAATTTATTTATTTGAGAGAGTGGAAGAACAAGGAGGAGAGGCAGAGGGAGAAGCAGACTCCCCACTGAACAAGGAGCCCAGTGAGGGGCTTGATCCCAGGACTCTGGGATCATGACCTGAGCCGAAGGCAGAGGCTTACCTGACTGAGCCACCCAGGTGCCCCTACCTTATTTTCAAGGGGGAATTTTACCGTACAGTTTTGAGCCATATACCTGGTTACATACTTGTTGGGTGATGAATAATGTAACATTAGTCTTGACTTTCAACCCAGATTGGGATACCAGGGTGTCATGATTCTTTACCATGGTCCTGACTCATCTTCTGTATGGTAAATCTAAGTTCTGCCTCTTTTTCCATTTAACCTAACCAGGCACCTGCTACCCTGCCAGAACCTGCTCTTCTTCCCCCGCCCTGGGAGCATACCAAGTCAGAAGGAATCATAGTCTCTAAGTCAGAGGGTGAATGGACTGAGAAGTACAGGGTCTGTCTATCCCATCATGGAAGAGCTGAACATAGAAGCAACAGCAACTTTGTTATGTAATGATAGTAATAGTCACCTTTCAAAAGCCACTAGGTAAGTACAGCTTAGCCACTGTAATACGCATTTTCTACAGATTTGTTCATAGGTTTATGTCTCTCATTTGTCTTCATGGGGCGTTGTGAAGCCTGGCTCTCAGAATCAGGAGAAGCTTTTTCACTGAAGCAGAGTAGATTGCCCAGGACACAACCGAGAATGGTGTTAATATAACATAGGAGAAATAGGAGGCACGGGGTTGGCCAGGGAGGATGTAAATATGGTATTGTATTGGAGGAATCTCTGAGAAGCATTCTCTGAGCCATGCAGGATGAAAGGCTCTTCATTTGCTGATTTTGTTGGCATCCTTTGAAGAAGAGGACCTATGCAAAATAATAGAGGGACTCAGCTTCAGTGTGTAAGGCCTGGTCCAAAGTAGTAGCACTCCTAAGGCCCTTTAAGTACTCAGAGATATGGCTCCCTGTTTCAAGTCTTGGAAGGAACAATTATGGGATCTTGGAGTAAATGCAATAATAAATAATATCATTGAATCAATTAGGGATGTTTTGGGCTACTCATGCATTTATCACTTCCCTTAAGAACTCTGGAGGAAGGCATTCTGAAGTTGGTTTTCAGCTCTAGGGTCTCATCAAGGATCTAGGGTCATTTGACATTTTGCTTTTCTGTCTTTAGCTTTTGAACATTGCCTTCATGCTCACTACTTCATGGTCACAACACGGCTGCAATAGATCCAGGCGTGACATCTGAATTCAAAGGAGAAAGAAGAGAGAAAGAATATGTATGTGCCTGTGTGGGGTGAGAGTGCTTATGTGAATTATCTCCTGGCCGTCCCCTTTACAGGAAAGCAAAAATTTTTCCAGAAGCCTCCCAGATGACTTTTCTTAATTTTTCATTGGCCAGAATTTGTCCATTGGTCAAATGAATATTCCCAGGCACAGGGGAGTCTGGGAAAGTGAGTGTCTGGCAGAGAGGATTAGGATTAGGATCATCACGACTAGATCAGGTCACTTTTAATTCATGGTCTGGGGCAGGCACAGGGCTTTCTTGAATAAAACTGGGGTTCTTTCTTTTTAATTTTTAATTTTTTTCTTTTTTTTTTTTTAAGATTTTATTTATTTATTTGACAGACAGAGATCACAAGCAGGCAGAGAGGCAGACAGAGAGAGAGGGAAGCAGGCTCTCTGCTGAGCAGAACCCAGGACCCTGGAATCACGACCTGAGCCGAAGGCAGGGGCTTAACCCACTGAACCACCCAGGCGCCCTTAATTTTTAATTTAAAAAAAAATTTATTTATTTATTTAACAGAGAGCATAAGTAGGCAGAGCAGCAGGCAGAGGGAGAGGGAGGGCCTGGCACTCCAGTGAGGAGGGAGCCCAGTGAGGGCTCAATCCCAGGACCCTGGGATCATGACTTGAGCTGAAGGCAGACGCTTAACCAACTGAGCCACCCAGGCGCCCCCAAACTGGGGTTCTGATAAGGAAGAGGGGCATATGTGTGGGGGTATCTTCTGTAATAATAGCTCATCATCTTGTGAAATCCTGACAGTGCATCCGCAATTATGCCTATCCCCATTTCACAGAAGGAAGCTGAGAGTTAAAAAGGTGGTGATCTTTGTCTGAGGTCATGTAGGATATTGGGGTGTCCTTATGGGGTGTCTTCATGCCTTTAAGGGCCAGCCCTTAAACTTCCTCTGTGCTCCTCTTAGTGCCTGTGAAGTTTGGCAAGCACTCACTCAAAGTTTGATGGCTAAATAATGGAATGATGGCATATTCATTTCAGGTAAGAGGGTCACGAATTGGGATCTAGTACTGGGAATATGGGATCAGCAGATTTGTTTCACTGGAGAGAGAAGTTGCTTCCCTGGAGGAAGGTTCCTGGACTTCAAAGAAATAACTAGATAAGGACTAGCCCCAGGAAGGGATTTCTGGCCATAAGCAGAGGCTCTGAGAGAAGCTCACTGGATCCTGGGGTCTATCTGTATCTGCTGCTGCTGATTTCCCCAATGGTCTCTATGGTGTGAGGGAACATTCTCCAGGTGTGATCTACAACTCTGGAGAGTTTCTGTTTAATTTGAAGGAAATTGTCATGTAGGAGAGGAATTGACTTCCTCCGGGTCCTTCCTGAGAAGACAATTAGAATAAATTAGAATTAGAACCAACTTTTCAGGAAGAGTATTTTATTGGGCAAGAAGTATAGGATTTGTCAGCAGAAATATCTGGTTTTGGATTTTGTTGTTGGGAAGATGAAGTGAAATAATGCACGTGAGGAGCTTAGGACAGTGTGAGAACATAAATGCTCCCTGTCTCGAATCAAATTAAGGTTGTCCAAGTATAGAATTGAACACCAATGAGATTGAGATCTCCTTATTTCCCAAGTACTCAAGCATTTAACCCATTCTTCAGCATTAAATAAGAGCTACATTGCCACCACCAACAACCAAATCGTCGAACATTCATTGAGGACTTACTCTAAGCAACTCTGTCTTTTACTGAGTATTTATTTTGTACCAGGCACCATGCTATGCATTTTACACAGAATTTTTCACTGGATTCTTTATGGAAATTCCAAGAAGTAGATACTATTGTTATCCCTATTATACAGATGAGAAGATTGAGGTTAAAAGAGGCTGAAAAACTTGGCCAAAGTCAGCTGGTGATGGAGGTGGACTTTTGAGGCCAGATCTGTCTCTTGCTGTGCTGTGTTAATAACCAGCAGCACACGTGGTTCTCTGAAATGGACCCTTACTTGGATAAAGATCGCAAGAGATAGTGGTTCCCAGGCGTTCCTGTGTCTTATCAGTTAATGCTGTCAAACATCAGGGGCCTATACTGAGAGATCCGTAAAGCCCAGTTTCCCCAAGGGCTTCCATATCTTTATAGTCATTAAAAAATACATTTAAAAGCAGATGAAATACTATGCCTTGTTGGAGTAAACTCTATTGCTATCGCTTTAAAACACGAATGAAAAGAATTGCATCGGCAGTTGAAGGTGGTATTGAGAATGAATGTGGAGCTTGCTCCTGTCTGTGCTCCCTCCTTGCCCAGAAGCCACCCTCTTGCCTCTTCTCCCCATGTTCTATCCAGTTGACAAAGCCCCAAGTCTCCTCTGATTCTTTACCCGCATGCAGCAGCTGAACAAGGCTAGAGAAAAGCCCTCAGTATGCTGACCAACCTCACCTTAAATTGAGGACCATAATTTTTAAGAGGGCCCTCTGTCATACACAGCCATTCGACCGTATTTCTCTGGTCAATTTCCATCCCATTCACCCAGAGGGCTACTTTGCCACTTTCACCTCTAATCTCGAACTCTCCCTTTCTCACTCTCACTTTGGTTGAGAAAATAGAAACAATTGCCAAAGAACTTCCTCTTTTTTCCACTACCAAACCTATGACATCCTGGCCATTGCCCCCATGTGCTCTGCCTTTGCTCCCTGTGGTCCTTGCTTCTTGACCAAAGTGCCCCCTTGCACTCATGCATTGACATCTGCTCCCATCACCTTCTCCGGAACTTAGCCTTTCCAACCATTCCCTCTTCCTTCTGGATCACCATGTTGCTCTCTTCCTTTTGGATGATCTCTTTCATCATAGAAATACACCATAATACATACCATTCTTAAAAAAGAAAAAAAAAAAAGTATCACCTTTGACTCCTTGTCTATCTCCTGCTACATTTCTGTTCTTCCCTGAAAAGAATTATGGGAATTTTTGTATACCTTCACTGCCTCCATTTCTTCAGTTCTCATTCTCCTTTTCCCCCCACGGGGAAGATAGTTTGTTGCCAAATAAAAGGTGAACAATAAAAGGTGACAATTTTATATAGTGGGAAGAGCTATGGAGACATGCAAGTTATAGAGTTGGGCTAGCTCAACCTGAGTCGTCCCAGAGGCCCCACAAGGCAGTGATTTCCGGCAGTGACCATTCAGTGATGGCAGAGGATGTGTCCAATCATAATCATGCTTGAGAAAGGTTTTTGTTAATGGCTCTTTCTTTTTTCTTTTTTAAATGATAAGATATAGTGTGCACAAGTCCTTAAAGTCCCTATACCACACACACACACACACACACACACACACACATTTTAAATAAATTCGTATAAATAATATTATAAAGCAAACCTTTATGTAACTAAAGGCCAGGTCAAAAAATATGACATTATGACAATATGACATCCCTGAGTCACCCCATACACCTGCAATGTACTCCTCCCTTTCTAGGGCTAATTGCTCTCTGGGTGTTTTTCATAATAACTTCCTTGGTCTTCTTTCTGAGTCTTATTACTTAGGCATGAACCCTTTAAACAATATAGTTCAGTTTTTCCTGCTTTTAAATTTTATATCAGTCGTGTTGCATTCTTTTGGGTCTTATTTAATCATTCAGCATTATGTTTGTGGTGTTTTCCATGTTGTCTCTGATAGTCTGTTCATTTTCATTGCATCCTATCAATACACCACAGTCTCTTGTCTATTCTATTATTTTTTTTAAAGATTTTATTTATTTATTTGGCACAGAGAGAGAGACCAGAAGTAGGCAGGGAGGCAGGCAGAGAGAGAAAAGAAGAAGCAGGCTCCCTGCTGAGCAGAGAGCCCAACACAGGACTCGATCCCAGGACTCTGAGATCATGACCTGAGCTAAAGGCAGAGGCTTAACCCACTGAACCACCCAGGCGCGGTTCTTTTCTATTATTGATGAACATTGGCTTGTTTTCAGTTTGGGACCATTATGACCATTCTTGTATATGTTTTATGGTACGTGTTTGCTGGATTTCCTTTATGGAAGATCTTAGAAATGGAATTGCTGCTAGATGATGTATTATTATGTGAATCCACAGCTTTGCTAGTAATGCAAACTTTCCTCCCCTCTTACTGTCTTAAAACTGTTCTCTTAAGAGTATTTTTGATCTTAAAACACTCTCTTCAGGGTCACCAGGCACCTCCACTTTGCCAAATCTACTGGTTGATTCTGAGTCTTCACCTTGACCTAGTAACAGCTTTTGATACAAACACACCCTTCACCAGGACTCTGGCTGATTCTTTTGCCTATTTGCTGAACTGACCTCCTGTTCCCAACCTGTCAAGCCCCACGTGGGAATGCCAGACTAGTGTTGTCCATTCCTTGTTTATTCAAGAAAGCTAGAGGCCTTATGCTTATGTGAAATGTCTCAATTTTTAATGATGGAAATGAATTTACAAAATTTTATAAATACTACTCAGGCCAAACAAAATGTATCTCTTGGCCAAGGGCCTTTTGGAAAGAATTGGAAGAAGGAGACAGAGAAGATGTCGTTGGACAGGTAAGAGGAAAACCAGGAGATTTTAGTGTCATGAAAATTAAGGGAATGGGGAGTTTCTAGGAGGAGGCAGTGAGTGCAAGTCAAATACAGGAGGAAGGTTGAGTCAGTTAAGGCCTGAAGAATGACGAGTGGATTTCATTTTCAGGAATACACTGGAGACTGAAGAAAAAATGGGTTCAGGGGCATTTGGGACATGTAGAATCCAGACTGCAGCATGTTTAGGGGTAAATGGATATCAACGTAAGGAAGGCATCAAAATGTCTATATGAGGATGTTTTTGGCTATAAACAATAAAAAACTTATTTAAGATGCCCTTAAAAATTAAGGGTACCTGTTAACTCTTATAACAAAAGTCCTAAAAAGGGATCATTTATGGATTGTTAGTTCGATGGCTCCATGTTGTGATCATGGACCCAGATTTTGTCTATCTTGGCTTTGCTTCCATTGGTGCATGTCAGTCAGTCCAGTGGACATTCACATCATGGACACCAATTTTAGAAAACACATCCATATTCACCAATAGTCACAAGAAGAAATGCAGTATCCCTTCCTTGTGTGTCTTTTTAAGAGCTAACAGATTTTTTTTTTTTTCCATAAGCCACCCATTCCCCAGCTGGCTTCCCCTTATATCTGATTGGTCAGGATTATGGCATGTGCCCATGGCTAAACTGAAATGGGCAAGGGCCATAAGACACCGTTGGACAAATCCTGACTCCTGGCTTGGGCTTGCCTCCCCTTCCATCTGGGTACTATGAGCAGGGGAAAGGGAATATGGCTGCTGTGTAGACAGGTCCTCTCAAGATTCTCAGAGGACCCTCAGGAGTCAGTGCCCTGGTCCAAGGGAATGATTTTCATAGCCAATGCTGAGCTTGGGTGGCTCTCTTGAGGTAGAGCTGGGAATACCCTTTTGTCTACCGCAGTTCACACCATGCATTGTGGTAGGGTGGCCTCCTTCGCCTTCTCATTAGGCTAATTCCTGGAGACCTAGCATAAGCAAATGGACCATTTTATTTCATTTAGAAACTGGCTTTTATAGTCCCTACCCATATGTGTTTTATCTCCTTGAATTGTCTGGATGGTGGCGGTCTGATTAAAAATGTTCTTCCGACTGATTCATTCTTGGTTAGTGGGTGGGTGAAGGGATGGTATGTCTACCACAAAGAAGGTCAAATCCAGCCAAGTAAGATGTGTTTGTTCCTTTCCAAACTTACAAAGGAAAATGAAAAGCTAAGGACAGTTATTTTGGGAGAACCAGTCTCTGAATCCTAGTTCACATGGAACTAGGCTTAAAAAAAAAAAAAAAAAAAAAAGAATGAATCAGTCCCAGGTGTTTTCCACATTTTTGAAACTCACTAAATAATTTCTCTGCTACTGACAGGGCCACCCTGTCATTTTAGTTTCGAAGCATCCTTACCTTTCTTAGATTTGGAACTAATCTCCAGTAGCAGTGCTTTTCTCTTTGCTCTCTGACTGGGAACATTTGTTTTAAAATTCACACCTATGAATCCTAGATCACCTGCACCCTGAGCCTAAGGTCATCTGGCTTGTAAACTCCAGATCACCTGCAACCTGAGCCCCAGATCACCTGCGTCCTGAATCCCAGGTGAAAAGGATCACCACAATAAAAGTAGTTAACATTCATCACCTTACATAGTGACACAGTCTTTTTTGTTGTTGTTGTGATGAGAACTTGTACGGTCTACACTGCTAGCAACTTTCAATAGGCAGTACAGTATTACCTGTAGTCTCCGTGCTTTAAGTTACATCTCCATGATTTATTTATTTATTTATTTATAAATTTGGAGAGGCTACCACCCTTTTTTTTTTTTTTTTTTTTTTTGTCCCAGGAAGGATCACAAGGGTTGTTTTCTTATTTATGTGAATGTAAAGCTAGTGGACACCCTTGGTCCAAAGAGCAGACTGTAGCAAGACACTTTAGCGAAAGTCATCTTTCCCCTCAAACACAAAGGTCTGGGAGAAGAGGTGAGACACCTGTTTGAGGAATGAGTGGGGCCCTCAGGAAAGGAAGGAGCTGACATCCCAGCTTCTGAAGTCTTGAGACAGGAAGTTAGGGAGCTCTTTCAGGGTAGACTGGGACGGCTTTGATCAAAGCTTATGACAGGCAAAGGAAGGGACAATGTGGCTCTTGAAATAAGATTATCTTAAGCAAGGGGGCACCTAGGCTGGTTCTCCAGTTACACACAGGATCTGAGGATTGGTGGGGGTGGACTAGACCTGCACTGTCTTTGGCTGGTGCTGGACGTTTCTCTAGACCAAACAAGCTGGGTTGGCCTGTGCTTAGGCTTTGGAGAACAGTGGCTTAGCAGAAGTATGGAAACCACAGAGAGGCACCTGCTCAGAGGGCAGCCCTGTGGGGTGGGCTGCATCCGAGTGCAGTCCTGTGACAGCACATAAGTGCCATCTGTTCAGCTATGTGGGCCCCGTGGTCCACAGCAACACCGGAAGGAGTGGGAAGTGGAGGGACCAGCTTCAGTTCTCTGCTTGATATGGAAAAAGGAGGGATCCTGCCTTTCCCACACCCCCCAACTTCTTTGGACAACGTCACCAGAGTCATGTCCTGAAGAATGGGATAACAAAGTTTCCGCCAATATTGGCATGTGGGGGACTGAGTTATTAATTGGAAAAATAAAAGCAGATGAGGGCATTTGATCCCAAATTGATGAAGCAAGTTTTACTGAATAGAGATGTATGTATTTGTAATTACCTGCTTTTGTGTCTTTTTCCTCCACTAGGCTAAGAGTTTGGGCAGGCAGGGCTCATGTCATTTATATCTCTGAATCCCAGCACTCAGAGTGGTGCTTGCCCCTCAATAGGCACTAAATAAATGTTTGTAGGTCTGAATTGATTAATAAATGGCTACCTTGATTTTTGAAGATTTAAGCTGGTATTTTAAGGCTGGGAGTGATAACATAGGAAGGTCCCACCTGTGTGCCAGGTGCTGGTGGGTCCTACAGACAATATAGAGGTGAACCAGCTCTAGTTCTTGTCAACACAGACTTTCCCTATTGAAGTAGGGTAAGACTTATTGTAACAAATCAAATTAAGCATCATGGAATACAGCAGGGACTTATGGAAGCTTCCAGGGTTATTTAGATCAGGGCATGATAGGATGAACCTAATTTCAACATGTAGCGATGACAGGCATTTCAGACAAGGAAATGGCCAAGCAAAGGCATAAAGATATTATTTTTTGGAAGTATTTAAAGTGAAGGAAGAGGGGCTCCGGGGTGGCTCAGTGGGTTAAGCATCTGCCTTCGCCTCAGGTCATGATCCCAGAGTCCTGGAATCGAGCCTACATGGGGCTCCCTGCTTAGTGAGGAGCCTGCTTCTCCCTCTCCTTCTGCCTCTGCCTCTCCTCCCACTTTGTGCTCTCTCTCCCTCACTCTCTCTCCAAAATAAGTAAAATCTCAAAAAAAAAAAACAACCCAAAAAACAAAACAAAAAACCAAAACCAAAATGAAGGCTGAAAGACAGGTAGCAGAATGCTACCACTGGCTCACTGATAGAGCAGTTGGGAGAAAGACCTGACTATATGTCAGAGAAAGAGGGTGTGTGAATCAAGATAGGCTAAGTTACGTTGTAGTAACGAACACCACCAAATCTTAGTGACTTATGATAACAACAGGTTCTTTTTTTGTTTTAATTTTATTTATTTATTTGAGAGAGAGAGAGAGAACATGTGAGAAAGAGCACGAGCGGGAAAGAGGAGCCTAGGGAGAGGGAGAAGCAGACTCCCAGTTGAGCAGGAAGCCCCATGCTGGCTTGATCCCAGGACCCCAGAATCATGACCTGAGCTGAAGGCAGACACTTAACTAACTGACTGAGCCACCCAGGCGCCCCACCTTTATTTCTCACCCACATTACATATCTACTGTGGATCACCTGGAAGCTTGGCGTCTCCTGGATCTCAGGATGACAGAGAAGTCACCAATTTGAGCATAGGAAGGAAGGAAAGTGAACTCTGGAGAGTGTCATCTGGTAATGTCTGCTGGAACACATCACTTCCGGTTACAACTGATTGTCTGGAATTGGTCACATGACTCTATTGCCCACAAGGGGGCCAGGAAGTACATTCTTGCCATGAACGCAGAAGGTGGAGAGCCAGAAATACCTGGTGAGTGGCACTAATGTTTACCCCAGATGGCGAGAGGGACCCCACATGGGAGGGTAGGATCCTGGGCCTGCAGTTCATGCTCCATTGGTGGGGTGGTAATGTGTGTATTGAGGGGCTATAGTATATGAGTATATGTGGGGGGAAAGGGAGGCTTGTCTCTTTTTTTAATTTTTAATTTTTAAAGATTTCACAGTTTCTTTTTTTTTTTTTAAAGATTTAAAAAATTTATTTATTTGTCAGAGAGAGAGAGAGAGCGAGCGAGCACAGGCAGAGTGCCAGGAAGAGACTGAGAGAGAAGCAAGCTCCCTGTTGAGCAAGGAGCCCGATATGGGACTCAATCCCAGGACGCTGGGATCATGACCTGAGCTGAAGGCAGCCGCTTAACCAACTGAGCCACCCAGGCGTCCCAAAGATTTCACAGTTTCTTATTATGTTATATTTTTGTACCAATAGCTAACCCATACACCTGCCTTGGTTTTCCTCATTATGGCCTTTCCTCATTTTGAATTTACACAATATTTTCAGCATCCCCCCCCTTCCTCCTTTCCTCCCCTCTTCCCTTTCTGCCTTCCTTCCATTATTTATTCAAACAAACCTTCTATTTTGGAATAATTTCAGATTTACAGGAAAGTTGCGAAGATAGTAGAGAGAATTCCCATATTCCCTTCACCCAGTTTCAGTTTCCTCTGATGTCATCTTCCAATTTTGTGAGATTTCTTTACGCTTTAGGTTTTAAACCCCTTGAGGACTACATCCTGCCTGACCTAGTATTTCTCTGGTGTTTCTCAAAGAACTGTGGCTAGTGGTGGTCCCGGCTTGAAGGCTTAAGCGTGTTTTTTGTTGATTGCAGACATGTCTGGGCTTGCGTAGGGGCCAGGAAGGCCAGTCTTCCATAGGTCCGTGAGTAGGAGGGATTGAGGGGCCCTTTGGGAATGAGAGAGAGGGAGGTGGAGGTGGCCAAACAGTTGGTTTAAAGGCCACGGGTTGGTGTTGGAAGGAAGGAGGCTTCTGAACGCAGCAGGAAGTGTGTGGTTCAAGAGCTGTCTCTCTCTGGTCTTTGGCCAGGAGGAGGCGGGGTGGTTATGTGACAGAGTCACAATCGGAGCCTGTGAAGAACAGTGAGTACAAAGGCTGTAGTCCTCCGTGAAGCAGAACTCAGTGGGGTGTGGAAGCGGTGTGGGTGAGAGGACATTTTGCATTTGAGATGCAAAAGGCAGGTGGGGGCGGGGTGGCCTGAGCAGAAGGCCAGACCAACCTGCATCTGGATGGAGCAGGACTTTCAGGGCCATTGCTTTGGCAAGAGACAGGCCCTATATGAGAGCTCGGAAGACAACGTTCTCTAGCTCACGGGAGCATGTTCTTGAGGACAGTCTGGGAAAGAGCTGGGCGGAGGCGGTAGGTTTGAGGAGTCACAAAATTCCTCCCCATATTCTGTGTGGTTGTTGTCACCGAGGCCCTGTTGTACTCTCAAGGCAGTTGGCTGGGCAAGTATCTGGATGGTGTTTTGGTTGGTTGGGCTCTGGATACTTGTTGACTCATTGCCCATCACCCTGTCAAGAAAGGGAAAGTCCCCAGAGGTCACGGCCCAAAGAGATGAGTGTTTTCTTAGCCTGGGCTCCTTAAAGATACAAATCACTGCTTGTGACAATTGGGCGCCTGAAGGCCTATAGTAGATACCGGTGGTCTGACCCCAAGACTCTCTGGCTGGGAAGAGGGTCTTTCATGTGTGAAGGGAACCCTGGACTACCCAAAGGAGGAGCTCAGGAGGTGGGGAGGTTTGATGAACACCACCCCCAGGAACAGAAACAGAGATCCAGAGATTCCAGGGACTTTTCGGGGACTATCCCAGAGATGAGTCAGGCTAGGAGCCCAAGAACTGGGTGGAATTCTGTATATTCTAGAAATTATCTGTATTGTTGTCTGTTGCTTAGTGAAGCTATGGATTTGTCTTTGGGAGGCAGCAAGGGGTTGGGACACAAACCCATTCTCCGGGGAAGGAGAGCCTGTAGGGTTCGCTGTGGAGCAGCAGTGTGAAAGAAAGAAGTCCCTGGGCCTGGGTGGGAAATGCTGGCTCAGGCCAAGAACTGACCTGGAGGCTCTTCCTTCTTTGCTGGCGAATGGCTGTGTTGATCTGCAGCGACTCAATGAGAGTCAGAGCCCCAATCTCTGCTCCCAGCCTGTTCATTCTGATTAGTTATGCCATCTTGGTCAAGGGCATCACCATCCCCTGGTATCACAGACCAGAAAACTGAGTTGCTTTTGGGATGTGCCCTTCAGTACTAATAAATTTGGGCTGAGGGCCAAATCTTCTGTGCATTGTTCTGGGTGCTTTATGGGTATTTTTGTATTGTTCCTCTATACTAATCTGGTGAAATGGGTGTTATTACTCTTATTTTATAAATGATGAAACTAATGCTAACAGTTTAGGTAGCTGATCCAGTCTTAAAACTACCATGTCCGACATCAGAACTCCCGTTGTCTCCACAATCCCTGTGTTGCTTTTTAGTGTTCGCCGTCTTTTCCATTCTATGAGATCAATATTTCTCCAGAATGGGCTCTAGCTACATGCCCCAGCATCACTTAGGCTGCCATTAGGAAGGATCGAAAATGGCCTCCAGACCCGTGGAATCAGGCGTGGAAGCAGAGCCCACCCCTTGCCTATGCAGCAAGTTGTGCGAGTGGCTCTGATGTCATTCATGCTTACGTTCCCCTCCTCCAGTGTCCATCTCTGAGACTGGTTTGATTTCTTGGACCGATTTCAAAGGTTTTGCCACGTGCTCTGTACGCTGCTGTAAGGGAAGCGTGAAACAGTTGAGTCATGGGTCCGCACTCTGGGGTTGGCCCTATGTGAGGACACACAGAACAGGAGCAGCCGGGTCCCCCAGACAAGCCACAGGTCCATGGGATGATGGCTTCCTTACCATCTGGAGACCATCTTTGCTAACCATCGTCACCATTTAGTGAAGATGGGGCATGGACTCCAGCTGGACTTTGGGGGTTCTTACAGAGCAAACTTTGGCCCACAGATTGGCTATTGAAGTCAACCGTGGCCATTTATTATTTACTCTGTCAGTCATGAGGCAGGTATGAAGTGATCACACGTATTACCTCAAAAGGCTATGAGGTACATATTAATATTTTCTCATTGGGTCCATACAGAAACAGGTTTGGAGAAAAAATTAAGTCATTTGTTTAAGTTCATGTGGCTCATAGGTTTTGGAGTCCGAATTCAAATCCAGCCCATGGAACATAATGTTTAGTGGCTGTTTGTGCTTCAGGATACTGGGTCTTGGGATCAGTGAGGTCAACTGCCTCCCGATAGTTTTGGCTCAGCTCTTTGGCGCTTATGTTTTCTTAAGCCTGAGGCTCTGCTCTCTGCTGTGGGGCCCCCATAGGATGAGTCCCAGAGACTCACAGTGTAATTAAGAAAACAACTCATTTGCAAGAAACTGTGATAACTCAAATGGGCTGGCTGGGAGTTTTGCTCTGTGGGTGCATGTGTGTGTATATGTGTGCATGTGTGTAATGGGAGAGGAAGTATGAGAAGAAGACAGAGCTGTGGGGGAGGAGAAGTGATGTGGTTCCAGGACCTGGTTCGGAGGGCACCGGGAACTCAGGGTCCTCCCTGGCTGGTGAGATAAGAGGATTCTGTGTGTGGAGGTGATGTTTGGAGCCAAGTGGCCACACATTAGAATATCTGGGGAGCTTTTAAAAATACCAGTGCCTGGGCCCTGCCTAAAGACATTGATTTAATTTAGCCAAGCAGCGGATTGGAGATGGACAAGTAGTTTTTAGAAGTCTCCTTTGTGATTCTAATGAATATTTGGACCGAGAAGTGGGCAAATTCATGCTCTTCCAGCATCTCCTGGGCTGTCCCCCGTTTTGAATCCAAGCCACAGCTCTTTCAACAGACTTCTTGGTGCTGGGCCTCCTTGTTCTCCCTTTCGTGTGACTGAGCAGTCAGATGACCACGTATATGCCTACAAGGAGAAGCCACCACCTGTTGCTGTAAATCGAGCGCAATTTCATCATCCCTTTGCCCCATGTATTTCCAGTACATCTGGATGGGTAATCTGTTGTTTTCTGCTTTGTAGCAACTTGCGCAGTCACAAGGATGGGTGCTGTGGGACTGCTGGGGCTTTTGCCCTGTAAATATAGGCTGGGTGAGTTTATTTATAGGAAATTATGATGATCATTTTTTTTTTAAGATTTTATTTATTTATTTGACAGAGAGAAATCACAAGTAGGCAGAGAGGCAGGCAGAGAGAGAGAGAGGAGGAAGCAGGCTCCCCGCTGAGCAGAGAGCCCGATGCGGGACTCGATCCCAGGACCCTGAGATCATGACCTGAGCCGAAGGCAGCGACTTAACCACTGAGCCACCCAGGCGCCCTGATGATCACTTTTTTTTTTTTTAAAGATTTTATTTATTTATTTGACAGAGAGAAAGATCACAAGTAGGCGGAGAGGCAGGCAGAGAGAGAGAGAGAGAAGCAGGCTCCCGCTGAGCAAAGAGCCCGATGTGGGGCTCGATCCCAGGACCCCGAGATCATGACCTGAGCCGAAGGCAGCGGCTTAATCCACTGAGCCACCCAGGCGCCCCTGATGATCACTTTTGATTGTTATTGACCAGAGCAGGTTTTCACATGCCTCATCTGTCCTTAATTTGTTGTTTGGGAAAGACTTACAGATAAATCACTTTTGTAAAGGCCCTAACTGCTTTAGAGAAATTCTAACTGCTTTAGAGAAATTCCCCTACGTGGGGGCTTCATTGAGGTGGAAGGGAATGGTCAGAAATCGCCCTGGAGCAATTAGAAAGTTGGAAGGTCTAGGAGAGAAGAGCTATGTTGCTGTATTTGACAATGCATGAAGGTGGTGGTCTTCAATCTTGGCTGTACACTAGAATCTTCCAGGGAGCTTAAAAGTCAAAAACAAAGACAACAAAAACCCCACATCTCAGGCTGTACCCTGGAACCATTGACTAAGAGTCTTTGGAACATGGGACCTGACATCAATATTTTTTTAAGCCTCAGAAGATTTCAATGTGCAGCCAAGGTTAAGAACCACTGTGTGAGGGGATAAGAGAGGCTTAATAAATAAGAGGGTGACCCAGCAAGCTGTAAGGAAGAGAGAAGAGTAAGAAGTCAAGGTTAGAGACGAGTTGCATACAGCAGCTTTGGAATGTAATAGTTAAGTCCAGCCAACTCCAAGAACTCAGCTTAGCCTTAAGAAACCGATGGCCAATCTCCAAATATCCTTGCAATCCCCAGTTCACGAGCCATTTGCATCATGAGGCTCAGGGTCTATGTGAGGGCTGATGGTGAGAGCAACACCACACTTCTCTACCTCTTGGCCCAGGGAGGAAGGGTGAGGGGATTTCAAGATCACTCTGATTCCTTACTCAGCCAATCATCCCAATGGATAAACGGCCAAAGAGTGTTAGGAAAGTGCAGGGGGTGGGGAGGGTGGGATTGCTTTTTGTGGGTGTGGCTGAGAGAGCCCTGGCAGAGGGATCAAGGGACACAGATAAAACACAAATCCATCATCCAAGATCCTAGTGAACAGGTGGGGTCTGTTTGGTCTGTTTGTAAGCAATCACCAGGGACACTTTGAAAAGATGCTTTATTTTGAGATAATTTAAAATGTACAAAAGAGTTGCAAGATTCTCGTACAAAGAACTGCCACACCATTAGCTGAGACTCACTACTTGTTAACTTGTCACCATGTATACTTTATCACTCCCCCTCTCTGTCTAGATGTATACATATTTTTCTGAACATTTGTCCCTAAATACTTCATTCAGCACCTATTTCTTATGAACAAGGACATTTTATCACATAACCCCAGAACTGTGGAACGAAACGAAGACCCACCAAGTGAGAAAAGCAAAGACTATTCCAAACTGGCTACAGCGAGAGAATTGACCACCATCCCTTGAATCTTGGCAGAGACTCAAAGGCAGGCAGAGACATGGGCAAGCTCTACAGTGGAGGAAAGGGAAGGCTTCCAGTGAGTCTTGACTGGAGGCTGTTGGCACGAGGAAGCTGGGGGTGGGCTAACTAGACGTGGGGGGTCCATGCGCTTGGTCAAGAGTGCGTGTTTGACTTTCCCTGGTTGGTCCTAATTTGGAAGCAGGGACACAAATCAGGGAAGCTGTCAGTTATGAATCAGGTCCTAGCCCTTTGGGGCTGGCTGTTACAGAAATTATTATTAGGTTTCTTGGATCATCCCTGCAGATACCAATCTGGCTTCTGCAGGTCTGACTTAATAGGGCTGTTTATTGTAGATAAGGGGTTGGTTTTCTCAGCAGGTTGCTGCCCACTGTTAGTCAGCGTTCTGTTTTTATCCATGGTATGGCCACTGTATGTTGGGATATTCAGCCTCACCATTTAATGGTCAACTTGATTTAACTTTGGGGTAAAATGCTGTTATCTAGAAAATACTCCATATTCAAATTTTGTCAGGTGCCCTCAACCTGTCCCTTATGGCAGTTTCCCCTCCGGATCCAAAATGCAGCCGAAGATGACACCCCGCATTTTGTGGTCATACCTCTTTAATCCTTTTTAATCTGGAAGAGCTCCTCAGCTCTTTTTTATCTTTCCTGATACCGATTGTTGGGAAGTACCCAGGCCAGTTGTTGGTGGTGGGGAGACCCCCGAAGACACACGCATATCCCAGCTGACTGTGAAAACTGTCCACAGCCAGAGCCCCTCTGGCTGTGGCTCCTTGGCCCTGTCCTAGAGACTCCAGGGATTGTCTGGGTGGACGCAGCTCAGGTAACAGGATCATCAGGCCTTTAGCAAGGATGTGGAAAGTCACGTCTCCATGCCGGGCAGAAGAGAAGCTTGTAAACAGAGAGTGGTACCCACGGTCATGTCCTTTAGCAGCTAATCCTTTGCAAGGCCAAGAGCGTTTGTGACACATGTTTTGGTTCCGTTTGCGGGAATATGTTCTTTCATTAGATCAGCCGCCCACTGTATTTTGCATACATAGACACTGGGTTTCCCTCCTTCTCACCTCTTCCCTCTGTCTCCGCCCTGCTGCAGATTCCTATCTCTGCAAAGATGCCAGAAACATTTTCCAGGCCCCAAAGGGAGAAGGTCAGGGTTGCTGTTCCTGCAGGATGGAGGACAGTGGCAGCCATTTGTCCCAGGACCGTTGAAATTGGCCTGTGTTTTTTAAGAACATCAGGGACACAGAGAAGGTTTTGTTTGGGGCCTGAATAGCTTTGGGGGCAGGCCTGCCACTCTGAAAACATTCACCCCTCAGTCACTCCAAGCTGCTGTCAAAGAGTGATTTCTGGATCTGTCAACAGCCTGGGTCGTAGTTAAGATTCCCTCTATCTTCATCCCTGCGAATACATTGAGCAGTAACAAGCTTTTATTTATGGGGAATTTGACTAAAATAAGTGTGCTCTGTGTGGCAGTAAGACCGTAGTGTTTGGTGTTTGGGCATTTGGCTTAACCCTTTCTTTGCCACCTAACCGTGTGTCCTTGGGCGAAGTGCTTTGCTTCAGGTTCCTTAGTGAAAGTGGGCGGAAGAAGTTGTTTCAGTGTCCCAGTGAGGATTAAGTGTCATGATAAATGACAGCAGTTAGCACAGTGGTTTGCAAATAATAGGCACTCATTGAGTTGTTAATCATCACCACGACTTTGTTTGTTGGTAAGCAGAAAGTTAAAACCTGCTTGCTGGAACTCATTTTCCATGGCCATTGTGGAGAGAAAGTTTCGCTGTCACCCAGGTATGAATTTATTTATTTATTTATTTTTATTTTATTTATTATTTATTTGACAGACAGAGATCACAAGTAGGCAGAGACTCAGCGGGGATCCTGCTTCCCCCTCTCAGGTATGAATTTAGATCCTGGCTGTGCCCATCGCTGGCTGGGTGATGTGGATTAAGGGAAACTTCTTTGAGGCTCAATGTCTCCCCTATGGAATGGGAACAGTGTCTTCTTTGCAAACTGATCACATCTAACAAGAGAACCCAGTACAGTGCCTAGTGCAGAGTGGATGCCAGCCGAGGAAAAAAATGGGAAATGGGGAAAGTTAGGTTTTTTTGTGCCTTGTCTG
The DNA here is from genome assembly GCF_964662115.1 of Mustela nivalis. Classification (NCBI taxonomy): domain Eukaryota; kingdom Metazoa; phylum Chordata; class Mammalia; order Carnivora; family Mustelidae; genus Mustela; species Mustela nivalis. The sequence goes on along the minus strand of NC_139021.1, from coordinate 16,419,657 downwards.
TGATGCCTTTGGAATGGGGGTCCAGAGTCTTATGCTTTACCAGCAGGGGCTTCCCACCACATTCCTCTCCTTCCTTGAGGAACCCCCATCTTCTAGATCATTCTCTCCTTATCACCCTACTTAGATTACTGGTCTTTTGTGGCATTCTCTAGGACCTGTGAGAAAATGGGCAGGCTAAGCCAGGGGGCTCATTTGCGCTCAGGGGTAAGTGGCTAATTGTGGATTAATGTGTCAGTATTTTCCCAGGGAATTTACTTGTATTTTAAACAGAGGCTTTTACTCTTGGAATCCTATCCATTTTAGGATAAGATCATTTTCTGGGATTGTACTCCTCATTTTCCTGTGAAGGTGAAGACCCCATGGTTAACAGCAGAACAAGGGGGCAGAAGCCAGGTCTTCGGACTTTAGTTTAGATTTCTTCCTGGGGTAACAGGGTCACCATGAGAATCTTGGGCTTCTAGGTAGCTGAGCTGGTAGAGGAGTTTGGTCAGCTGGACTGAGACAGGGCCTCCTTCTTCATGATGAGCCAGGGCCAAAGACTGATGTGCCTTGAATGTGAACCACCCACCAAAATGTGCTACAAAATTAGCCAGTAATAGCTTGGGGGGGGGTGAGTTTCAGATTTCCCCCTTTTAATTTAATTATTGAGGTGGTTTTATTTTCTGGATTAAAAAAAAAAACTTTTGTTCATTTGCACAGGGAAAAATAAATAGATTTAAGTTACAGGAAAGGTCATTTTTATTCCAAAATCCAAACATATTCAATTACACCTTCATTAAAAAAAGAAATCTCCACTCCCCAGTAACTGAGTTTTTCTCAGGGGCCCCAACGGGGTTCCTGTAACTCCTCTGGGCCTCTAAGTGTGCCTGGCCGACAGAAGGGGCCGTGCATTGTTTTAAACCATCTCAACTCATGGCCAGAGAGCCTGAAGCTTCAACCGCCGGGTCCCCTGAGGGATTGCTTCTTTGAGGGTCCTGTGAATACAAACCTGAAACCCAAAGGTGGGTAATAAAATCATCTAAAATCATCTATTGGACTATTATTAGTATGGTGGTGAGGTGTGGGAAAGGTCCAGAGGGAATGGAGGTAGGGAAGGGTATGTTTTGATGGAAGGGTTGGGTTCATTACAAGAAGATTGAGGAAAGAGGAGCGAACGCTTCTAGAGTTTAAGTTATTTCCTGAATGAGCCACTTCTGGGTGGGGAACCTTAGTTTAGGGAACAACCAAGGCATGAAGGGCAATATAGAGAGTGAAGGCAAAGGAAGGAGAGAGGTATTACTAAGAACAGAGTTGAGAGAAGTTGCTGAGGTGAATTTCACCTCCTTTCTGAGTTGGCTGACGTTGCCTCCCTACTTGAAGGCTCTAGGCTTGTCACTCTGAGACCTTTCAGATGCCTCCTCACACAGTATTTGCCTTTTTGGGCTGGCTGTGGAAGAGGTGAAGAGTCCACCAACTCAACTTGTAGAGATATTTTCCCCTCTCTTTTTCTTGTTCCCAAATAAAACTCCAAGCAAGAAAGAACACACAGACCTTGACCCGATTCATGTCTAACCAAAGCAGGACTGTGGGAGTCCAGTGCCTATAAATCAGCTTTCCTCTCTGAATGCCTCAAAGAAAATCTTCCCCAAGGCAGTCACCTCAGCTAGAGTTCACACACACTGACCAGCCTTTTGAAATTCTGTCTGCAGATAATGGCAGTCACAGCCGGCCGGTCTTACTGAGAGAATCCTGTTGGCTACGATATAATCCAGAAGAATCCCCAAGGTGGCTGATGAGATTTTCCTTCTGTAGGAAGAAATATAATAAGGAATAGACCACATTTAACACTGTAGTTTAAAGAGGGCTTTAGTCCTGCAATCCTGGATATTTCGGGATTTTACTACTAGGAGGAGGATTGTCTTCAAGTTCAGTTTAGAAGTGAACTGGTGGTTAATGAGGATTCAAGCATCATTTCTTCTACTGATTTTTAACTGACAGGGACTTTTCTTAAGCTTGAGGTCCAGTCAAATTTTAGGCTACAAATAGCTAATCCTGATTTGTCCAGGGCTCAAGTCAAGGCCAGTTTGGGGACACAGGGTGATGGGAAAGTGTATGTGTGTTTTCATTCTCTAAGTTGTGTATTCAAGTCATAGTTTTTAGTCCATGATATCAGAATCACTGGGACACTTGCTTAAAATATTTGCTTCAAATATTCATAGGCTCTGCCCAGTTTGACTGGTTCAGAAATTTGGGGGAAAGGTGGCAGCTTAGAAATTTGCATTTTACACATTTTACACAATTTCTTCATTTGAATCTAAAGTACATCGAAGGTTGCTTTTAGTGAGATTCAGCTCCTAAAATTTCCATTGCCTGTTTATCTCCAACCTAAATTTCAAATTCTTGGGAGCGAAAGACCAATTGGCCTGTTTCAGTGATATGTTTCTGAATAAGAGATTACCCCAAAACTTACGGCTTAAACACCAATCCTATCTCACGATGTATGAGTTAGAATTTAAGCAGGGCTCAGCTGGTGGGGTGATATGGTGCTGAAAGATCCACTTCCAGACACAGCATTCCCATAACTAGTTCGTTGCTCCTAGTTGTCAGCGAGGAGTTTAGCCAGATCATCCATGGAGAGGCCTCAGTCTCATTTCTATGGGCTTCTCTGTGGGGGCTTTTTGGCTTCCCCACAATATAGTAGCTGGGTTCCAAGAGCAAACGCTTTGAGGGACAAAGATGGAAGTTGCGAGCTTCTTCTGATATAGCCTTAGATGTCAGAGAGCATCACTCTACCCTATACCGTTAGTCAAGAAATTCAGAACTACCAACCCAGATTCAAGCATAACACACTTCCCCACCTTGATGTGTGGAGTAGTAGGTGCGTACAGAAAGGAAAGGAAACAAGGGTGGCTTTCTTTGAAGATCTTCTGCTGTGCCTTGCTTGGGTCAGTTATCAACTTCTGTACCAATCAGTCATGGACACATGGATGAGGGACATAATACAAATTTAGTCCCTGGGGGCTCAACTTGGCATAGGAGGGCACCCATTGAAAGGGAAATTGTTAAAAATCTTGCAGGCACTCGAAGGGATGTCTGATGATTATGGAATCTTACAGATCATTCACTCAAATTAGGAACTGCCTTTGGGCATTGGCTATCCAGGAGAGCTAAAGCTCTTCTGACCTTTCCATGAGGCACCCTGTTCCATTTTCAGACAGTTATAGCTATGTAAACCGGATTCTGATTCTCTGTAATACCCATCAATTATCCATTAGAATAACACTCAACTATGGATTGATTTTCTAGACCGCAAGTTTCCCCACCAGGCTTAAACTCTTTAAGGCCTGAGTGTGTATATTTTGTGTATCCAGTCTCAGTCCCTGGCAACAGTAGGTGCTAAGTAAATGCATGTTGAATGTTCTTAAGTGAATAAACACATTTACTCTTCCTCGTCTGCACAGATAACTAAGTTGGTTTTGATGTGGATCTTGAGTTCCTATCTAATAGTTCATCATGGCTCTCATGTTTTCTCCAAGCAAAAACCAACTGAAATAGGTTATGGTTAAAATGCAGGTGAGAAATCAAGTGAATGCTGTCCTAAACATTAACAATGGAAGCTAAGTTCTTTAAAATCATAGGAGAAATTTTACCATTTTGGAGCCAGGATTGAAACAACCATGAACAAAAGCATTATGTGCTTTGTTGTTTTTAGTTTAAAGAAAAAGTCAGTAAACTTTGCCCCTCAGTGTCCTGGCTGAATCCTGCCTTCCACCTGTTTTGGTAAGTAAAGAATTATTGAAATACAGCCAAGTCTGTTTTTTTTTTTTTTTTTATTATTGTCTGTGACTGCTTTTGTGCTCCAACGGCAGAATCGAGTAGTTGTGACAGACTACGTATCCTCTCAAAGTCTAAAATATTTACTAACTGGCCTTTTACAGAAAAAGTTTGCCAACCTACGGTGAAGGGCTTGTCTTGTTCCATTTGGTGCCATGAGAAAATACCATAAACTGGGTGACTAAAAAGCAACAAACATTTATTTCTCATAGTTCTGGAGTCTGGTATTTAGGTGCCAGTGTGGTTGGGTTTGGGCTATCTTCCAGGTTACCGATTCCCATTGTATCTATGAAAGATACAAGAAGACGGAAATTGGATGAGGGACTGATGTGGGGTCTCTTTTATAAGACAGTTCCATTCATGAAGGTTCCACACTAGGATCTTATCACCTCCCAAAGGCCTTGCTTTCCAGTATTATCACATTGGGCCTTAGAATTTCAACATGTGAATTCTGGAGGTGGGGGCAGGGACATTCAGACCACTGGAACCTTCAGACCTTTGTAGGTCTCTTCTTGATTCCCTTGATCTTGGATCTTGGTTATTTTACTTGGAAATGTTGAAGGAATCTTATCGCCACATTTCTATATTTCTAGATGTTTTTTTCCCAACCGAAAAGAACTCTTCCCCAGCTTGTCCATGGTGGGGTCTCCAGTGTTGCTGAACTTTTAGATAAAAACAAAGTAGAAGTTCTTTACTTGAGCAATTAATAAGAATAGATCTTAAACCAGCAAAAGGAGCAGAAGAATTTTAATCTAAGAGAATGGGTTTGGGACCCATCAAAGTAAGCCCTGTAGTAGTAATTTATTATTATTTTTAAATATTTAATTAATTTATTTATTTGACAGAGATCACAAGTAGGCAGAGAGGGAAGCAGAGAAAGGGGGAGGGAAGCAGGCTCCCTGCTGAGCAGAGAGCCCGATGCGGGGATCAATCCCAGGACCCTGAGATCATGACCTGAGCTGAAGGCAGAGCTTAACCCATTAACCCACTGAGCTACCCAGGGGCCCCTGTAGTAGACATTTATTGTTCTTTTGTTGTCTAGGTTGCATTCCTCCTTTCTTTGGCTAGTAGCAATTTACTGACTTCTGGGTAATTACTTCTTCCTACAAAGTGCTGTCTTGATTGACTCAAGGTAACTTGCCCTGCCCTACCCAAGGTTAGACATATGACTCAAACTAGGGCTCTTTGACCCAAAGAGTGAACTGTCCAAAGATGGACAGAATGTCAAAATCGACTCATCCTAGTAATGGTGGCCTGCATGACTATCCTTCTCTTCCTGTTGCTGAAAGTCCTGGGGATGCTCTTGTCCCTGCCAGTTTACCAAACTTTCCTTTAATTCTCTGAGCCACCTGTATTTTTTCCATACTTCCCTCTCTAATCAAAATTAGTCAAATTCTCTTTCTTACAACAAAAGACCCTAAATAATACAAATGCATAATAATAAGCATATGAAAAAAAGAAATGTTCCAAGAAATACAAATCAAAATAAATATTTATAGCCTGTAAAATTAAAAAGAGACTCAAACAATGATGATATCCAGTTGTATCAAGGATATAGTAAGAGAGGAACACACAAATTTCTCTGAGATTGTAATTGATGTTAACTTTCTGGCAATTATATTTTTATGATATGAGTCAAGAGAATTAAAAAAGTTTATACCTTTTGACCTAGCAATTCTGCCTCTTGGCATTTGTTTCAACAAAAGAACAAGAAATGGTGATATAGATTTATGTAGAAAGCATTCAGTGTTATTTTTAATAACAAAAGTTGGGAATTTACTTAAATATTCAATATATTAGAATGGTTAAGTAAATGAAAGAGGTGGTATCATGTTGTAGTTGAAAGTATGGGCTCTGAAATTGGCCAACCTGGCCTTAAGTCTGGCTTTAAGTCTGACCAGTTGTGCAGCCTTGGACAAATTATTTAGATTTTCATCCATAAAGTCTAAACAAAATGATATATCTAACTGTGGTAGCCAGCCTTCCAAGACGGTCCCCTTGATAGCTGCTTCCTGGTATTTGTATCCTTGTGTGGTTTCCTCTCGCACTGGAGAGGTTGGCTGGTATCAGCAGTAGGATATTGTGAAAATGATAGAATATGCTATCTGAGTCCAGGCCGTAAAAGCTACGTGGCTTCCATCTTTCTCTCTTTTGGATTACCTGCTATGGAGAAATTTAGTCACCATGTTGGGAGGGCATTGAAGCAACCCTATAGAAAGGTCCATGTGACAAGGATCTGGGGCCTCCTGCTGACAGTCATGTGAGTGAGCTGTCTTGGAAGTGGATTCTTCAGCCTTGTCAAATCTTCAGAAAAAATATGCTGGATAACTGGCTGACATCTTAATTGCAATTTCATGAGAGACCTGTAGCCAAAACCACTCGACTGAGTTACTCTCAAATCCCTGGCCCACAGAAACTGTGAAATAGCAAAAGTTTATTGTTTTAAACCACTAAATTTTGGCATAAATTGTTATCCAGCAATAAATAACAGTTAACTTTGCTGATCCTCAGTTTATTCATTTGATAACTGGGGACAATACTGCCTGCCCGAGATTTTTGTGCAGAATAAATATGATTCGTGAAAAATTACAGGTCTACCATCATTACCTGAAATCTTAGGAGCAAGATATGTTTGGGTATTAAGAATTTTTCAGCTTCTATTAAAGTAATAAGATGCATAATATACTATATATTTTGAAACACTCCATTGGTATCTAATTCAGTACCTCATAATCAAATAGTAATACTCTGGTATGAAAATGTATGAATATGCACCTGAAATGGATAAACAAAGGCTAAAAATCGTCTCATGTCAGTTTTTCCTGTCAGGATTTGCTGCCAAATAAATTTGCTGCCAATATGCAAAAGGACCAAAGAGGCAAAATTGGCTTTCAGAGCTTTTTGGATTTCAGAATTATGGCCAGAGATTGTGGATTTTTTTTTTTAAGATTTTATTTATTTATTTGACAGACAGAGATCACAAGTAGGCAGAGAGGCAGGCAGAGAGAGAGAGAAGAGGAAGGAGGCTCCCTGCAGAGCAGACAGCCCGATGCGGGGCTCGATCCCAGGACCCTGGGGTCATGACCCGAGCCGAAGGCAGAGGCTTTAACCCACTGAGCCACCCACGCGCCCCGAGATTGTGGATTTATATGGATTTTACCATCCCAGGTTGAATTCTTTCCAAACACCAGCTCCTTATCTTATTTAGTTAGTCTCTGGTTATCTTTCTCCATTTATTTAGATTAATGAGGAAGAGACTAATGTGGCCTCCATTACTCTTTGGAAACCCAAAGAGTGTTGGTTGACACACTGAAAAAAGGATATTTCCCCTTATGAATTTAGTTCTCATTTCTGGGTGAACACCTGATAGTCATGACCCCAGAGGATACCAGTGAATCATCCAGTCATGGGGTTTAGAGATGATTCAGCAAGATTGAAGTGGTATCAGGAGTGCTTTTGGCTGAAGATCTGGAAGGTACTGATTACACATCCAATTATGCAACTAGTCCTGAGGCTCGCATTGTGGTAAAACTGATTCTCATCCAAACTAAGCATGAAACAGGGCCCTCACCTGGTAGGGCATGAGCTCCTGCCCTGGGAGATTTCAGGCCCTGGGAGTCTAGGGAAATTGTTCCTGCCAAGATGGGTCTTCTTCCTGTCTGCAGCAAATGGAAGACGGACTGAGAGCCAGCTCTGTGCATTTTTTATCTTCTCAATAACATCCTTTCTCTGAAGCAAAGGTCAGGGGTGCAGAAACAATTCCCTTCTCTTATCTTCTTCAAGTGTTGTGTACTTTCATACTATAAGGGGGGTACTTCTCTGTGCCGAATCAATTCCTAATGTTCAACATTCAGTAATTAGGGTCTCATTCAAATGCAGTCAAACTTATCCCCTGCCTAGTTCTTGTAGGCAGAATAATGTACTTGAATTAGAAGCCATGAACTTGGGTTCAAACTGCATTTCTGCTACTGACCATGAGCCTGGCCAAGTAATTTTATCTTTCTGAGCTTTATTTTTATCAATCAAGTGGGGAATGAAAAGGAAGGGACTCCATTAGCTTTAATATTCTATAGTTATCTTTGAGAAGCCACCTGTGTACTCCTTCCATTAACTCTTCATTCATCCAATAAATATTTGCTGAATACTTACTGCATGTACTATTCTAGCCATTGAAGGTGCACTGCCTTTGCTGTTAGCTTACATGCTAATATGATAAGGCAGAAAACATATAATTTTTAAAAAAGGAAGTAGAGGTAGTGATAAGTGTTATGAATAAAATAAAACTAGATAAAGGACTAGAGATGAATGTGGGGTGATATGGGAGAGTATCCATGACCATCTTAGACAGTGGCTGGGGAAGGATTCTTGAGGGAGGTTGCATTTGAGAAGAAACCTGATAATCACTTGATAGTATTTGTTGAATGAATGAATGAACAAGAAGGGGATAGTCATAAGAATATTTGGAGGAGAAACATTCTAGGCAGAAGAAACAGCCAATGTAAAGATCTTGAGTTGGAAATGACCTTAGCATATTTGCAGGCTAGAAAGGAGGTGGTGCTGACGTATAGTGAGGAGAGTGAGTGGACAGCAAGAAAGCCAGGGTAACTAGGGTCTTGTAGGTCAGGTTTAAAAGTTGGGTTTTATTCTGAGTGCAAAGGGAACCACTGGCAGAATAACATAACCTGATTTACACTTTAAAAATAATCATTCTGCAATGTGATACCACTTTCCACGTACCAGAATGGCATACAAAAAAGACAGACAATATTGAGTGTTGTTGAGGATATGTAGCAGCTGGAATCCTCATTCTCTGCTGGTGGAAGCAGAAATTGGTATGAATAGTTTGGAAACAGATTGGCCATATCTATAATGCTGAACATAGGCACACTCTGTGACTCAGCAATTTCATTCCCATTATATACTCCACAGATAGGTGTACATATATTCCCCAACAGATATGCACAAGATAAGTTCATTACAGCTTCAAATGGGAAACTATACAAATGCCCATCAAGAGTAGAACAGAAACGTGAATTGTGGTATCATAGAGCTGGATACGATAAGCATCGAGCATGGGCAAACTATAACTACCCATAACCACATGGATGAATTTCACAAAGTTAATGTTGAGTAGAAGAAGATGTATTCAAGAGTTCGAGCTGGGGTGCCTGGATGGCTCAGTGGGTTAAGCCTCTGCCTTCGGCTCAGGTCATGATCTCAGGGTCCTGGGATCGAGCCCCACATCGGGCTCTCTGCTCAGCAGGGAGCCAGCTTCCCCCACTCTCTCCCTGCCTGCCTCTCTGCCTACTTGTGATCTCTCTCTCTCTCTCTGTCAAATAAATAAATAAAATATTAAAAAAAAAAAGAGTTCAAGCTATCCAATCCCATTTATCTGAACTGAAACAAGCACAGCTAACCTGAGGTGTTGGAAATCCAAGCAGTGGTTCTGTTGGAGAGTCTAAGGATGGGTAGAGGTGTGAAGGGGCCTTTGGGGTGCTATAATGTCCTGACCTGGATGTTGGTTATATGAGTATATTTGGTGTCTTTCTCCAGTCATCCCTTTACCCTTGCTTCCCTGGATAAATGGATCTTGAGCCCAGAGGGGTAGAATGAAGAATGTAGGAGGGTATTTATCAATGGCCACCTTCTTTTCCATCTACAGTTGCAATTTTCTCAGGAGTGTTGGGCAAATGAGATTCATGCATTTTAGAGGCAAGGCATTGCTGCTTAGTGACCTACCCAAGAGTCCTCTCTATAGGGAGAACTGAACCTCAGATCCAGGACCTCAGGTGTTTTTCATAAGGCCTGCTGCTGTTTCTGGTTCTCCATGTTGCCTCTCCGGATTGGACCAACTGGTCTCTCAGGCCTCCTTCCAACTCCGTGACTCAGAAATGTTACATTTGCATTTGAGAATTTGAATCTAATCTAAGAAAGTACAGTGCTTCGACCATTCTCTTTATTTTTAGAGACTTTTATCTAATTTTTTTTAAAGCAATGTTGTTGATTAAGGGGATAAAAATATTATAAGTGAAAAAAAAGGTGAAGATATCTGTTAAACTCTGAGGGAAGAAACGATAGTTTTCATTGTTAGATTTTTCTCGGTCCTACTGCATGGACATATGGAATTTTATGTGATACATTTTTGCCTAAACCACAAAATTTCATGAATTTTCAGTCATTGAATAATGAAATGAATCATCATTCTAGATGAAAAGGAGGCAATTTTGAGGGTAAAGTATTTCCCTGAAGACATTTTGAGAAACTAAGGCCTTGACCACATTCACCGCAACTGAGCTTTTCTGCGCTCATTTTCCTATGACTTTGGTATGGAAGAGCATGTCATGGTGTCCCCATAGGATGAGGAGCTAATGGCCATGTACCTCAGATCTACTTAGTCTTGTTTTCTATTTACCTACAGCTATAGGTAATAGCTAAACATTGCTAGTAGGCAAGTAAGAGAGTCTTCTTTCTGGCCAGTGGGGCAGCAAAGAGAATAGCATTTACTGAGTGCCTACTGGGTGGGCCCTCTGCTACCATTTTGTTATCTAGTCAAGTGGAGGCTGTTTATTCTTCCACATGTAAGGACCTCATAAATATGGAAGTGAAGCTTACATTTTTTGGTTGTGGGAAACCATTGAAAGGGTTTAAGCAAGAAAGAGATCTGGCCAGAATTATCTTTTGGAAACATAAATCGATCTATTGATTCCCCAACCCCTCTAGGATTACCTCTAGCAGGGGACAGTGAGTTAGACAAGGAGACTTTAGAGCCAGGAAGAGTGGTTAGGGGTCCTCTTCTATAGTCTGGTGAGAGATCATTGCATCCCCAGGCAGTATACCTGTGAAGCTTTATCACCTCCTCCCTCTCATCCTTTCTTCTGTCATTGTCATTTACAATGCCATTGTAAATTTAAAGTGTCATTGACATTTAAAATGTCATTGTACATTTTGTTTCTACATCTGTTATTATCCCCACCATTCATGGTTGCTACTTTTGCTTTAGACATTTATATGGTTGTCTTGGGTGCTTCCCCCTCACTAAGCCCTGAGAAGGAGGAAAATATCATCATAATGCCTAAAATATAATTTGGCAACCATGTCTTAGTGGGGTTGAGTGACTTGCCTAGGATCTTCTTTCACGTGGGAAGATCTGGAGGGTGATTGCTCAGAATTCTGTGTCTCATCATGTCCACTGAGGAGATGGGTTAAGGGCAAATACCTCCCTCCCCCCACCCCGCTCCGTCCTCTAGGTTGGACACAGAGATGTGAAGACCTGGAAACTGGGGACATTGTCTGTCATGGGACCCTGGAGTGAGGGACAGAGGGGAGATGAGAGGTTAACCTGGTCCCAACCAGTCTTGTGAAAGAGTTGGATGGTGGAGGAACTGGCATGGGTAGCAAGACCTTGAACACCTTTATTTCTTCTAACATTCTCAATTTATGTGCGGGGCCATGAAGGACCAGAGAAAGGAAGTAGATGATCATAGTAATTGTTTATAAATTATTGAGTGCTGGCTACTTTATGAACATGACCTCTTTCAGTCCTGTGGCAATCCTATGAGGGAGTATGTTAATTTCCTGGGGCCACTGTAATAAATCAACACCAACTTGGGGACCTAAAACACCAGAAATTCATTCCCTCTTAGTTCTGGAGGCCACAGCCACAGTGTTGACAGGGCTGCCCGCCCTCGAGACTCTAGGGGAAATTCCTTCCCTGCCTCTTCCAGCTTCTGGCAACTTCCCATATTCCTTGGCTTGGGGGCTGCAGAATGTCATCCACTGCCCAGGGCTTCCCATAACCTTCTCCTCAACATCTCAAATCTCCTTCAGTCTTTCTCCTATACAGACACTTGTCCTTGGATTTAAGGTCTGCCCAGATAATCAAGGATTATCTCATCTTGAGTTCCCCTGAGTAGCTACATTTGCAAGGACCCTTTTTCCTGTAAAGCTATATCTTTAGGGAGTGAGGCATGATTCAACCCACTACAGAGTAACAGAATCATCATCTCTAGTTTACCAATAAGGACACAGAGAGGCTGGTTAATAAGGAACAGAAAGGTTGGTTAATTTTCCCTGGGCCACACAGCCAGTGAATTACAGAGCCAGGCTGAAACCCAGACATGTTGGCTCAGACTCTATTCTCATCCACTCACATCTGCCTCACAGACTCTTCCAGTGACATGAAAGGTCATGTAACAGCCTTTGTTAGATGTGTTTTCAATGGTGGCCTGGGAGTTTTAAAAGTGGTTCTGAAATATGGTTACCTAAGATCAGACTATAAGCAAGATCGTAGATTCCTGGTGCCTGTACAACCCCCCGGGGCAAGGAACAGTCATCTGTGACTCTGGAGGGTGGGAACCCTGGGGCAGTTTTCCCCTTCCTTTGGTTTTGTAATTTCTGCTGATGGCCCAGGTGCCCTGTGGGTCAGCCAGGCTAGCAATCACTCTCTCTCTCTTCCTTGCTCCCCTCCTCACCTTTTTCCATGTCCAATTAGTGCCCGTGGCTTCCACCTCTTTGTTTCCTGTCCTTTCCTGTCCTCCCTTCCCTTCATACTTCACTGTTATGTTTGTGGTTATACCTCTTCATCCCTCCTGGGGATGGGAATAGCTTCCCATCTGAACTCTCCAGACTACCCCAGCTTCAGCTTCTTCTGGTTGCCGGTAGAGTGATTTTCCTACAGCACTCACCTGGATAAGAGCCACTGTGCCCTCCCACGCCAGTCAACCCCTTCTCTATAATTCTCCCCTTCTCCCATGCCGTTCCAGAAACTTACCTTCTCTCTCCTTTGTGCTCATCCTAAATGCCTGGATAGCCATTCATTCATTCATCCATTCATCCATCCATCCATTCATTCAACAAGTCTTTGTTGATTGCCTTTTCTGTGTCCAGTGCCAGGGAAACAGATGTGAATGGGGCAACCGTGTTCTCTATTCTTGGGCAACCTCCATTTGGCTGGGAGTGTGAGCTAAATGAACTCAGGAAAGCAAATAAAACAATAATTATTATAAAAGGTATGAAGGGAAGAAACAAAGAGCGAGAGAGAGAGCAATGCGGTGGGTGGGGTGGGGGGCCCATTAGGGTGGTCAGGAAGGGTGCTCAGGAGAAGCCAGAGGTTCTTGTGTTAACTGAACTAGGTAATGCCGCTTCAGTGCTTAGTAAACGGGCAAGTCCATTAGCACTCTCAGTTTTGCTCCTCAGATAAGTCAGTTAAATAAATCTATACTCCAAGTAGGGATGAATTCCCTTTTTTCCTCAAATACTTGATTAAAGATGAATGTCTCAGAGACTCTGCTAATGAATTCTGTTGTTTTTCTCCTTGGTCTCATCTTGAGTGTAGGTATCTCCACATTGCTTCCCTTCCAACCCTCTTTGGAAGGTTCCGATATTACAGTTGTCCTGAGATAGCCCTCTTGTCTCTGAATGTGTGCAGGGTTGATGGGACCATTGGTGACACTGCAATGAAATAAGGGAGACCTTCCTGTCTCCATCTTTCTAACTTAGAAATGCCTCAGACTCCTGAATCCCTGGCTGTGTCCTCCAAGCACCATTTTTTCTGGACCACTGGCTTGTTACTGGGAGTGTTACCGGGGAATTCTGGATTGTAGGCCCTGGAATTCTAATGGAATCAAATCAGTGAAATCTGGAGGAAGAGAGATTTGCGGGTATCTTCAGGGAAAACAAAAACCAAATTCCCCACATGAGGAGAATAACGTAGCATTTGAACAGGAACCTAGAATTCCTGTAAGACTGCATGAAAGCTGACATTCCAGAAACCAGACTCCCTTCCCCACAGCATCCTCAGCTTTGGATTCACTCTCATGACGTCACCCAAAAGGCTTATGTTGGCAAGATCAAGAAGAGGACATTAGCGGCGACACTCTGTTAGCAGATGAGTTCTTACATAATTTCTTATGCCTGACCCGAATTCCTTCTTGATGGGCATTTAGCCAGTATCGTTCACCCTGGCCTTTTGGGAAGCTGCCCGGAAGCTGTGTCTTCTATACACTGGCCTTGGGGTCCTTTCAGTGTTTGCTAACCCTTGTGAAATGGTTGAGTCGAATTTAGTGCATATTTACTGAGTATCTTTGCAGTGCCCAGCCCTGTGGGGCTGGGGCTGGAGTTGGGATACAGAGATGAAACAGTCCCTGCCCAGGTGATGCCCCGGAGAAATGGGGAGAAGAGGAGGAGTCCGTGCCATGCGGCTCTGCTTGGGGCATGGGTGGGGTGGGGGAGATGCCTTCATGTGCAGTGGGTTAAATAATGCCTCCCCACAAATGCCTGACACCTGGAACCCAGACCTTATTTGTAAATAGGGTCTTTCAAGATGTAATTAAGGTGAGGATCAAGACGAGATGCTGCCAGTTTAGGGTAGGCCCTAAATTCAGTAAGAGACAGAAGAGGACACCCTCGGAAGAAGGCCTTGTGATCCGAGAGGCAGATTCTGGGGTGATGGAGTTCCAAGGTAAAGAATGACAGTTTATCTGCTAATGAAGCCTTTCTTTGCATCCAGAACAGCCTGTATCCTCTGGTGACGTTTAGGGCCTATTCACTTGTGCACCTGCTCATTCATTCTGCAAACGCGTCAGTACCGTTTGTGTGCCAAGTATACTGACTGAGCTTGGCCAAGAGGTTCATAGGGACCTATGGGACTCTGTGGGCCCCCGTGAAGAGCTCCCCTTCTAGGTCTAGTAACAAGTCTCTACAGTGCTACAGTGTGGAAGGAGCTGGAATAAAGAGGTGTGTGTGGGGGGGAGTGTAGAAAAGTTGGAGAAGTTTCCATGGAGGAGGTGAAGGTTGAGTAAGAGTTCAGTAGGCAGAGCAGGGAAAGGCATCCTGGCCGAGGGAATAGCATGTGCGGAGGCACAGAGGACAGCATGGCCTGTTGGGGTGAGGCAGGGTTGTGTCGATATCCTGAGAAGGATGAAGTCCCTGAGTAAGACCTGTCGTAGCCCTCATCCTCTGGGACCCTACAGATTTTTGTTATAGGTGGTGAAGGTGAATTTAGCCACTTTCTTCTTCTGGATGCTAGTTTCTCTGCTGGTTCCTTTTCTGCTCACTGGTTTATGTTGGGACAGGGTTTTTGATATTTTTGTCCGTGTTTTCTAGCTTAGCTCTTCTTCCATTTCATTTTTGCCCCTTCCCTTGTTGCCTGTTGAGATGATTAGTCAGACTATCTGACATTTTTTTTACTTAATATGTTTCAGTCTAACTGCTGCCGGCTAAATATACTTTGACCTCAGCTCTGGGCCGTGACTCTCTCCTCAGCCAGTGAGACGAAGGAAGCCTCGTGCCAAAACTTTCTGTCGCTTTCTGGGATAGTCCTCAGCAGATTGGAAAGCATCCATTCTGGCCTGGGGGTGCGTTTCATAACCCAGTTCAGATGTGGGGTTTGGCCAGGGGGTGCCCAGGTGTATGAACACACCTGCCACGGAGCGTCTTACCTGATGCACGAAGCTGGCCTGCCACGGGGGTCCAAGTGTGTTCGGCCCTGGTGCCATCTTTCTTTATAAATTCCAGGGGACAATTGACTTTGCTTTTGTGGGCCCAGGGAGACTTGGATAGGCTCCGAGCAGCCACAGACTCGGACAGCTTAGTATATTTTGGATGAAGACGAAGGGGAAGGAAAGTGGATGCATTAGCAAGTCTCCGACAGAAGGAATTCTGGAGGCTGCCGAAGGAGTTCATAGATGGCGACACTCCCACTTCCAATTCCAGGCACAAAGGGCCGTCTAGGATAAGCTCTCAGCCTCCAGGCCTGACCTAGGTGGGCCACGCTACTTCTCTCCCAGGGAAAGGGGAAGGGGGAGAGGGAAGGACACAGTGACCCCTTAGCAGAGGAGCTGAGGTGCTTACCCCAGCAATTATCCCCAGGCACGTCGGAGTTTGAAATGGAGCTTCTAGAGACAGTGTGGATTCAGCAAATTCATTCTTTAATCCACTCATGCTACACTTACTGGGGATCTATAATACATACGGCGGACGGTGAGCCCAGCCCAGGGAGTGTGGATGAGGATAGGGCTCATAGGAGCCTGGAGGGGAAGGCAGTGATGAGGGTCTCAGAGGGGATGTGTAGGGACAGCGAGGACACTTAACGGGAGAGAGAGCCCCCCACCCCAGGCTAGGGTAGGGGGGCACGGAAGGCCTCTGATGCGGTGAATTTTAATCTGGCAGGTAAGGTATGAATTGAAATTAAGTCAAACACAGAGGTGAGAGAGGTGTGTGCCAGACAAGAGAGAGGCGGGGGTGACAAGGGGAAGTGAGGAAGGCTGGCTGGAGTTGGGGGGGGAGCAGTGGGGAGCAGGAAAAGGCCGGGCCAGAGACCGGCGGGTGCCCGTGGCAAAGGCCCTGGAGGGGAGAGAAAACACTGGGGCTCTATGCTAAGGTCTCTGGGAAGCGGTCAAGTCATTTTAAGCAGGTGAGGGATATGAACGGGGTTGTGTTTTAAAAAGATGAGCCTGGGGGCACCGGGGTGGCTCAGTGGGTTAAAGCCTCTGCCTTCGGCTCCGGTCATGATCCCAAGGTCCTGGGATCGAGCCCCACGTCGGGCTGTCTGCTCAGCGGGGAGCCTGCTTCCTCCTCTCTCTCTCTCTGCCTGCCTCTCTGCCTACTTGTGATCTCTCTCTGTCAAATAAATAAATAAAATCTTTAAAAAAAAAAAAAAAAGATGAGCCTGGCTGTTGTTGGAGGAGGGGTCCGAGGTGGACAGGCGTGGAAGCAGCAAGGTCACTTAGGCTGGTCGACAGTGGAGACAGAGGGACTGAGGTGATGGCTGTCCCTGAGAGGACACTTGCACAGATCGGATCAGGGCACCGAGGAGAGGCATCTCTGAGCCGACCCCTGAGGAAAGGGAGGGAGGGAACCCTGTGGGTGTGGCATCCAGGCCAAGTATGTTCTGGCGCAGGGCGCGGTGCATGCGAACACAGATGTGTGAGCCCGGAGGCCAGTGTGGCCGACACCGAGTGGGGGGACACGGTGAGAGCAGAAGGGGAAAGGTGTGAGGTGGGGGGACAATCTTGTGGGTCTCTGGAAGGCATCAGAGAAAGCTGGGAAGGCTTTGGAGAGGTTTTCTTTTTCTTTTTTTTTTTTTTTAATTAAATTTTTTTTTTAACTTTCGTTCCAGTATAAGCTTTGGAGAGTTTTCAACAGGGGAATGACCTCTTCTGACTCATGTTTCATGTTTGTGAAAGATGCCCCCGGCTGCTGCGTGGAGAGAGATTTGGGAGTGAAGGCGGAAGCAGAGACACCAGTGATGGGTGTAGGTGAGAGAAGATGGCGGCTTTGACCAGAGTAAGAGCGGTGGCTGGTGGGGCTGCTGGGCCCGGCGCTCCTGAACCAAACGGAGTGGGGTGTGAGGGAGAAGAGCCAAGAGCAGCGTCCAGGTCTTTGGGCCTGAGAAGCTGGGAGACAGTTGTTTCCTTCTCTTAGGCTGGGGAGGCCTACCATGGGAGGAGTTGGTTTGGTGAGGAAAAAGTGAATGTGAACACATCGGCTTTGAGGTATTTGACATCCAAGTGGAAACATGGAGCGAGCCCTGGGGTCTGGAAGTGGAGAACAGTGGGAAGTCAGCAGCGCTCGGCGGGAAGGAAAAGCCATGCAGGGAGGGGGCTCGCTCCCCTGGGCCTGAGGGTAGAGGCGCGGAATGTGTAAGGGCTGAGCACTGGGGCGCACACCATTTACTAGTGGGGAAAGAAAGAGACAAGAAATTAAAGAGACAAGAATTAAGTGCATAGAGCAGGGAGAGAGGGTGAGTGGTGTCCCAGAGGCAGCGTGAGGAAGGCATTTCAAGATGGAGGGAGGGTCATCTGTGTGGTGCGCCGCTGATGGCTCCAGTCCGATGACAGATCAAAACGCACTGCCTGTGAGGTGCTGGAGGTGTCACTGGTCACCTTTTCCAGGGAGAGGAGGGATCGAGAGCCTGAAAGAGGGGTTCAAAGAGAATGGGTTGTAGTAAGAGGCCAGTTAACCGCTAAGGTGACAGCATCCAGGATGAGGAACAGGGGCTGACAACCTGGGCAGGGTGTCTAGACCACGGCCACATGGTCTGGGGAGCAGGGCAAAGCTTCAGATCCCAACAGGAGGAGCTGAAGTGCAGGAAGAAAGGAAAAGTCCAGAACATGAACCTGGAGAACAGGGTGGGGAGGAAGGTTCTGGCTTGAGGGCTCTCTGGTGCCCGGCTCAGGGAAGTGAGACCCATTCCAGATGCTTCCACAGCTGGGGAGAAGACTGCCAGGTGATTATAACGTGCTGTCATCTTCAGTTGATTCCGGAGCTTAAGACGGAGCCAGCTTGGGAGGCACTTTGAGACCAAGAACGTTGTTGGGGGGTATTTAGCTTTGGCATGGACAGGGCAGTAATTGCTGGGATCTCTGAAGGAATTTGTTGACTTTCTTAGAATAGTGATTCTCATAACATTTACCAAAATGAAAATCCTGATGAATTCTGCAGGTTTATAGCTCCCCAGAGGCTGGAGAAAAACACAATTTGGCACTAGAAAGAAACTTTATTCTGGCCGCATGGATAATTTTGCAAACACTAGATACTACGCTGCACACATGTTCCTCGAATTCCAATTTATTACATCCACAGAATGCGAAGAAACACGGTCATGGCCCATGTCTCACACTGCCACCTGGACCCTGTGCCAGGGACCCCTTTTGCTCTAGATTTCCATGATGCTCTGGGTAGATGTGGTTTTGGTCAGCGCAGCAGTTCTTTCTTTGGGGAACTGCTTCTGTCTCCTGCTGTGCAGTTTGGATGAGCTGTCAGTGGTAACAGTCAACATGACTTCTGCCTGTAGGGATGTGCTCTGGGATCACACAGTTACAGTAGCACAAGCCCCGGAAACAGTGATTGACTCAAGAAGAAGGCATGGAAATAAGAAACAGCCAATTCGGATTATTTTCAAGGTTAATGTATAGATAATGGTGAGGTTCTTTCTTGGAGATGCAACTTTAGAAAACACTGAGTTTATCAGTCGCCACTGTCTTCACACTTTGTGGATACAGAAGCTTGTTTGTAGCATGAAGTCTAACAGAGATGAGGTAGGAAGGAGAGGCAGTAGGGGGAGAAGAGGAGAGCGGGAGACGGGGTGGGGGTGTGGAGAGCCAGAGAGGGCCAGAGCGTTCTACCAACAGGATGCCTGGTTCCAGGCCTCCAGGCTCTGGAACTTTTGGTCCTGTCAGGGGCACTCCCTGCATCCTTTTGGGGTTATACTCCTTTGAGTTGGGTTTCTGTCTCTTACAACAGAAAGCATCTTGACTAAGACCCACAGTTACTTGCCAACTTCACGGGAAGGTGGGGGTGTGGGGTATGCACTGGAGAGTGAGGCAGGCGTGGTCAAAGAGTTTGTGAGGAAGCTGTCCCTGGGACGTCCAGGTGTCTGTCTCAGGGTCGTAGCAGTCAAAGGAGGCCAAGTCCTCGATGCTGCAGTCTGTGGTCAGCCGCCGCCCGCCCGTCACGTAGAGCTTATTCCCCATCACCGTGGCCCCGTGGTGCATCCTCCGGTCTTTCATGTCCGCACACTTGACAAATTTGTTGGATTGAGGGTCATAAGCAAGAATCCTCCTTGTGTAACCTGAAAACCAATGGCATGTTGGCAAGCTCAACATTGTTCATTTGGGACAGGAAGTCTGCAGTCTGGAAACATATCTGTACTTTGCCATTGCCTAGTACCAAGGCTGGCATCTGAACTAAGGTATAGAATATTTTGATAAGCTGCCCAAGGTCCAGTGTGTGGCAGACCTGGGGTTTAGACTAAGATCTGTCTGATTCTGGCCCCTGTATCCTTTTTTTTTTTTTTTTTTTGGCCCCTGTATCCTTAACCTCATGTTAAGGCAGCATTAGATTGGGAGCAGCTTCCTGATTCCAGACCTTTTTCTATCTTTTTTTTTTTTTTTAAAGATTTTTTATTTATTAATTTGACAGACAGAGATCACAAGTAGGCAGAGAGGCAGGCAGAGAGAAAGGGGGAAGCAGGCTCCCTGCTGAGCAGAGAACCCGATGTGGGGTCTGATCCCAGGACCCTGGGACCACGACCTGAGCCGAAGGCAGGCTTTAACCCACTGAGCCACCCAGGTGCCCCGAGCTTTCTCTATATTATTGGCTTTTTCATCTCTCTCACATGTTCCCTTCCCCCCAAGAACCTTAATAATCCAGAGAAGGAGCCTTGGGAATTCAGGAACAGTTCTCACCAAAGACCTATCTGGTCCCCACCACTCCCTACTTTTAGGATCCCCATTTTACAGATGTGCAAACAGAGGCACAGAACAAGATTAACGACGTGCCAAAGAGTATACAGCCAGTGACAGAGTCAGGATTTGAACCCAGGTCTGACCCTAGAACTATTCCTCTTAACCAAGACACTCTACTGTAGTTGCAGAGAAATGATCCATTAGCGGCTAATTTTATTAACGGTAGCAAACATTTTTTGAGTATTTGCCATGTATCTGGGATAGTGCTAAGTGCTTTAGATATGCGAGCACATTTTATTGTCACAACAATTCCGTGAAGTGGGTATTATTTCATTCCTTGTTTATAGATGAAGACAGGGAGAAACTTCTGGATGAGAAAAGAACTTTGTCAAGTCATGCACACTCCCCTAGTTGGATGGATGTGCTTTTAAAAACACTGTTTTGTAGAACAACATCTGTCTATTTAGTGACCCTTTTTCCATGGGAGATGCCAAGTTTGTGTCCAGCCTAACTATCCTCTGTTCCAACTCACCTCCTACGATAACAATCTTCTCCCGAAGCACCACGGCAGGGGCACACACATTCTTGATCATCCTTGTCTCCATTTTGAACCACGTGTTTCTGGAAATGTGATAAACCTGAGAGAGAAATAGAATCACGGTGCTACACTGTAAAGTGATATATATTTTCTAAAAGATAGAAGTAGTATTTAAGAGAGTGAAATAAGATTGTTTTTCTTTTCACTTTTTAAAATGTAGGTAGGTGTATTATTATCAACAAAATGTAATTAAATAACAGAAAATATATATTACTAGAAATCGGTCTTTATGTGAGACCATGAGATCCTTGGCTATGTCTCCATAGAATGGACGGAGAGTTACGCATTGTGGTATGTGTTTGCTTACCTTACTTGGAACATTTTTTTCTTTTTAATGGGAAATGGAGCAACTTGGGTATTCATAAAACCAGTGATTTTTCAATCATTTCTATTTCCGGCTCATGTTTAAATTTCTAAATGTTCCCGTGTATCAGAGAGGGCCTGAGAGCCAAGAATGCATGTGGGGCTAAGTGAGGAAGGCTTTTGAACAGTTCATGCCTGAAAGTCATTAGAATGGTAGAGGAAGCATGAGAAAAAAGTAAAAGAGCAAGGAGGTGGGGCAGGGCTCCTTGGCCACGGTCTGAAATAGCATCACAAAGCATTATTCCCAGAACATGTCCCCTTCAGTTTAAATAAAGTTCAAATATCAAATATAAAGTAGTTCACTACTAGCAAAATTGAGCACAAAAGACTTAGGATGGATTTCATATAAGAAAAGAAGAGGCAAAACATTTATTTGCCAAAGAAAATGGCATTTTTTTCTATATAAAATTTAATTGCTACCATACGAAAGACTCTATTTTTTTATTATATTACCAAATTTGATCTTCACAACCATCCTATGAATTAGGTACCATTACTTGCCCCATTTTTCACATTAGGTCATTGAGGCTCAGAGAGGCTAAGTGACATGCTGGAAGTCACATGGCTAAGGAATGGAAGAGCTGGTCCGGTTGAGCCCAGCGTCCAAATTCTTCTTCTTCTTCTTCTTCTTTTTTTTTTTTTTTTAGGTTTTTATTTATTTATTTATTTGACAGACAGAGACCACAAGTAGGCAGAGAGGCAGGCAGAGAGAGAGGAGGAAGCAGGCTCCCTGCTGAGTAGAGAGTCCAACGTGGGGCTCCATCCCAGGGCCCTGAGATCATGACCTGAGCTGAAGGCAGAGGTTTAACCCACTGAGCCACCCAGGCGCCCCCAGAGTCCAACTTCTTAACCACCACAGTCACGACTGGGCTTGGGGCCATATAGGTGTCGCCTTTCTTGATGGCACATTTTGAGACTGAAGACCTCTCGAGGTCTTCCCATTCTTGAAGCTGATGAAGCCTAGATGAGGTCATGTGCTAGAGACAGCCTGTTAAGCCTCATGGTTTCATCTGAAAATACAGAGATGACACTGGAAAGTGGGATCCTTGGAGTTAAAGTAAACACTGAGTGAGTAATTGCCTCCTGGCTCTCTGTTCTTTGTCAGCAAGTTTGGGGTATGGTTTCAAAGATAGATTAAACATCTGCTCACAATCCTCATCATACCCCCAGAGAGCTGGGGGCAAGGATAACAAAGTGTCAAACTGGTGTTTGACCAGTGGAGGAAGTGATATTTTGTTATAGTGAAGGATTTGCTCAGTGCCATCCAGAAACAGAGGGAGAAAGGTGGCCAGGGAGAAAGGTATACATACACACACAAATTACACAGTGATACCACTGTTCAATAGTTCCTAAAAGAATGCTTGTGTGCAGAAGAACCATCCTGTAAAGAAAACCGAATCTGTGCCAGAAAATCCAACCTACTTTATCAAGCAACCCCACTGATCTCATGCTATAGTTGAATGAGTAAAATTACCATTTCAAAGCTAAGGCTAAGTAGATGAGAAAAGCTGCCATGAATGCTTTTCCCCTTTCCCCCTTCTCACCCCTGCCATGTAAAAGGATTACTCACACGGTAGTGGGTTTTTTTCCCACCGGCCTTTGCAAGTGTCTTGTTCGATGGTACCATTCATTTTTTGATACGCCAGCTTGAAAGCTTTTCTGAGATTTGTATGTATTCTTAGGAAATCAGTAACAACTTTGCAATGTGACGTCATTAGCATTATTTGTTCACTTCATTTTGAAAAGCACTTTTGTAAAAGAGGGAGGGGTTCTACCTTTACCTAGAAGCCCTCTGTTCCGTCCACATTGTGTGGCCAGAGCTTGGTGGGGAGCGGACCATGTCTCTCTTGGCTCAAATATATGAGTGGGATTTGAACAGGCTCAACATCTGCCGAGGTGGTCAGAGAAGAACTGAAAATACGGGCTGGGAAAATGGAGCCAAGACAAAACAGGGATTAAACTGAAGCTTGATACTTTTCTCCATCTCCGCTGGCACCAGCTTAGCCCAAGCCACTGTCATCCTGGCTGGATCTCTAGAACAGTCCCCCGCTCTCCTCCCTTTGTCCACGCAGGACTCTCGAATCCCTTTGGCACAGGGCATCCAGAGGGAGCTTCTAAAAATGCAAATTTGATGACTTCAGCCACCCTGTTAGTCTTAGGCTACAACCCCAATTCCTTGACAAGGCCTAGAAAGCCTACTGGGTCAGCCTCATGTCCACAAACACCTCTCCCTTGGGAATGTTCCAGAATTTCTATAGTAGGGGCTCAGGGGCAGCAGTCTGGGTGAAGGGGGTGGCACTCAGGGCAGCTTGGGAAGGGGGCTGATGGAGAACATGTGAGAACTAATTCCTTCCCTCCCCACCCCAAGCTCCACTTAGATAGACCGCCTTTTTGCCTCCCGCTGTGTCCCAGCTACATGGTCAGTCTGTCAGTCCCTCCAGGTGTTGGGCTGTGCCCTTCTCTGCTCCAGAGCCTTTGGTCCAGCTGTTTCCTTACCTGGAAGTACCCCTCTCTCAACAGAGGACTCTGCCTCTGCTCAGAGAAGCTTCCTGCCCGTGTCTCCATCCCAGTCAGGTCCTTCTATCTTCCCAGTGATTCTCCCTCTTCATTTACTCGCCTTCCATCTTCTCTTGCTTCCCTGTTCACGTCAGCTCAAACCAACCTTGAAAGTTCACACCATCCCCAATTCCCTCTAGACTGGCTTAGGGCACGTCTCATGCTCTTATAGCACCCCTCCAGTCAGCACGTGAATTGTAATTTTCCTGAAGCTCCTGGAGGGTTAAGTGCATGTTCCTGCTTATGCCCTTGTCCCCAGGGCTCTTACAGGGGGCTTGGGCTCGAGATAGCGCTCATCGGGCAACATAGCAACTACCAGGGAGCTCCTTGATCATTGTTAAAGACAGGCTCATTATTCATTTTTTCATATCATGATGTGAACTGCAGAGATTAGAACTTGCATAAAAGACTTCATATTCTGAGATTTTGCTTTCTGTTGGTAACACTTCTCAGAGAGCTTGCTAGTGATGTTAGTTAGTGTCTACCTGTCATTTAAGGCCAGGGTTCTCCAAACTGGCTGCTCCGTAGGACCTCCTGGAGATGTCTGTAACAGGTATATGTCAGGACCCCCATAAAGAGATTTTGATTCAGCCTATCTGTGGTTGGGTTCCCAGGATTTGGTCACAGACTGTAGACCAATGCTTGGGACTCTTCTTCTAAGGCCTTGTTGATTTGGGTGAGAGGATCTGCAGATTTCCTACAGAACTTCACTTTCTGATATTCCATGTGTTCTAGCTTGAACTTTTTTCATTTTTTTTTTGAACTTTTAGAGATACTAATTTTATCTCTAATAAAATTAGAGATAAACTCTTCATGGACAGGGATTGTATCTAACATTCCTTTGTGTGTATTCATCTTACACAACCAGAATTCATAAATGGATAAAGTCTTACTTTACTTTAAACTTCCTTCTTTCCTCCCTCCCTTCCAGCTTTCCTTTCCTCCCTCCTCTATGTTTTCTCTGCAAAGGATAGTGAGTATGTGGATTACAGGTATATGTGTATGCACTCATGCAAGCAGGTATCCATGAATGTGTATGTGCATGTATGCACGTGTGTTTGTATGTGTACACACACATATGGGTATGTGTGCATGGTGTGCACTCATGCACTCCCATGATGGGAAGGACCAGCCATTTACCTGGATAAGGCGTACAGGATTCTGCATGATGTCCTCTCCCCCAAAAAGGTAGAGTCTTTGGTCTTTCACAGCAACCGCAGGGTGGAGAACCCCCACAGGCATGCTGGCCATACTCTCCCAGATGTTGAAGATGCTGTTGTATCTCTCCATGGAGCCCATGACCTCCTGCCCTTCTCCGATGCCCCCAATGGAGAAGATGAAGTTCTTATGGGCAGTACTTCTATGGGAGTAGCGGGCCACCAGCATGGGCTGCCCCAGCCTCCATTGGTTGAGCTTCAGGGAGTATATGTAGACGTTGTGGCTGGGCACGTTCTTCCCTGAGCCAACAGCCATGCCTCCTAGCACATAGATGCTGCGGTGCAAGGTGACGGCTGAGGCCTTATATAGGCGGGTTGGGAGTTTAGCCAGATTCTGCCACTGGTTGGTCTGTCTGTTGTACAGTAGAACATCCCTGGTGGTCTGCTGGTTGTCCTTCCTCCCACCCAAGACGATGAGAAAATCCTGGTAAGAGGTTCTTGGGGGGACGTGCCATGGAGGCTGGAGGTCTGGGGCACTGGAGGTGCTGTACGTGGCAAACATCTGCCTCTTGGCCATCTCCAGGATGGTCTGGCACGAGGGCGAGGACTGCAGGAGGGCATCGTTGGCGATGAAGTGGTGGAAGAAGGCCGGGTGGATATACTGAAGCCTGACCTGCTTGAATAGCTCCTGCACGTGTCGTTTCCGGGCCTGGAGGTCATGCTTGATCCAAACCATGAGGGCCTCAAACACCTTTTCCTCCTCTCCACAGAGCCCGTCGTCCCCCAGGTAGTCTCTCAATTCCAAAGCACAGAGCTCCTTCAGGTCGGCCGAGGCAGCCACCTCAGGGAAACATGTCAGGGCCACCTCCCTGGCTTTCTTCTTGAGGGTCTCACAACTCAAGATTTCGGAGAGTCGGATCATGCCCAGGCAGTTGCTGGGGGTCAGCTGGCTCTGGAGGTAGGAGGAGCAGGCCTCCAGTAGCTTGGGGTATTGCAGCATGGAGGCTGCCTCCATCAAAGGCAGGACGTTCTCAGCCGTGATGGGCACCTCCCCTGTGTACACATATGAGATGATCTGGTCCAGAGTCGTGGGGTCAATGCCTTTCACCTGGACTTTGGCCTCGCTTCTCTCCCGGAAGTTGCTGCAGAACATGGCCCTGAAGTAGGGGCTGCTGGAGGCCAGCACACTTCGGTGGCAGGGGACCTCCCAGGTCCCCGCACAGATGCTCACATCAGTCAGCAGCCTGTTTTGCCTCAAGCCATTGAGCTGCCTTAATAAGTCAGAGGAGAAGTCGTGGTCTTTGAAGAGCAGTCCATCTGGCGACTCCTCATCCATCCTAGAAGGAGGGGGAGAGGTCCCAAGGGGAGGTGTGTGCTGAAGGGTTTAGCTGTGTTGACTCCAAGACTTGGAGACTCCAAGACTCAGTGTCCATTCACTAAGGTGCTGTGGATATTGCCAAGAAGGTTGCTTAGTGAAGATTGGAAAGAGAGGCCACCTACACCCCACACCTCACAGCCAACACTCTCTTTTTGGTTATGGTTACTCCCAAAGGTGATAGGAAAAGAGCATCTTCAGATAATCTTAGGGAAAAAAACCCCAAAAAACCAAAAAAACAACTACTGACATGGTTGGAAGTTACCTGATGGTCAGGGGCTGAAGCAAGGTGACAGTCCCTGCATTTGACCAGCCCAAACCTATGAGCCCTGCTCTAGCTTCTCAGCATATCTGTTACTCAGTAAACTCATGTAAGCATCTTTCTGGATGTTAGTCATTCCCCGAGGAGTCAATCTGGGGGCGTGGCTCTCTGGCATGGAGAGAGCACTGAAGGATGAAAATGGGCCTTTGTGATTTATTTTTTAAAAACATGACTTCTCAGAGTCTTTGGGGGTTTTGTTTTAGAATGTGATAAAGAGAAAGCAGAGACCAAACAACACTCTGGGCAGGGTTTCCGGGATGACACCTGGCAGTCTACCTGCGGAAGAATTAGGCATTTAGAGATCTTTACCTTGGTTTGCAGCGGTGACGTCCCCCAGTGCCCAGTCTGCCTGGTCCCTCCGGAGACCTTCCACCTCTGGCTCCAAGTGAAACCATAAACCCAGGCCTTCCTTCAGTTGGCAAATGATTTGTCCTGGGAGAGTTCTGGATTTGTTTATGCAAACGGTGCTTTCGCAGTTTTCTAGAACTTCGGGAAAGAAGCACCGGGCAGGGAGACAGTGTATACATTCCAGGGCTAAGAATAGTTGCATATGTACTTTCCACTGTTATGACATGTGACTCTCCAGTTGCCTTTTGCAGCAACCCGAGGGCCTGCCGGGCCAGCGCATGCCCACATGCCTTGTTTCCTTGGCAAGTGTTTACATCGGCATAAATAGATCTGGAGGAACAGCTTCTCTTAGAGAAGACTTTGCTGCCCACTTGGACACATCTTGGGTCCCTTGTCCTAAAAGTGCCTGGGAATTCTAGATGTTTGTAAACAGGTTGCTGTGACCTGGGACAGTCACTGAAGATAGTTCTGGGCAAGTTGAAGGTGACGGATGGTCTTAGGGAGGCCGAAACGTGGGCCCGAGGATACTGTTCCATGGGTCTTTATTTCCTGCTGTCTGCTGGCAGGATCATTGAAGAGGGCTGTGCTTTCTGCCTGCAGCCTCCGAGGGGATGGAATGTATGACCCAAGTTTTTTTTAATATTTGTGGAGCGCCCCAGAGTTCCCAGATGCAGGAAAGATCAAACCTTTGTTGGTTCCGCTGATGCCAGGGGCTTCTGTTGTCAAGTGGCAAGGGTCGTACTCTTCCTGGTTACTCCTGCCTCTCACAGGCATATGCTGATCGCTCTTCAGGTCCTTTTCTTTTTGAAAGATTTTATTTATTTATTTGAGAGAGAAAGAAAAATGAGTGGGGGGAGGGGCAGAGCAAGAGGGGAGAAGCAGGCTTCCTGCTGAGCTGGGGACCTGGGGCTGGATCTCAGGACCCTGGGATCATGACCTGAGCTGAAAGCAGCCACCCAGGAACCCCTCTCCGGTTGTTTTTTTTTTATGGTTCAGGCTGGCTTTTCTCTTTTACTTTTCCATTTTCTCCCATCAGGGAGGCTTGAGCTGGAGGCAGGAGGTAATGCGTGTCTCTCCAGGGTGTGTCAGAGAGAGGGAGATGGGGAGGGAGAGGGAGAAAGCAGAAGAGGGGGAGGGAGAGAGAGATGGGGAACAAGCTGGGGGAGGAGGAAGGAGGCAGAGCAGGGGCGAGAGGGAAGGAGGGAGGAGAAGGAAAGAGAGGAGGAGGCAGCCTCCCAGGGTTAGAATCAGAGCCAGGATGGAGAGCTGTGGAAACACAAGGCTGACTAAAAGGGACCCAGGCTCTGTCCTTTCCCTCCTCCCCCCCAGGAGATACTGACTGAGTGCCTCAGCAGTGAGTGGCAGGGAGACCTGATTTTCTCCTCTTCTCACGTCTTGCTTGGACTTTTGCAGTGGCCTCCTGTGTTGATTTTTTCCCTTTGCTCCTAGTCTCTCTCCCTCTAATACAAGCACCCTGAGTAACCAGCAGAGTAACCCTAAGGAAGGCAAAGCGGACTCTACCAGCCCCAGCACCACGTCTTCCGGTGGCTCCCCAAGTCTGCAGGATTAAGCCCAGACTTCAGCAGGAATCAGATTGGTCTGCAGCCCACCTTGAGAACCGTCTCCTGCCCTGTCTCTCTCCCACTTACATTTTTCATTCTACCTCTAGGAGACAAGGTGCAGGTCCTTATATGGGTCTGATCTCTGGCTGGGCTGGCCTTGCTTTTAGAGTACCACAGAGCATGGTGGAACCAGGGGGGTCTCTCGTTCATAGCTGCAGATCACAGGGTGACTCATGACCCCAAGAGTCTAGGAGATCAAAGTCATGTAAGTAGAACCAAAACGTGTCACTGGGGCTAGGGACTCAGAGGCCAGGATTGGGAGCAGAAAACCGGAGGCGAGGGGACCTGAGAGCCACGGGCAGTACCGGCGAGAAGCTAGAGAAAGGGACTGTGTAAGAGCCGTCGGACCTGCAGATTGTCCCTGCACTATGGACATCTGCTGATATGACAGCTGAGGAGCCAAATTCCATAAAAGGCCTGAGGCCCCGGTGTTTCTTGCTTCTGTGCCTTTGCCTGCTCTTTCTTCCCTTGGCCGTCTCTCCCCTTTTCACCTCTGAACTGCTGCTCATCCTTTGAAGCTTCCTTCAGAAGCTTCTCTGAAGGTCTTCCTTGACCCTCTCAGATAATTAGTATCTCAGTCCTCTGTACTATTTTCGTTTCTTCTGCATACTTTGTCTTCCCTTTTTTGTTTTTTTTTTAAGATTTATTTACTAACTTTAAACAGAGAGAAAGAGAGAGTGCTGGGGGAGGAGGAGAGGAATAGAGAGAATCTCAAGCGGACTCTCCACTGAGCATGGAGACCGATGCGGGGCTCGATCTTACAACCTTGAGATCATGACCTGAGCCAAAATCAAGAGTTGAATGCTTCACTGACTGAGCCACCCAGGTGCCCCCACTTCTGCATACATCTAATATATTGGCCTCATGTCCTCATTGTAGTTATATTTACCTGTCTGCATCCCCCTTATTAGAATGGAAGTGTCTGGACAGCAAGAACTTTGTCTCCGTTGTCTCTCTCTAGCACTGGTGCCTGGCCAAATGGCTGGCATATAGTGAGTAAATTATGTATGATTCTTGAACTGAGCATAGCAGAACTGAGATTAGGAAAGGAGAAGGAGCACTGTTAGGTGAACTTCATACCCCCCCCCCACACACACACACTGCATAGGTTTAGCAACATGGCTATGTACCCCTTGGTTCACGTCCTTTAGACTACACTGCAAATGGTGCTCTGCAGTAACCTGGACATCCGTCCTTTCAATCAAATCCAATAACATGATAAAGAGAAAAGTAAAATACTACAGAGCAAGAGTTATTAAGAACAGATCTGAGGTCTTCCCAACCCCTATAGTGCTTTAGTCCTTGGCCTCAGAGTCAACACAAGGGAAGAATAATTTCCTTATTGCTCTGAAACGCCTGTATTTTTTTTTAATATTTTATTTATTTATTTGACAGAGATCACAAGTAGGCAGAGAGGCAGGCAGAGAGAGAGAGGAGGAAGCGGGCTCCCCCCTGAGCAGAGAGCCCGACGCGGGGCTTGATCCCAGGACCCTGGGATCATGACCTGAGCTGAAAGCAGAGGCTTTAACCCATTGAGCCACCCAGGTGCCCTGAAATACCTGTCTTATTGCTCCTCCAGCTAGTGAGCAAACTAAAGGTTTGTTAGGAGGACCATAGGTAGGGATTTCTCGGAGTGAACTAATATGGTGCCGTCCACTAGTGGGCATCTTGGACCTTCCCCTACGTTCTCTAACTAATTAGACCTTCTGGAATCCAGCCCTATCAAGTGTTCAAAGGAGCCCTGGTGTGCAGTATCAATGTCTGACCAACTTTAATAAATCCTCTGGCTTCTAAGTTTTAGAAAAAAAAACAGACCCATTCCTTTGGCCTGATCTGCTAGGAAAACTTTGGCCCACATTAAATGTCAGAAAAAGACAAATCGAGTTTTGGTGTTTACTTCAAAGTTTACACAAATAACCCAACCCTAGTCCAAAACCCGTTACCTACCACCCATACGTAACCCCCACCAACCTACTTTCAATTCATGAATCTATTTGTCTTTGAGAATTCTACACTTTTTGTCTTAACTTTGTGTCCTGACTTTCTCTGGGAGATGTCTTAGTTTAGAGTCTGAACATATGGGGACCCAGAATAAATGGGGAATTCAGACCCTTAACCCTTTTTTTGATGAAAGTCAGTAGCCTAATGAGTCAGGACTTGGGCTTTGAGGGCAGAGAGACTCTGGAGAATTGACATTTCTTCTCAGCATCCAGATAGTCTTAGGCAACTAATTTATATTCTTCCAGCCTTACTTTGTCCATCTGTTAAATGGGGACAACCAGCCTTGTCAAAAGAAATAATATCTGTGAAGCATCCAGGAAAGTGTCTGGCACAGTGCGGGTTCACAGTAAGCTATGGTTAGTATTATATTGTTACTCTGAAAATAATCTCATGAGATTTCTGTGGGTCTTGGTACTCAGTTTTCGGCCTCTGATTTGGTCTCCTACTCACTCTAGCTGTTTCCTAGGCCTTGAACAGTTTACTATGTTCCTCATTATCTACTCAGCCTCTGGAAGTCCTGGATTTGTTCCAGTCCAGCTTCTGCAAGGACTGTCTGTGTGTCTTTGGACAAGTCACTTAACCTCTCTGTACTTACTTTCTCTCCTGGCTGTGATGGTATAGACCAGGTGACCTCTGAGCCCTGCCTCTTCTAGCTAACCCTATGGTTTGCGTCCTGAAGTGGCCAGAGAAGTGACTATTAAGAGGTTGATCCTCAGCAAAGGGACCTCCTCTGAGCTTGTATACATCTCTGGCCTGAAGCCAGAAGGTCTGGCCTCCATGCCAGTCAAGCTGCCGGCTGGTGTTCTTTACATTTTGCTGTTTCAAATAAATTCACAAAGCTGTAAGTTTCCTCATAGAGTTTTGCCATGCACACGACAGGGCACTTGGGCTCAGAAGGACTCTTTCCTGTCTGGGTACCCTTGGCCCAGATCCCCATGGAGAGGCAGGCTGGTTCAGGTCAGTAGAAGCTCTGACAGCTACAGGCTAAGAAGCCACAAAATGTGCCCTATTCTGCCTAGTCCACCTAACACCCTTTGGGGCAGACGTTGTTTCAGCAACAAACCAGGGTTATGGTGGTGCCCAGGAGCTGGGTTTCAAGAATGCAGAAACGTGCACTTAAAGGCTTTGGGACAGCTTCTTGGTGACTGGTAGGCTGCCTCTGCTGGCATCAGAGTATCTCCTGTTCCCACAGGTGAAGAGAAAAATTAGATTTCGGTGAACTGGATCATTAAAAGCTGTTGGAAGGAACTTGACTCCCACTCTATGATTAGAAACTTTTCTGTGTATGTGAGTGCCTGTCTATCGGTGTCTGTATCTATCTGGCTGGAGGTGTTTTTTTAAACCAGCTTGTAGAAAGCTGAACAGAGACTTTGTACTCCGGACAATGGCTGAAAGAGGGTCTGCTCCTTGATCCCAGGGTTGCCATGGCAACTGTCCTCTGGGAGTTAAAAGTCCAGGGCTACTTTTACTAGGCCACTAGTGCAAATGACTGCAACCCCAACTCTTCCTCCACTCTGCCCTCCTCACCAGAAAATATCTTTTTCCCCCATGGGAGAGCAAGAGAGAGAAAGAGCTGACAGAGACAACGTTAGGACTGTTGGTGGATTATTGGTGTATAACCCAGCTGTCTGCCCTGCCTTCTCCCCACAAGCTAAAGTCTGACCTCACACTTCATTTATGCTACTGATCAGCTTTCTGGGCTCTAAGTCAAATCGGGAAGAAAGAAATAATGTGATCAAGGATGCATTCATACTCTCCCATTTTAGCACTGTGAGTCACAAAGAATAATACATGGCTTTGGCCCCTCTGCTTCCCAGAGCAGTCACTCCCTGATGGTGAGACAGGCATTTAAGCAGGAACAACACTCCCTCCAATTTGCTGCTGTGATATAGAAGGTGGATAACCTACAGAGGAAGAGTGAGTTTTCCTCCTTAGAGGTAGGATTAATTAGGGTCCAGGGGAAATGCAAGTTGAGCAAGGTATGGGTCTAATTAAGTAAAGGTCCCTTCATCTATCTGTCTGTCCATGTATCCATCCATCCATCCATCCATCCATCCATCCATCCATCCATCCATCATGTATCCATCCATCATGTATCCATCCATCATGTATCCATCCATCATCCATCTATCCATCCATCCTTCCATCCATCCATCCATTCAATAGTCTATCCAGTAAGACACTAGGGACACAGAAAATGTCCCTACCTTTGTGGTGCTTAGAGTCTGTAGGAAGGACAGACATATAAATCATTTAAGTGTTCTAAATGTTCTGAAGGGAAGCCTTCCCCAACCTTCCTCCTTCCTACTTCACACCACAACCGCCATGAATTCCAGGACCCCATAAATGGAGAAATTAAACATACATCTTTGAAAAGCTCTCACATCAAGCAAAATGTGTTTCCATCTCTTTCCTGTCCTTTAGCTCCTTGGGAGCGGGTGAGTCTTACTCCGCATCCACTTATTAGGAAAGGTACAGAAGAATAATGAAATTGGTTGACAGAGACTGACATTGGAGACTGTTTGTTTACTTCTGCCTTTGGCAGACTGTTTATATTTTTACTAGTGGCTTTTTAAAGTTTTTCCAAAAAAAAATTTAACCTGTGTTTTTCTAATGATCATAAGTAAAAATAAAATAATACTTTTTGACTCCCTGTTAGGTAAGAATCTGAAACATGTTTACTTCTTTCTTTCTGGCTTTTGTAAAGATGACCTGGAATTTAAGGTCCTGATTATTATCAAAAATTATTTTATATTCTATATATTTTATGAACGGCTTTGTTATTTGCTTTTGAATCCTATTTATAGACTAAGCTCTGTGCTTTGCTGATTTACATTTTTACTGATAGTTCTTTTTAAAAAAATCTTAAATATTGGAATTTTTAAAAAATTAAATTTATTTTTTTTCAGTATTCCAAAATTCATTGTTTATGCACCACATCCAATGCTGAATGCAATACGTGCCCACCACCAACCTTACCCCCTCCCCACTCCCCCCTCCAAAACCCTCAGTTTGTTTCTGAGTCCACAGTCTCATGATTTGTCTCCCCCTTCGATTTCCCCCAACTCACTTCTCTTCTCCATCTCCCAATGTCTTCTGTATTATTCCTTATGCTCCACAAGTAAGTGATGTTATAGTTTCTTCATTTTTAAGTGCTTTTAATTCTGACTAATCTTTTGGCAAACTGGAGTTCATTGACTTGCAGTGTTTTTTAGGAACAATATGGGAGAGGTGTATTTTTCCAAATCCTTCCTTATCAAAGATTCTCTTTTCATTTCTTACCTTCTGCACGCAACAACTTGGCTAGGTATATCACAGTTTAGGATCAAACATTTTTTTCTTCAAAATTTTCTGAAAACCACTCATTTTATTCTGGTAAGACTGTAGTGCTACAGAGAAGAAACTGCATAATTAACTAATTTATATCCTTTTTTGTTTTTTTTTGTTTTTTTTTTAAAGATTTTATTTATCCATTTTACAGAGAGAGATCACAAGTAGACAGAGAGGCAGGCAGAGAGAGAGAGAGGGAAGCAGGCTCCCTGCTGAGCAGAGAGCCCGATACGGGACTCGATCCCAGGACCCTGAGATGACCTGAGCCGAAGGCAGTGGCTTAACCCACTGAGCCACCCAGGCACCCTCCTTTTTTGTTTTTTAAACTTCTTTTTTCTTTATCCTTTTAATTAAAAAGCTGCCAAGATGTATCTAGGGGTATGTTCTCTTTAAAACATATAAAACACAGGTGTTGACTTGCCTATGAAACATGGCCATTGGCTTATATACTTGGGTCTTCACTCAGCTTAGGAAAATTTTCTTTAGTTACATCTTTGATTATCACTTTAATTGCAATTTTGTTTTTTCATGTACAATACCTATATGTATATATGTATATTGTAACTTGGCCTCCTCATCTAAATTTGTATCTCTTTTTAAAATATTTACTTGCTTGTTCTTTCCCCCTACATTCTAGAACACCACTCCAAATTTACCCTTTGTACTATCGGCATAGGGTTACTTTTTCTCTGTATTCTGAAATATGTTATTGTATTTTTATTGTTCTGAAATAATCCTATAGCTCATCTAACTTTCTCTGTGGCTCAGTTTGATCTCTCTGGATTTCTGCCTATTTTATAGAAAGAATCTCATTTTTTTTCCTATTGATCCTGAAGTTTTTGAAATAATTTCTTCTGGACATATGCTTGAGTCTTCAAAATGGTGTTTTTTTCCTTGTTCTCAACATTTCCTTGTTCTTCAACATTTTGCATAGTTTGTCTCTTTTCTTTATTCATCTTTATTTGCTTAAAAGTATATAATCTTTTTATTTTATATTGCAATAAAAGTCATATACAATAGCCAAAATATGGAAAGAGCCCAGATATCCATTGACAGATGAATGGATAAAGAAGTTGTGATATATATATATAATTTCAATATATACATGTTATACAATTATTATATTTTTATATACTATTTCGATATAGGTGTTGTAATATTATTAAGCCATGAAAAAGAAAGAAATCTTGCCATTTGCAATGATGTGGATGGAACTAGAGGGTATTACGCTAAGTGAAATAAATCAGAGAAAGACAAATACCAGACGATTTCACTCATATCTGTCATTTAAGGTACAAAATAGATGAACATAAAGGAAGGGAAGGAAAAGTAAAATAAGATGAAAACAGAAAGGGAGACAAGCCATAAGAGGCTCTTAAGTATAGGAATCAAACTGAGGGTTGCTGGAGGGGAGGGGGGTGGGGGACGGGGTCACTGGGTGATGGGCATTAAGGAGGGCACTTGATGTAATGAGACTGGGTGTTGTATGCAACTAATGAATCACTTAACTCTACCTCTGAAACTAATAATACAGTATACTAATATTAACTAATATTAACAGTATATGTTAATTAAAAAAAAGAATAAGGATGCTGAGTAACAAAGATCAGGTCTTTTCTGCAATAAAAGAAATTAACATGACAGACATCAAAGACTGGAAAGGGAAATTGAAGAATTCCCCTTGAAGAAAAATTGACAATTTCCTGGGCTGAGAAAAGGCCAAAGTATACAAACCAATGGCTGTGTTTTATAGGCAAATGAACATCTTATCTAATCAGCTGTTTTATCAAGGCACATGATCCGTGTTGTAACGTAATGGAAAGGATGGCTATTGTGACTTATTTTACTTAACCATATATTAAGCAGACCCAGACATGAATGAAACTATTACTCTTAAACCCTATTTACATTGTATATCCCCAAAGATTAAGTTTTACTTAAAAAAATAAGTGTGAAATGTTACTTGCTTGTACTATGGAAAAGTACAAATAGGTTAAAATTCCTGGACACTCAGAAGTAGTTTTACCTTAAGTAGTTTTACCTTTTTATTCATCTTTGAATGAGACTTATCCAGAACTCAGTGGTAGCTAACCAACAGACTATGTAACTTGCCCTTAGAACCACTATCCCTTTGAATGCTACTTGATTATCCATCTTTTTAAAAATATGTATATTTTATTTACTTATTTGAGAGACAGAGAGAGCATGAGAGAGCACAAGCAGGGAGAGTGGTAGAGGGAAAGGGAGAAGCTCTCTGGGGCTCTTTTCTAGGGTCCTGGGATCATGACCTGAATGGAAGGCAGACGCTTAACCAACTGAGCCACCCAGGTGCCCCTCCCTCCCCTTTTTAAAACATCTATTTCTTCATTTTGGAGAGAGAGAGAGATATCAAGGGATAGGGGCAGAGGGAGAGGGAGAGAGAGACTCTTAAGCAGACTCCCCCACTAAGCACAGAGCCTGAGGTGGAGCCTAATGGCATGACCCTGGATCAAGACCTGAGCTGAAATCAGGAGTCAGATTCTCAACCGATTAAGCCACCCAAATGCCCCTCGAATATCCTTCTATGCCAACAGTTGCGGGGGGGATGGCTGATTGTTCTTCTTATTCCCTTGTTTCATTCCCGGAGGTCTAGGAACATCCATGCAGTTTGGCACTGCTGGATTGAGGTGTGATTCTATCCCTAATGCATGGGAAACTAAACCCCAGCTGCCCGACGAGTGTCTCCAGTAGGCTCATCCTGTTATCCCCACAGCTTTCAAAACGATTTATGCTGACTCCATTCCACCTTCAGGATCCACAGGGGCTCCTGGCAGGGACACTCCCCACCACGCTCCATCTCTTACCCTGTTGCTTGCTTGAGAGTTGCCATCTCTGTTAGGATATGGAAGGATTTTGTGGTGTGTGCGTCTGTCTGTGTCTGTGCATGTCAGTGTGCATGAGTGCATGTGAGTGTGTGTTAGTGTGTACATGCATACATGCACATGTGTGTATAAAACTGTACTGTGGCTGCTGCAAAAAAGTATCACCCAAACAGTTTTAAGATTAACCCATTCTCTGCATTTCTGAGCCAAGGAGCAGGAGTGTGGAAGGAATGAACTGTGTTCTTACTGACTTTCAGAGAATTG
The DNA here is from genome assembly GCF_964662115.1 of Mustela nivalis. Lineage (NCBI taxonomy): Eukaryota > Metazoa > Chordata > Mammalia > Carnivora > Mustelidae > Mustela > Mustela nivalis. The sequence goes on along the minus strand of NC_139021.1, from coordinate 16,382,860 downwards.
AATCTCTTCTTGTCCACAAAGTAAAGCATGAATAGGACAATCACTATTTCTCTCAAGCTAACTGCTCTGCTTCTGATATCAGATTGATTCTGATATTGGGTTGTAAGACAAGGTAAATTGTTCACCATTTCTTGTAAATAATTTTTGGTGAGCGAGAAAGGCTCTAAGAGAGAAACTGTTTTGTATTAGTTTCATACACTGTTCTTGGGGTTCAGTCCTCAGAATCTGCCAGAAATTCAGGAGCCCCTGAGGTAGAGGGCTCCCTGTCACCTCTTTACCTTCTTCTACACCTGAATAGTTAAAAGGTAGAAAAAGAGTGAGCAAAGACAAACATGGTTGATGTGGCAACCCCCATTCCCAGGAAAGCTTGCCCATGTCCCCAAGGCTCTGAGTAAGGAAGTAGAGAGTCTCTTGTGTTTTCCCTTCCAAAAGGCAGGCCAGCACAGGCCATGGAGTCTCAGACATGAGTTGGAGGTCAGAGAGCCTCCTATTTAAACTCTTCATAACACCTAGTTCATTGTCAGTTGCCCAAAAGCATTGCACAATGTTGGTAGTAAGAATAGCAATCAGAAACCTGTCGTTCCACCTGTGTTTATTCCTGTTGTCTTCTCCAGAATTCCCTTCCACACACGTGCCTGAAGGGGAACTTTCTCTCCTCGTGGCTCCCAAAGCAGATCATTATAGCATGGCTGTGGGGGGTGGTAACGGATGGCATGACTGAGGTTCACAGTTGCTGCACATGTTCCCCCACATACGCTTGCACAAGAACAGTACTGAGGATGACCTTTTCTGAAATCAGGAGAGCCACCAGCACAGGTTAATGGATTCTTTCATCACGACACAAAATTATTGAACACCTACTACACACCTGCTGTATTCCCTGCTTCTGGAATGCATTTGGAGAGACACACAAAGATCTCATTTTTACCAGGGCATACACTGGCCCTCTCTTCTAGTTGGAAAGCACTCCCTCTCCCACTTAGGGCCGATAACAAATTAGACAACAGTAAGAAGTAAAATGCAGGAGAGAACGGAAAAGGTCATTCTGGAAGGTGTTATCAAAATGTGTCTTCTCCCTGGAAAGAATGTTCCAGTCTTGTGATTAGTTTGTCAGATATGGTTGGGGTCTGAGAGGGGGTGCCTTGGACAGGAAAACAGAGCTATAATGATCCTGGAATGGGGTGAGTTAAGGCATTGCCTCTCTTGGAACAGTGTTTCTGCGGTGTTGGGGGTTTGCTTGACAGAAAGCTGGTCAGACTTGGTGTTAACCACTGAAAGGGCAGAGGGAACTCGTTTGCTTCCCAGCTGTGCCCGAGGTTGTCCGAGAGCCTTTAAAACAAATTCCCTCCTGTCAGTGCATCAGGCAAGATGCTCATATGCTCCTCCCTTAGGAGGAACAGAATTTTCCCACTTGACATTTTCTCGCAAGCTTCCTTCATGTGGTCTCCCTAGGCCCTCTTTCCCTGACCCCCACCATCTCCTCATCTAATGTTCCCCTCTTGCTCGTCAGAGTTATTTTTGTTTGCAAAACTGCTATCCTATTATTTCTTCTATTATCATGTATCATGAGGAACTTTTCTGGACTTCACTGGTTTAGCCACTGGATTCCAGCCTGCTTTCTTTCTTTGCTTGGGCAAGGAGAGAGCAGAGAGCCTCGCATGCTGAGAGTGGGGGTTTCTCTAGGTAAGTTTTCTTAGGTCACTGTGAGTCAGTAATCCACAATGGCCATTTTTCTAATCTGTGTAAGGATGTGGAGTTATTTATTCTCAACTGTTAGATAAAGGGAGAAAAACAGTCTTTGATCAGACCCAGAGCTACAACTTCAACCAAGGGCTGCCAGCTTGCTAGTTAGGTACCTATGAGCACTTTTTATTTGGTGAGTTGTTCATCCTCAGAATAGTCCTGGGAGGCAGGTTTCATTAAGTATGTCCCCAAAAGTCATAATACATATTTATGCTAAAATGTTTTCTTGTTATCTGAAATTCAAAGTCAAGTATACATCTTATATTATTTGCTTATTTTTTTTATTGCTTTTTTGGGGGAGACTTAGTGTATCCTGTATTTTTTATTTGGGAAAGCTGGCAGCCCTCCATGATATACTACAGATAAGGTCCTGTGGCCTGCTCAAGGTGTTTGATACGTGTTAACTTCATTCTCCTGTCCTTCCCCATCTCCACCATTTCAAAGAAAGAGAGTAAGGGAGGGAGGGAGGGAGAGCTGGAGGAAGGAAGGAAGGAAAGAAACAAAGAAAGAACCAAGATGCCCTTCAACAGATGAATGGATAAAGAAGATACATATATACAAAGGAATATTATGCCTCCATCAGAAAGGATGAATACCCAACTTTTGCATCAACATGGATGGGACTGGAGATTATGCTGAGTGAAATAAGTCAAACGGAGAGAGTCAATTATCATATGGTTTCTATGGTTTCACTTACTTGTGGAGCATAAGGAATAACATGGAGGACATCGGGTGAAGGAAAGGAAAAGTGAATTGAGGGAAATCAAAGGGTGAGATGAGCCATGAGAGACTGCGGACTCTGAGAAACAAACTGAGGGTTTTGGAGGGGAGAGGGGTGGTGGGTTGGGTGAGCCTAGTGGTGGGTATTAAGGAGGGCATGCATGTGCTGCATGGAGTGCTGGGTGTGGTGCATAAACAATGAATCTTGGAACACCGAAAAAATTAAATAAAAAAAATAAATAAATATGAGGAAAAAAAGACAAAGAAAAAGAAAGAAAGAAAGAAAGAAAGAAAGAAAGAAAGAAAGAAAGAAAGCGAGAGAGAAATAGAGGAAGAAAGAAAAAAATACGTTATTTGAAGTGAGTGACTGCGCTCCGGTCGGGGGCTCATTGGCCATTTCATTAGACATTTTCCCTTTTGTCAGGAGTTCCCTGGCAGTGCTAAATTCAGTAGAGGGCACAGCGGTGATCTGATGCTTTGGCTGAATCCTGACCAGAATTTTGACCTTTTTGAAAGGGACATGGCAAAGCAGAGAGCCCAGAGGCCTTGGCATCCAAGGCTGTGAGTATCTGCCCTAGCTCTGATGCCAACTCAGTCTATGGACCAGGCCACCTCTGTTAATTCTTTTGTGAGTTTCAGTTTCTTTATTGAAAAATCGAGAATGGGACTACTGATCTTCATGCTTTGTGACAGGTTATGTAGCTCAGGGTCCAGCATCTCATACCAACAGGCCTAGGTTCAAAACCCAGCTCTGCCACTTCCAGCTGTGTGACCTGGGGCAAATGGCCTGATCTCGCTGTACCTCGTCATCTGTATATTGGAGCTATCTCCAATGTTTCATCATCTGTATATTGGAGATAATACTAGTGTGGAATAGAGTGAAGTCTACATGGTTACTGACTAAGACTTTTATTCACATAAACTCTTAATTGACAAGTTAGTTGGCTTCTCGGATATACAGCTCCGATCAGGGGCTGTGAATGAATGCCTAGCTCTGTTCTAGAAGCAGCTAGGGATAGCTGCAGAAAACTGGATCGATGCCCCGGAGAACCAGCGATCCCACAGGAGGAGACCAGATGTACCAGGTGAAACAATAAGACCGTAAACTCAAGGACGGATGATTCAGTGCCAGTTCAGGCCTGATGCTACGGAGGTATGAAGAGCAACAATCATGTCTTGTGCTTTTACACCCACTGCAGTTTACCAAGGGCATTCACCGACATTTGAGGTGAGGTAAAGAGTGGCCAGAATGAGGAGGAGATGGGCGTGGGAGCCTTCTTGGAGGAAGGGGTTCTTGAAGAAGTAATAGATTTGGGTGGGAAGATGACACCTCTGATGGCACAAATCCAAAGTGAAGAGGCAGAGCAGGTGGTGACATCTCACAGGAGAGTAGAGGGGCTGAGGTGGAGCCACCACGAGACGGAGACTGGGACCTTTGCAGTTGCTGTTCCCTCGGCTGGAATGCCTTTCTCTCAGGCATTCCTGTGCTGGCACCTTGATGTTCAGGACTCGGCTCAGATAGTTTTTCATTGAACATACCTTCTCTGACCACTGAAAGTAACCTGCATTTCATTACCTGCCTTTCTAGGTTACATCACCTTGCTTTATTATTTTTTTTATTATGCTTTTTGTTGTAAGTTATTCTATGATGTGATGTGTCATTATTTATTCTCAGTCTCCCTTAACAGAACACAAACCTCATAAGAACAAGACCATTGGGCCCATAACAGGTGCTACAGAAGGATCTAGTGGAGAGCACGACATGAGCAGGTAGATAGAGACCCCAGAATGCTAGCTAGCCTCAGGAATTAGGATTTTATAGAAAATGATGAGGTTCAGTATAACCTATAGCAGCATTCTGTATGCCCCAGAAGGACCCTTTGGGACAAGAGTGGTCTTTTTCTTTCCTCTGTGCTTAAAATGAGTCCAGAAGGTGATGGGAGTTTCTGGGAGTGTCCATGGGTTTCAGAGCTTCCTCATCCTGTGTTAAGCCATGGAGCTCACCTGGCTTCACATTAAAGTCCCTGGGGAAATTTTTAAATGCCCGATTCCCAGGCTGCACCCTGGTCTAAGTCCAATAAAATCCTAATCTTCGGGGGTGGAGTCCAGGCTTTGGTATTCTGTAAGCTTGCCAGCCTCCACTGTGCCACCAAGGGTGGGAACCACTATGCTAGATGCTCTTCCCATCTCCTCTGGACTTCAGACCGATTCACTGGTCTATCTTCTTCCTTGGAAGAATAAAGTAGAAATCAACAACTTTTCTCCATCACACACACCCTGTCCCAAGGTGAAGTGCAGCTAGTTCTTGGGTGCATTTCTGTCTTTGACAACCTATTTGGAATTAGCCAGACCTTTCCCTCCACTGAGGTGGACCCATCTTGGCCAGGTCTCCATGCCATCCAGACGAGACTTTATTTTGGGGCTGGTTGCTGGCAACCCGGAGCTGGCCTCTGTTCTGTTGGCCCCACCAGGGTGCTCAGTCCCAGCCTCCACTTTCACTGGCCTTGTGGCTGTCACATTGCCCATGTCCTCAGCCATCCTGTGGACCTACAGTGACTTAACGTGGTTGGTATTATTTACAAGTCACATTGAAGATGCCAACCTGACATCACCAGCAGATCTTATGCTCCTGCTCCCCAGCTGGCCCAGGTCAAGGGCCTGTAGAAGGCAGATGACCTGAGGTCTTCTTGTAAAGGGGCTGCTGAAACTCCTTTACTCTTGGAACTTGCATTTATGACCTGTTTTGCTGAGTGTCATCCCTTCCCCCTCCTATCATCTATGCCAGTATCTGTGATAATCTTTGTGGGCTGCATATGCAATGCGACCTCTGATGAAATCAAACATCTGGGCAATTATCTCTTCACTGGTCTCTAATTGGACTAATTGGAATAGAATTACTAGAGAGACTTGCTGCTCCTGTCTGGGCTCTCAATGCCAAACAAAAGAAACAACCAAGTAGTAATTCAGATGGTGGATGCCCCGGGCAGTTCGAGACCCATTTTTCTCATTAGCCAAATCTCTATTGTCCTCTTTCCCCTCTCCCCTCAACATGTGCTTCCTAATGGGATTTAATTTTCATGAATCACGTCCTTGTGTCTTGTTTTGGAAACCATGAGTAACTGCTGTAAACATAGCATTGCATCTCCCTACTTTGAATACCCTGAGATTTATAGTGCTCATGGTAGCTAATCAGTTAACTAGGCTTTCCTTTAACAAACATGTTGAATGAGTCCTTTGTAAACCAATCTTTAATTGAGAACCTACTATGTGTCAACCACTGTTCCGGTCACTAGGGTTATAGGTGGGAGACAGACAATAGATATGTGGAACAAACAAATCAATAAGTAGAGATGAGATGATTTGAGATAATGATAAGTGCTATAAAAGTGACCATGATTGAGAAGGGTTTGGAAGGAAAGACTATTTCATATCTAACCATCGGGGCATCCAAGGCAGTTGGAAGTATAGAGAATTACTCTGTGTGTTGGGCTGGAGGACTGGTAAGATGTGGCCTCTGGTTTCAGAGCTCCTGGTATGGTTGGGGATATGATAAAGAGAATGATGAAGAATAATGTAGTAAGGGATGGAACTGTGTGACAGGGAGGGCACAGAGAGAATGGCTAACCATAGCAGGGAAGGGTTGGCAGGTCTAGGTGTGAGGTCTGAGCTATAACTGAAAGAGAAAGTGGAAGTCAAGGGCAAAGGGTGGCTGGAGAGGGGGAGGAAGGAAACTGTGTTGGGTGTTCATCTATTCAACCACTTTTATTGAACATCTACTATGTGTCTGGCATTGCTCTAGGTGTTGGGGTTACATAGTGAACAATAGAGAAACAGTTCCTGAGTTCCTAGAATTTATCTTCTATTGGTGGAAGTGGTGGGGTAGACAATGAATAGGTAAAGAAATAAGATACTTTCAGATGGTGACGACCGCTATGCAGATCCTACGGGATAATGTTGAAGAGAGAATTTGGGTATGTTTTGAGGACTGTGGTGGGGATGGGACTTGAAAGGTTGGCCAGCATAAGCCTCTGGAGGGGGTGACAAGTGTGATGACATTGGATCATGGGGCAGTCTGGAAGAAGGTTCTAGGCAGGGGGAACTACAGTGCACAAGTCTGGAGGCTGGAACAAGCGTGACGAGTTTGAGGAACAGAAAAAAGCCCAGCATAGTCAGTGCCTGGTAAGTGGGGGGAAGGGTGTGCGAGAAGGATTCAGAAGTGAAGCAGCTGGGGAAGGAGGAAACCAGTTCTGAAGCTATACTGTAGGGGCCCAGGCTGGAGAGGACAGATGGAGACTTGACCTGGATTGACAGCTATGGGGGTGGTGAATCATGGGAAATCTAAGACGTTTGGAGGAAGGGAGCTAGCAGGACTTCTGATACATGGTCTTTGAGGATTGAGAGATACAAGGAATCAAAGATGACTGGCCTGACCAGCTGTCTGGCTGGGGGTGGTTAGTGAGGGAAAACCAAGAAAGGAACTGGTTTTGTGTGGGAAATGAAGATTTTTCTTTGGATGCATTTAGTATGAGATGCTAATTGGACATCCCAGTGGAGGGGAAGCAGTCCTGATAAAGGCTTGCGGTCTGAGTGGTGAACCCTTCGCCTGGGGACAGTGTGGGAGAGAGCTGCAGTTAGGGAAGGTAGTGCCAGCTGTGGGGTGGGAAATAGTCTGGAGGAGGATGTGACCGGAGGTGGGGGGGGGGGTCTGTCGTGTTAGTCCAGGTGGGAAAGGGTGGGAGGCATGAATCCATTTGGCATCCACACCTTGGATTTGCCTCATCGTGCAGGAGACTGCTTCGTGATTCCATTTCAGGGTTGGCTACCCCAGCACAGATGGGGTGACTTGGTTAGACAACCAAACAGCCGGAGTGTAGGGAGCTCTTGGCATGGGTCCATCTTTGTGCTAAGGGCTTCTGGTACTTTATTTCATTTAATCTGCCCCAAGATCTTATGAGGTAGGCATGGCTCCTCCACTTATTTGTCAATAATTATTGTTTTTGGTAAGCTCAAAATGACTACATAAGTGACCGAGAAAAACATCTCTTATTAGCAGACAGAGTCGCCCTGATTGTCCTGAAGGTGCTTTTGCATTTGGTCCTTAAGTAGGGGAGCTTCTGAACTCTCACCACACCCATTTTACAGATGAAGAAGGTGGGTGTCAGGAGAGCAAAGTGGCTTCCCAAAGTGACAGGACCTGCGAGTGGAGCCACCTGAGGCCTGTCTCTGGTCTTTCCTTCTCCTATGAATCCCTGTGCAGAGGGTTAGGAGTTGGGTTTTGTGGGAGGTGATGACAGTGCCTTGGAGGTCTCTGATCAGGAAAAAAGCTGGTATGATCATCAAGATAAGTCAGTGTTTCAGAAGGAAGCAGAAGTGTTTCAGAAGAAGAAAGGTGTCTCATTTGACACACTAGGGAAGGGCAATTGGTCATTTATGTTTAAGCTGAAAGCAGAGAATCCGTTTAATAAAACATATATAACTTAATTTTATTTCTCAAGGATTCAGATGTACATTGATTTATTGAGAACTTTTCTTTGTAAGTGAGTCACTCATTCTTTTTATTTTAGATGTAACACACCTTTAGTCTTTTCAAAGCATTGAATTTTGTGTTTATAGAAACAAGAAGTCCTTTTTTCTGTAATTATAGTTTATTAGTTTCTTTACCCTCTAGTTAAATTATGTAATTAGAATAGCAAAAGCAATAGATATAAACAGCCTTGGGAACAAATACAAGGCACTCTTGCAAAATGCATGATCCACCAGAAGACGGAGGACTTCCTACCTAGTCCTTCATGAGCCGCCAGTCTTCACAGTCTCTAGGACACCCACCAACTGACTCCGTAGAGAGCGTGGGACATGTTGGTTAATCTCGCAAATATGTTAAGTGAGATTCAGTTCAAAGAGCTGCTACTGATAGAAATACATATACGGTGCATATCTGTGTATGCAGACACTTGAATGAGATACATTTATGGAAATGATTTTGCTTTTCTGATTCTTTTTTTCTTCTAGTTCAAGATTTCCAAAGACTGGTTCTAATTTGAACTGGTCCAGTAGGATTTAAAAACAATAACTTTGATTTTGTTTTCATTGCAATAAAAAAAAAATCAATACTTGGATTGAATTCAGGGTTCAGCCAATTAGTGTGTCCTTTTTGGTTTCTGAGTCATATTATCCTGGCCCACATTACTCACAGTGAGGAATGATTCAAAACCAGTGCTTTTTGTCTTCTAGCTCAGAGTCTAAAAATGCCTCAGGCCTCTTTTGCCCTAAAACACCCTTGTTCTAAGCAATCCTGAAGTGATACTTACAGGGTGCCAAAAATCATTACCAGGAAGAGACTGGCACAGTCTCTTGATTCTGACACTGAAGACAGTCTTGCTTTCCCTTTCCCCTGTGTGGTATTAATGTTGGTTGAAAACCTTTTGAACTCACTGAAGGTTGGTTGCCTTAGGAACAAAAGATGTCTGAGTTTCTGGCTTATTCATGAAAGAGCCATGGAGCATCCTCTTCAAAGCCTAAGGACAATTCCTTGGGTACCTGGTATGGAGGAGGTCAGAGGACCACTTATCCATGGCCTCTCTTTTCTCCCCAGACCTGGGCATAAACCCCACCATTCAGAATGGAAATATAACCAGTAGCACACGCCAGGGCACCATATGGTTTGCTTTGATTCTCCCCATGGATCCTTCTCTGGGAGCTTACCTCCCCCTATCTTGCCTCCTTACACTGTTTTTAAGATGTCAAGAATCCCCTTCTAGCATGAACCACATGGTACTGGATGAAAGTTGACATGGTATGAGCTCATGTCTAATTTAATACAGATTCAGATGGATCTATGTCTATGATTGCACATACACTATGTCATCTATCTACATGTATGTATAAATATCGATATGTGTGTATACACGTCTTAATATACACACACTTTTTTCCTAGCTTTGTCCACTGAGTGGGCCTCGAAGCAATGACACCCCAGCAGCAATGAGCACACCTAGTACTCAGATCTTGGTTTCTAATATCATTCTCCCACAAAGAGAACCAGAGCTCCTTGGAGAAATGGCAGATTCTAGGGCTAGGGAAGGAACCATGCAAGATAAACTTGGAACATCTAGTAGTGGCAGGAATTAAAGAAGTACTCAAAAAGCAAAGTGAGTGGGTATGTCAGTGGGACACAAGAGCCAACTGAGAGAACTCCCCATAGAAAGATATGGAACAATTTTGAGCAATAAAATAAATAGTATAGTATTGGGTTTGTACCCAAAGTACAAAATAAATATTCGTAACTCTATACTGATATAAACAAATTATTAAATAAATAAATAAATAAATAGGGAGAATAGACAAACCTTCTGAACAGAAGAATCCCAAATAACTTATGTAGATACTCCCCTACTCAAGGAGGTGGAATATAATTTCTTACCCACTAAGTGTGTGTCATGCACAGTGACTTTCTCTTAATGAGCACAGTAAAGATACCTGACAAACTAGCCAAGCCTGATGGTCAACGTCAACATCAACAGTGATAAGTCCTGTTGATAGCATGTACCTTTGATACGTTGTAGTGGGAACGGCACTTTCCCTTTGTGATCTTTCTCCCCAAACTCCCAGAGAAAAACATCAGATGAATCCAAATTGAGAGACAGTCTACCCACCAAGTATACCTCAAAAGTCTCAAACTCAACAAAAACAAAGAAATTCTAAGGAACCATCACAGTCTAGAGGAGCCCAAAGAGACATGAAGACTAAATGCAATGTGATATTCTCATGGGAACCCATAAATTATTTGGGGTTCTTCTGTCCAGGAGGTTGTTTGTTCTCCTCATTTATTTATTTATTCAATATTTAATATCAATATTCAGTATATTTATCCGTATAGATTCAGGAATATTTATTTTGTATTTTGGATAACTAATTTGATACTACAAATAATAACTACAGAAATGTGAAGAAAGTATGGGCTTTACTCAGTCATAATTATCAATATCAGTTCATAATCATGACAAGTGTTCCATATTAACGTTAACAATGTGAGACACTAGGAGTGGGGTATATGGGAATTCTGTAATATAGTCACAACTTTTTCTGTAAGTCTGAAATTTACAGAACATCAAATCAAATCAAATTGAAAGTTTATTTTGAATTACCCCCCAACCCCCGCCCCCACCCCTGGCTACTTCTTTTCTCTCTTCTGACCCTTTGTCTCCCAAAATACTGGTCTGCACCACCCTGGTCATGGGAGACGTTGCAGTGGCACAAACAGGCAGCCTTGACATCTCTCTCTCTGAATTCAATGTGGTAGATCCTGCTTGTTGGCATGTAGAGTTGAATACCATTTCTGATTTTCTGGCACCCTTATTTCTTGGCTTATCTAGTTCCTGGGGGCTTATCTAAGGCATTTTTATTGGCTGTAAATTGTCTGAGAAATAGTTTGTTTGCAGCCTGGAGGAGTCTTGTGCATTGGTGTCTTGCTGTTGGAAGAGAGTCAGACTCTGCCCTACTGGGGCAGGGACACATTGCCCTCTGCGTGAGGATGGCTGAGTCTTCCAGGGGCTGTCACGTGTAATTTTGATGGGGCTTATGTCTTCCTGAAGGCAACCTGGGAGCCATCCTCTGCTTGCTTGTGTTTCTTCACCACCTCTCTCCTTCAACGGGATAAAACCTCTGGCTCATCTTATGGACCATGATTCCCATCTCTTTCTCCGTCTAATCTTCACTTTCAAATACTCTCCCAAGGATAGATTTGCAAGCATTGATTATATGCTCTATGGGGTGCCTAGCGGAGCTGCACTTAAAATGTTTAGAATAAGAAGCTGCCAACAAGGTGTTTTCTTCCTCGAAGAGTCTCTTCAACGGCTCCTCATAGCTAATGAATATCTAATAAATCTAAGCGGTTACTTAGATTTCCAGGACCAGCCTATACGGTAGCTCTGTGCAGATTAGCAGAAGGCGCCCTCTCTAGGCAGCAGCAAGCTGCCTCTCTAGCTACTGTCCTGCAGGCAAAATCTGATGGGGAACTTGGGGCTGTATTTAAAGTCTCAAACATCCCCTCAGCCAGGCAACCTTGTGCAGTAGACAATATACACAACTATTCACTGTGACCCTGAAATGTACTCTATCCCACTGGGTGGAAGAGTGTTCAGGATAATCACTTCTTATGTGAGTATCTGGAGACAGGGTGTAAATTGTCTTGGAGTCCTCTGGAAGAAACGAGTTAAGATCCTCCCCAAGTGGAGTGCTGGACTTGGCTCCTAACGGTTCATGAGATTCACTTGTTAATTTTTCAAGAATTTTGTGAGTTTTATTAAATGCAGTGGTTATTAAAAATCAAAGTATGCAAACTTACAATTAAATTATATCGATAACAAATGTACCGAAAACTCCAAATTCATTACTTCCTAATTGTTAAATTTTCCTATGGTCTGCTCGTGAAGTTATCTATTGTGTCTGTATGGTGGAGCTACCATATGCTGGTGTACCTTTGCTCATCTTTTCCCGACTCTGTCTTCAGTGACATCATGTCAACACCTTGAAACTGATCATGTGAGAGTATTTATACCATGGAAAGCAGCAAATGCTACAGATCAGCTCCCACTCCCCCAGGAAAGGGAAAAGCAGGGGAGATGGGCTGCGACCCACAAATGTTTGGGCTGGGCCTGCACGAAGAGAACCATTTGGGACTCCCAGAGCTCCTGAGAGGAATGAGGAGGAGGCTGGAGCTCCCACAGCTGGCCGGGCACTCTCTTTGCTCAATAGGGGAACATCAGCTTCTGTTGTGGTTCACTTGGGCAAGCACCCCAAGGTCTATGTGACTCACCTGTCCAGGTGACTCAAGCTGGGTGAGCGGTGTTATGGAACCCAATCAGGGACCGGCACTGAATTTCATGCGGAAACCAAATGCACCCATGGGAATGGCTCCTTCTAATGTAGCCTTGTGGGCAAAGTTCAGACCCCTCCCCATCTACCTGAATATCTGGGGAGGAGCTGTGGCCCAGGCTCTTCCTTTTAACTTTGTCTTCTCTTTCTCCCCTGGGCGCCCTCCATAGGCAGGCCCTACCTTCTGGTAGGGCTCGGGGAACAGGGGGCTTGGGGAATGGTGAGGTGGGACCTGTGCAGGGCAGGGGCGTGTGGAGAGGAAAAGGAGAAAATTCCTGGCCTGCCACGGGGCGGGACATTCCTGGGACAGACCAGACAGGAGCTCTCCTGAGTCAGCCCCCAGTCAAGCACACGGTGAGCAGTAAGCAGTATTCCGCAGCCACAGATGGAGGAACCTGCTGCCTTGCTCAGTAAAGTTTTGGAGAAAGGCCTGTCGACCCGAGCTTGCATGGCAAAGGGCTCAGGCATTAGAGTCGGAAGAACGTGGGTTTGAGTTCCTGCATTTCCCATGGGAGACCTTGACCAGACAAATGACTGTGCTTCTTGGTTGGCTCAGCCTGTTTCTGAGCCCGTGAAATAACCTTGCTGCTCTTCTCGGCGTGAGGGGTGGCCTTCAACAATCTCAAAAACAGCGGCTGCTGCTAACGGATCTCCTTTCCTTCTGTTGGTTTGTTTCTCTGTGCTTACCGGGAGCTCAGATCCCGAGAACTGGTTGTCTTGTTTCTGTTTTTAAAAGCAAAGGCCAGCTTTGGCAACAAGTCAGTCAACATAGTGATCTGTCACTAAGCTTGGCTCTAGAAAACCTTTTTATGTGCTGAAGCTCATAATGACCGCGATGACTGATAGATAAACCAGTGTGTGCAGGACACAGATGTTAACGTCTCGATGTGTCAGTCATCATTTTATTGCCACTAGAAAGACATCCCATGACCTGACTGTTGATACTGAGAGTTTGGCTTATTTGCTCTATGTTGGTTACACCACCAAGTCCATTGCCAAGGCCCAAATCTGATCATGTTTCTCCCTCACTTAAACATCTCCAGTGACCCCCCATTGCCCAAAGGACTGAGCCCACGCTTGGCAGGCAAACCCACTGCTAATGTGATCCAAACATACTTCTCAACAGCTTCACGGCCTGCCTCCCCAACCCTCCTTCCTTTCACCGCATCGATGCCTGGGAGAATGGATTTCACCACTTCCTGAACACATCCTGCTTCCCCATGCTTGAACCTCTGCTTTTGCCCTTCTACTTTGTTTCTCTGGACGATTTTCATACATTCTTCAAAACCCAGCACACATGCATCTCTCTGAAGCATTTTCCCGTTCCTTCAGGCAGAGCTGTGGGTGCCCTCTTTTTGCTCATGGGCAGAGAGCTGTGCCTGTATTCATCTACTTAGAGCATTCTGTTGAACGTGGAGGCCTGAATCTCCATTACCAGCCTGGTAACCAACTCTTCAGTTTCCTCTACTGATAAATGGGAGTAATATTAACCTCATAGGGCTGTCGAGAGGATTAAACATGAGAGTGTGCTACTGAGCCATGCCAGACACAAGTAATCACCCAGTAAATGATAACCGTAAAGATCAGATCAAAGTGTCCATGTTCTCTTGACAGTCCCCTCTATGTCTAGTAACACATGGCTGGGAGACTAACATTTTGAACAGAGATTCTATAGGTGTGGGACCAATCTGTTTGAGAGTCAGCTCCCTGACCTTGATCTTGTTGGCACTGTGCCCAGCCCAATTGCATCTGAAGACCAGATCTGAGGACCAAGTGGCTTAAATGTCTAGGGCGGCAAGAACCATTTATACTGGGTGGCAGATTAGTGTGTTTTACCCCTAGTTACTTTCCACATGGACACCTCAACTGTTTCCTTGCTGCTAGCCCTGATTGTTGTCTTTGGTGATTATTAATAAAGGTTATTGTTTGCATTTCCCATCTATGTTTGAATTTCACAAGTCTTGTGTTTCCAGGACAAGAGCCAAACTAATCAACAGAGTCTTTGGAAAAGCAGTCAATGGGTGCATAACCCACTTTAATCACCACTGAGGATTTGACATTGAACACACAGAAGGAAAAACATTTTTTAAAGATTTTATTTATTTATTTATTTATTTATTTATTTATTAGAGAGAGAGAGAGAGAGCACACGCACAAGCTAGGGGTGGGGAGGGGCAGAAGGAGAGTGAGAAACAGACTCCCCACTGAGCAGGGATCCAGACATGGAGCTCGGTCCTAGGACCCCAAGATCATGACCTGAGCCCAAGACAGATGCTTAACTGACTGAGCCACCCAGGTGTGCCCACAGAAGGGCTGTCCTTTAACCATTCAGTCCTCACCCACCTCTGTGTGATACATATTCTTCTGAATGTTTTATTACAAGTGTACTTCCTTTCATCAATGGCTAATTTCATTTGTGTTCAGAGAGCATTCAGTTCACCAGGCTACAGGGAAGCCGAAAGGCAGCTCGGGTACCCGCTAAGCCAGCATTCGGGGTGACCGGTCCAAGCGTTTGGAGGCTGCTGCCCTTCACCTAAACAGCTTGGCTGGGCTACGGTATTCAAGCTGCCAAGAAAATAAGCCAGGACTCTTCAGTACTTTATGTGCTGGAGTCACATTTACAGATCTGGTTTGAAACGGGCTCTCAACAAGGGTGGCTCCTCCCCGGGCTCCCGCTCTTCTGGCTTGGTTCAGTGCAAGAGGGCCACCAACAGCTTTTGGAAGTCCCCAGAGGTGTCGGAGCGAACCATGTCAATGAGAGACTTCTGATACTTCTCTTGGAACTTTGCTTTTATCCCCTGAAGGTCCGCCTGGAGGAGACAGGACAACAGCTATGAGGACAAGAACATTTATAGCCTCTTCCCTGTGAATGCAGGCAGGTCCTGTTCTGAATAAATTGTTCTCATTTGCTCATTTATGCCATGAAACAACCCTTCGCAATAAGGACTACTGTTATTTTGTTTTATGAATGGGGAATGGAAAGCAGAGTCTATATCTCTAAAGGTTGAATATATGTATTTATTTATATATATGTAAAATATATATTTAAAAAATATATGTAAAATATATATTAAAAATATATATTATATATAAAATATAAATATATATGTAAAAAATATATATATATATATGGGAATGGAAAGCAGAGTCTATATCTCTAAAGGTTGAATATATGTATTTATTTATATATGTAAAATATATATTAAAAATATATATTATATATATAAAATATAAATATATATGTAAAATATATATATATCTCCACCTCTGCAACTTTAAGGATATACTTATATCCCAATATAATTTTATTATATATCTATATCCCAATATAAAATTTATGAGTACCAAAACTTGAATTTCATGTGATTTTTATGTATTACGAAGTATTTTTTCCTTTGAGTTTTTTATAGTCATTTAAAAATGAATCATTATTAAGTAGCAAGCCTGGTCTACAGGCCACAATTTGCTGACCCTTGGTAAAGGGTTAAGAAAATTATCAACAGAAATTTGAAATGAAGCTTTTTTTTTTTTTTTTTTTGGCTGTTGTACCCTGTTCAGCAAGGCTATCAGTGCCAATCAACAAAATTCAAATCAGTATCAATTTGTAGGGGTTATTTTGAATTCATTGATAACTTGAAAAGCCTGGGTGCTGGAGATGGGCAGAAGACTCAGAAGGAAAATAAATAAAAAGGTTGTTAGCTCCAAACACTCTTAGAACCTAGTGAGGGAGACCATACTTGCACCAGAAAAAATGGAAGTACAGAGAGAAATGTCTCATGCAAGCAGCACAGAGCTTTCTTTAACAGGGACTTGGGTTCTTTTTTTAATTTTTAAGACTGTAGACTCTCTTGTGCATTCTAGACAGATTCATAAACTGTCCCTTAGGTTTCTGGTTCTTCTTCCTCCTGCCTCCATCGGAGGGATGAACTAAGAGGGAAAGAAGGTGCGGGATTGTGCAAATGAGGGATTGTGCAAAGTGGGCGCTGAGCAGGAGGGAGACTCCAGCAGGATGCGGTTCTCCTCTCTGGTCCCCCACTTGGCTCGGGGAGCAGTTGGAGTGGTGGGAGTCAGTGTGGGGAGTGGGATGGGCGACACTGGGGCTCCGTTCTGGTACCAGGCAGCTTTAGAAGATTAGGGGATCTGGCCAGTACATTTCACTGGGCCTGAAGAATTCCGAGGGAATGACCCGTATGTGGAAATGATCCAGGATATGTGGCCAACCCCAAGATGGGACAGAGCATTTTGGAATGACCATTCCATGGCTCACGTTGCAGTGAACGTGGAGTCCCCACAAGCCCCAGGGAGCCCCCCAGAACCATCCAATCCCCTGGAGGCTTTCAGAAGCCCCGCCCTGCTCCACTGCACACCTGCTTCTTTGAGCCTCAGGATCTCAGAGAATTTTCGGGGTGGGTCGGAGGGTGAGTTGCCAAGGGACAGAGAGACAGAGACTCCGGAGGGTGGCAGAGAGACTAGAGAAGGGAAGGAGTGGGTAGCCAGAGTAATGGGCTGGAAGCGAGAAGAAAACCATGAATAGTGGAGGAGGAGGGGAAATTCCAGGAATAGAAATTAAAAACGAAAGAGAGATCTTGTTGCTAAGTTATATTTTAAAACGGTGTCAGATGTTAAGTATTATTTGTCAAAAGCCACGGGCCAGGATTTGGGTTGGGATCTATCCCCCTTTAATTAACAATTTTTGGAGGGAAGATGTCTATGTTTTTTCAAGGGCTCAGTTAGACTTCATTCTGCGACGCTTCTCCTACTACGGATGAGATGCCACATCCCCTTCATTTTGTCTCGCCTTCACTCTGCGGCCCCTTGATCCAAAGCATCCACTGAGAATCTTGACGGCTGATCCCAAGCTTTGGGCTACTCATCTCCCTCTTTGTTACACGCGGGCACTCTCAAAGTAGGGCCACATCGTTTGCTACTCCCAACAGGGCAAAAGTACATTCTTAAGAGGGCGAAAAGAACCTTAATCCTTTTATGTGAAAGTACATACACACACACACTCACACACACATACATAGAGAGAACATAACAGAATTAAAGAGGGCACTTGATGGAAGGAGCACTGGGTGTTCTACGCGACGATGAATCACTCAACTCTGCCTCCCAAACTAAGAATACAGTATGTGCTAATTAATTGATTTTAAATTTTAAAAAGAACATATGTATATTTACAGAGCGCAATATATACATACAGAACGTAAACAGATACACAGTCTATCTGTGGTATTTTGAGGGGAGTGATGATGAGGAAAAACACTGGGTCCCAAAGGCTCCTTAGTAGGATGATTGATAATTTAAAAAAAAAAAAAAAGGTTGAGAAATATTGTCTCTTGTGCAAAACTGGGCTCCTGTGCTGTGTTCAACAGTGGGCCCAGCTCTTGGCTCCCCTGCTGGGTGACCTGTCTGCCATCAACCTTCCAGTGTCTGTTTCTTCTTCCTTAAAATGGAACTGAGCATGGCTGTGCTCCCCAGAGCGGCCCCGCCAGGTCCCCTCTGCACAGGCCACCAGCTCTCCGGAGCCACAGATGGCAAAAATAGAAGCAACTATCATTATTGTATTTTTATAAAAAGAAACAGATTGGAGCACGGCACAGTGTCTTCCACAAAGTCTGGGCAGGCAAGGGCTGTCTGTGTGTTACTTTTTCTGTAAATAGACCCTGAAGAAAAACTATTTGTGGATGACATCAGCGGTGGCCAGAAGAGAAGTGGCCGCCCGCGTCCTTGGAGTCGAGCGTGTCTTACCTCAGCCCTGGCCACGATGATGTGAATGAGTGTCTCCTCATCGGTGCCCGCGCCCTTCATGGACTTGTACAGACGGTCAGCAAAATAGCCCTCCTGGTCCCGGGCGCACCTCACTGGGCAGGACAAAGGACCAGAGAAGGAGAGGCTTTTAGTATGGAGACCCTCTGAAGACACAGTTGACCCAGAGTGTCACCTGGCTGCCCTTGGAGCTGACTCAATGGTGAGATGTATGTTTGAAAGGAGCCAGATCACACTCTAACGGGATCTGGAAGATTCCCCTGGCTCAGGGCGTCTGGGGTCTTCAACCAAGACCTGAGTCAAAAACCCCTTCAGCATCACCTGTGCTGATCCCTAAAGGCCCTTCAGAGGGGGAAGAACGCTGGGCACACCCTCAGGCCTTCCCTGCCAAGTTCATGATTCTTACGAGCAGAAGTAATTTTTTCTTATCTATAGGAAATCTCGGATGCTGGCGTTCGGTTCAGAGGGGAAACACGCACTGGCCGGTGACACTATGTAATAAAGCTTCATAATCGTGAGCTCACTCTGCTGGACCGTGGCCTACTTTCCTGCGCGAAACCACCTTCCCATCCTTTGTTTTTCCTCACGGGGTTTGCTTTGCGAGTCTCATCTCGGAATCTTTTCCAAGTGCCCCACATTCTTCTTAGTTCTCCATCTGGAATGCGGCCGGATGGAATGTCTGACGCTGTCTACGGACCACCTTCCTGTGTTCCTGCTCGCTTGCTCTTTTCTGGTTCTCCCCCTGCCTGCCAGCTTTGAGCTAATCCCCAGAGAAGTGAAGCGCAGTTCCGGTTCCCCGCTCAGGCTCTGCTCCTGCGGGGAAGTCACAGCTCCGCTCCCCACCTCCCAGGGTCATGGGGACCCATCGTGACAAACATTTTGGGGGAATGAACCACTTACTCTTTAGATGTTGACATTTACCTAGAACACCACATTGTTGATGTTAGTAATTAATAACAAGTAATCCGTTTAGCATAAATGCGGAATGTGCGTCCTTAGTATGTCCTGAAATGGGAACTCTTGTTTTCTGGGTAATTGCCTGGATGACGGATCCTTATGAGCACTGGAGAGGAAGAAGGTTAGGGAAGCGGGGCCTAGGTTGGGGGAGAGGGTCTGTTTCTTGCTTTTATAGGCCGTGCGGACTCCCCAAAACTTTCAATGGAGAAGAGCCCAGACTCAGGTGTCTGACCTCTTTATTCAGAAAATAATCCAAAAGCTGTTGTACTGGTGACCGTTGTGGGGAGAACCTGTCAATTTGGGGAGTAGCATATTTGAGACTCATTTAAGACCCTCCCCAGTGCAGGACTCACGGATGCTCGATTGTCTGCCTAATGTCAGGATGTTCCAACCCTTCATAGGTGTCTTCTCTCCTGACATTCCTGGTTCCTGATATTCTGGGAAGAGTATCCTCAACTTTCCTATTGCACACAGTCTACACCTGGTGAATAACGTCATTATTAACAGCAGCAGGAATCCCTTAAGAGTGTGGAAGGGGCTAGCCAGGAAAATGTGGGGCTAGAGCTGTGGCATGTAGCCAGCCACTCTGAGGACAAGACAGTCCCTCGGGGGAGCTTGGAGAAGCGTGGCTTCTGGGCCCCATTCTTGGAGATTCTATTAGGTAACCTGGAGTGGGGTCCAGGAAACTGTATTTTCTCACACCTCCCCATAGAAGATTCTGATGCCAGTGGTCCGTGGAGCCCACTGGAGGAGTGCTGCCCCAGAGGCTGCAAGAAGTGGGAGTCACTGGGTCTCAAATTTAGCCATAAACTGGCATCTTTATGAGTCAGGTATGAGGAGAGAACTGTGAAGTTTACAAAAGGGAACTGTGAAGTCATGTTCTACAACTTGTGTGCTTTATTCTTAAGGTTGTTTTCTTTTCTTTTCTTTTCTTTTCTTTCTTTCTTTCTTTCCTTCCTTCCTTCCTTCCTTCCTTCCTTTCTTTCTCTTTCTTCCTTTCTTTTTTTGTTGAGGTAGTTTCTAATCACTTCTAAGTTTGCTACCACTGGAGTACAATGAAGTCCTGCATTTCATGATGCCCATCTCCAGGGACATAGCCTGTCCTTCCCCTGTGCTCTCTTCACACTGGTTCTTTTTATCTTTACTGTAACCTAATCTGTTGGTTTGTGGGTCTCCACCATGGACTTTAAGCTTCTTAAGAGCAGGAACTAGACCTACTTGCCTCTGATTGCTGCACCTGGGTTAGGTGCTAACTAACTGTTAAAGAATGGAATGACTTTTTTATTATTATTAATAATAATTTTGATAGTGGTTTGCCAGTAATAATTAATATTAATGAAGATTAATATAATCTTCTGACTGAATTCCGGTATTTTCCTGATTTCATGGGTTGCAAGCACAGAAAGGATTCGGAACCTCTGAGTCAGGCTGTGAGTGGATCTCTCCATCCACTTAAAAGACTCATCTTTGAAGCCCTAAGGACAGTCGTCCATGTATGTCAGGGTGGGTCAGGAACGACACCAGGGATGTTTAAGCCTCTGTACATCATAGTAGAGGTCCTGCTAATTTGAATGCAAAATGAGGATGGATTAAAAAAAATCAATTGCTGACATTGTTCAAAAAAATTTTTTAGAACCCCCACAATAAAGCAAAACAAGAAGTTTGGCAGATAGAGCACATTTTTTTAACTTTCAGGGCTGCTTTTTCAGTTCTCCCTCTGAGAACTGAACTGAACTGTCGGGATCTATCTTTCCATTTCTTGTGCTATTTGGGACGGTGCCGTCAACTCCTCACCACAGGAGCATGGACAATGGACAATGCCTTCATTCCCGGGCTTGTAGAAAGGAAAAAGGAGCCTGCCAGACACACTGCCATGCCCATCTTTCTGCTATTTCCTGCCTATAGGCAACACCTGGAGAGAAGGTCGTGATGGTTCACTTGGCATAAGAAAGGTCTGGTGTCCCTCCCCAGTCTTGCTAAAGAGACCTCATTCATTCTAAGTATTGAAGGGAACCATGGAAAAGAACACCCTCGAGCCATCAGGCATGGGCAAAAACTTGTTCATGGATTGGAAACCTGGCGGAAACACTTCACGCTCTCTGAGTCTAGACAATGGTCCCAGACTGTTGACAGATGCTTTTGTGGACCCACCATCTTAATGGGGCTGTCATGGAGGCTGTGGTGCATCCTACCCAGATGCCCTCTTCAGGAGCAAGGCACTCATTCCAACTGCTGCCTACTGGCTGCTCATGGGTGAGTCCCTCCCCAGGAATGCTGCTCCCCCTGCCCAACCCCACCAAGGAGCTGCCTTACCCAGGGTTGCAAATGCTCCCAGGGTGCAGCCAGTGTCTCTTGGTTGCTCCCTCTGGGCTCCAGGGCTCCATGGGGGTGGGGCAGCAAATCTCCTACCGCATCACATTCGCTCTCTCCCTTACCCAATGCTGCTTCGAGGTGTGGTTTCCAAGCTACTCCCTAAAGTCTTCCAACATGCCAACCTCTGACTCCATGTCTGGTTGGGACTGGCAGCCCAATCTAAGGCAGGGACTCCCCATGGTCTACTTTACCGAGAGTTAAGTAGGCCTTCTGCAGATCTCCCGACGTTTCTTCTTCAATGGCCTCTTCGATGTCTTTGTTGATGAGCTGGAGAGACAACCAAAGGCCAGCTGTTATTCCAGGCTTTGCTTTTGGCTTTGATACTCGTGGGGTCATTTCTCTACAAAAAGCACTGAACTCTTCCAGATTTGGTCATGCGGCTTTAAGGAACCTATCTGGCCCTGTGCCTTACATGGCTGGGGATGGTGGCCCCCATTTGAGTGGGGGTTCTCATGGCTGATGACTTTTGACCTCTAGGGGGTCAGATTTGACCCAGTGAGGACCACTCCTTTGGCCTGTATGCTCATCTGTGAAATTGGGAGTGCGAAAACAATGAATCTGTACTGTTACAATAATTCTTTACATCTTTGTAATAGTTAAGTTTCCAGGGTCGTTCTTAAAATTCTTTTCGCTTCCCATTTCCTAGGAGGCTGTCTGTGGTGGCAATCCTCTTACGTGTACTGTTCTCATCTCCCGTGTCCTGGGACTGGGGACTCAGCCACCCACAGTCTGGGCAAAATAAGCAGTGGGGACTATGAAGTTCATGATAAGAACTTGGTCTGATGTTTCTGATAGAATGGTGCTGCCTGGGCTGGGAGCCAGAGGGCTGACCACATCAAAATGCCACTTTCCTTCACTCAGGGGTGATTCCAAATGATCCTGTATTCACCATCGGCCCACCTATCACTCTGCACACCATTCCACATTAAGTTTCTTTCCAAATATTTACAGAAGCTGAAGTTCAGAGTAAATGGTGACTGTGTTTCAGGCAAGGACCACCGGGGCCAAACTCAGGGTAGGCCAATGAAGAGAAAGGAGGGCTCTTGGTTGGGTCTGGGGACATGCAGTTAAGCATTAAGAATACTGAAACTTCTTTCATAGAAATTTTTTTTGAGGGTGTGACACAATTGTGGTTCCGTAAATAATTGGGGTCCTTGGGGACACACTGGTGTGTGTGGTTTATTCCGAAAACACAAGTGGACAAAATATTCTTTGCAAAGCGAGCACAGTAGAGGTAGGGGAGGGGAGGAGGGTTGAGATTTAATGAGACCCTGGTGCTTGATCTCCTTGTCAGGGTTCGACATCTAGAGGGCCGGTGTGGGTGATGGACCTCGACGGTGGGGACTGGCTTGGGGGGCTTTCAGTTCTGTCCCTTCCTTAGCTGTCCCCAGCCTCTCTTCGGTTTGCTGCAGGAGCTGGTATTTTGAAAGGGACTGGTTTCACTTTCCCACGAACAGGGTTCTCGTTCTGCAGACTGAGATTGCATTTCAAGAGGACATCTTGTTCACACAGGTCTGCATTTACTAAAAAAATAATCCTCACATTAAACCGCTTTCTGTTTCCATTGTTAACGCTGGGCCAGAAGAGTGCATTACATTTTCTGCAGACTCTCAGTCGTACAACAGATCAAAGCAGGAAAGGGGCTGTTCTGGGGAGGTGGGAGAGGGCTTCTGTACCCCAGCCCTGGGCTGTATTGCCGGGTTTCTGCTTTCTTCCAGCCTCTTCATCACACAACTCCAGGGGGGCACTGCTCACCTTACGCCCTCTTGTCTCCCTCTCTCCTGCCCACATCCCCCTCCTGGGAGCTACCAAGGCATCCCCAGGGGCTCCACGGAACACAAATGGAAAACAATGGACTGGCCCAGGCTATTATGAATCTCTTTTGCACATGGCGGCCTTTTCACTGTAGTTACTGGAACACTTAATTGTTAGGGGGCTCTTTAGACAGATCGGGTTTTCCGATCTTCGTACAAAACACAGAGCCTAGGTTGGATTCCAGACAAGCCTCTGAGGCCTCTAGTTACCAGGTAGTGTGTCTGTTGGAAGATTGTTAGAAGAATAGAGGAGACATTTCTTTTCAAGCCGATTCACCCAAAGAGACAGCATTCCCACAGCAGAACTCTGGGCCCTCTGGCTTTGGCCCAAGTGGTTAGAGCTAGAGGCTCTGGAACAAGCTTCAGAACACAGAGAGGTGAGGGGAGAAGTGGTGACAGGTGTGGTGGGGACACAGTGTGCCTGGGTCTGGGTATGTGGACCTACAATTTATACTGAGCCCTGTGTAGGGAACACATCTCGGCTTCTTCTTCTTCTTCTTCTTCTTCTTCTTCTTCTTCTTCTTCTTCTTCTTCTTCTTTTTTTAAGATTTTATTTATTTATATGAGAGAGAGAGTATGAGAGGCAGAGTGAGCAAGTACACAAGCAGTGGGGGGAGCAGAGTAAGAGGGAGAAGCAGACTCCCCGCTGAGCAGGAAGCCTGATGTAGGATTTGATCCCAGGACCTGAGATCGTGACCTGGGCTAAAGGCAGACCCTCAACCAACTGAGCCACCCAGGGGCCCATGACTTCAGCTTTCTAACTATACAGTTAGAAAAATATCTAAATTGAACTATAGATTTCTAACTATACAGGCCTTTTGTGGTTGGTCACCTTTGGGACTGTGATGTTCTGGTGTGGTGTCTCAGAGAGGGGGAAGCTCTGTTAAATGGCGGGGCTTTCTGAGAGTGTCAGTAGTTAAGGCTCACAGTTGGAGGGCAAAGAAAGGGTAAAACGCTAAGTTTTCATGCCAAAATAAAAATTCAACTCTATGCCAGGAACGACCTTTGCCACATAACGTACTCCCATGATCTCATGCTAGCAGCTTACTGATTTTAGCCAGAGACCCATGGGAAGAATTATGAACCAGGGTCTTAAGATCAGGGGAAACTCACAAAAATCAATGAGAAAGATCAAGATGGATGTTGTTCTGGAAAGGCTTTTGGAATGATGAATAGGTAATATGTTAGAGCTAGTTTCACGTAAAGAATCATTAAATCAGTAAATTATCTTATTGTCCATTTGAACTTTATTGGACTACTGACAGTTGCTAGTGTTTATTGAGCACCTACTGCATGCCCTACTACTATCCCTACTACTATGCTCTTTACAACTATTAACTCATTAGTTAATTACCAACCCTATGAAGTAGGCACCATTATCATTCCTGTTTTACAGTTGGGGAAACTGAGGCACAGAATCCTTAAAAACTTGCCCAAGGTCATATGGCTAGTAGTCTAGAGCAGACCTTTTAAATTTTAATACGCACCAGAATCACCTGGAAGTAGGACCCAAACTCCAGAGAATCTGATTTAGTAGGTCGAAGGTGGGGGCTGAGAATTCTCTCTCTCTCTTTTTATTTTAATTAATTAATTAATTAATTATTTCTCTCTTTTTAAATAAGAGAATTCTCATTTTTAACATGTTCTCAAGTGAAACTGATGCTGCTGTGTGGGGATTAATTTTGAGAACAACTGGCCTGGAGGGTATCCTTGCAGGTGGCCCATAGTTCAAGTACACACGCACATACACACACTCCCATGTATGTGCGTTTCCAGAGTGATCACCAATGGCAGCCATCCCCCGGAACTCCAGCCATGGCCCCAGCCATGTGGGAAGAGGGTGTAGGTCATGGAGAAGTCTTCTAGCTCAGAGTCTACATAGTTCCAGGAGCAGAGGCCAAGGGAGTGCAGGGTCAGCTGGCTTTGATCATGACTCTGGGCACGATTTGAAAGCAGAGGGCCCTCAAGGCTTATATACAGTAATGATAAAATTCCTAAGCTTTATTGTCTTTTCATCTGCTGGCAACACACAGGAAACACTATTTCGAGTGAGGAGCGGCCAGCTCCAGCCGAGGTAGAGGCTGGGGCTGGGGAATCTTGCAGTTCTTGTCCACTCTCTGCTACTGGCTTGCTGTGTGGTCCTGATAAGTTACAGATGGCGCCTTACTCGTAACAGACTTTCCTTGTCCGACAGTTGTAGGTAACACTGGCTGCTCAGCCTACATTACGTAGCACTATTGTTGTGACACTGAAATGAGATATGGGGCACAGAAGTGCTTGGGATGGTTAAAAGCATTCTCCAAGTATAAAATGGGAGACAGAAAATCTGACATTCCACAAGAAGGCTTCTTGCAATTTAAGACTGATTTTCAGGGTAGGACTCAGCACTAAATGCCTTGAGATAACGAACTCCTCTTCTTGGCTTAAAATTATCATTAGATTAAAAAAAATAATTGTTATGAAAGTCATTTATGCACATCTTTTCAGGAGCCTGTCTCTGAGGTAGATGCCATCTGTCGTGGGAGTGGCAGGCACGTCGTCAGCTCAGCTGTAAATTGGAATAATGAGAGAGAACGTTTGTGTGCCTACCACCTGCCACGTACTATTCTGAGCCTTTTCCCCGTATCTTATTTAACTCCCGAAAGAATCCTGGATGATAAGGATTGTAAGTCAAGTCAGGGTGTAAGTACAGTAAGGATGATAAGGATTGTGGTCCCTGTTTTACAAATGAGTACAGAGAGGTCGGGTCACCTGCCAGTGATAGGACCAGGATTTGAACCTGGATGCTGACTCGAGGGCTTTGCTCCTCAACGTGGCTCTCCTCTGCTTGCCTAGTCTAGGTTGGAAAATGGGTTTCCCAACCTTGGCACTGCATTTGGGCTGGATAATTCTTTGCTGAGCTGTCCTGGGGGTGTTTAGTGGCATCCCTGGCCTCAATCTACTAGATGCTATTAGTACAGTCTCCCCACCACCCAAGTGACACCCTGGAATGTTTCCAGATGTTCTCAAATATCCCTTGAGGTGGGGGAGAAGCCAAATCACTTCCGGTTAAGCATGACTGTTGTCAGAGACCCCCCCACCCCCACAGTTCCTGATCCCTGATCTTCTTCCAGAGATAAGAAGTTTTAGTGGAATCCCGCCTGTTACCCTAGGACTTGTTTACTTACCATCTGGTAGGCTAGAAAGGTGGCCCGTAATTGCTTGTGGCTCCTCTTGGCCAGGACTTCGGTGAAGGCGAGCTCGTCAGTGCCCCAGCGGCCTTCCCCTGCCTTGTGGACCAAAAGCAAACATTCTGAAAAAAGCCTTTTGCAGAAAGACTGAGTATCCTGTTCTGTGACCAGGCCTCACTGGCAGGAAATCATAAAATATACACCGAATAGAAGTCAAGTTGATCGACGAAGCATGTGAGGCTTTCACTGCGAGTAGACTTCACATATTTATGTATATTATTCATGTCCTCCCTTGTTCCAAAGTGGATCTGATGTGGTCAACTCTGGAGTGCAGGAGTGGGAACAATTCTTAGGGTTTCACGAAGACTGTGTATATGAAGAACTATTTTAAAGATCATACTTATTTCTCAAGTAACTCCCGCTTTCATGACATAAAGAGACGTTTGCATAAAACAGCGCTAATAAATTTTTGAAAAGAGAAAGAATGAGCTGAGGCCCGCCGCCGGCCCACTTACATCATACAGATTTTTGGCATCCTGACCAGCTAGATCTTTGTCCACGTCATCTCCTTCATCGCGATCAGCCTAGAGAAATTGACACGTTGTTATTAACTTGAGCTCCTGCTTGACCACAGAAGACAGAAAGAGAAAGTCCTGGAAAGCTGGGGGCCATCTCAGAGGGGTGGCGTGGAGGAGGTGGGAGCCCTGCAGAGCCACAGTGTTGCTCTTTGCTGCCATCTTTAGGGCACAACTGATAAACAGAGTAACTTCTGAGACAACACTTGGGTTTTCTTTCTTGTAGGAACAAGGGTCACTCCAAACCCCAGGACCTTGAAGCAGGCTGAAAGCAACCTCATAATGTCCCCTAGAGTGACTTCATGGGAAAGTTAATAGTGTTCCTTTAGAAGTATCGCTTTTCACCCCTCGGAGGTTCCTGGTATGGAAGAACCCTGAGACTTGGTCCTGGAAGGTCCTGGAAGTCTAAGCTAAGTAAGCCCTTTGTGGCAGGCAGAATTCTAGGTTGACCCTGAGCAGCCCAGCCTTGCATGATCCCCTGCCCTTGAATGGGGCTATTAAGACCTGTGAATGTAAGCTGTCGCTCCTATGATTGTGTTACATTACTATACAAAGGAAGTTTTACAGATATTATTCAGGTCTGTAATCAGTTGAGTTGATCAAAAGAGAAGCTCCTCTTAGTGGGGCTGATCTTACCTGTAGCAGGGACACCAGAATCTTTTTTAGGTTTCCACTGGTATCAGCTTTGACATCTGATTCAAGGCTCCTGTCAAATACTTTCAAAGACGAAAAAGGGAGGGGAGAAAGCAGATGATTTCTTTCCCAGAGGTATTTTAAAAGGAATGTTCTGTAAAATTTATTTATTTTTAAGTTTTTATTTATTTATTTATCTGAGAGAGAGCGAGCGACTGAGTGTACAAGCAGCGGGAGCAGCAGAGGGCAGAGGGAGAAGCTGACTCCCTGCTGAGCCGGGCCCGATGCAGGGCTCCCATCCTAGGATTCTGGGATCATGACCTGGGCTGAAGGCAGACGCCTCACTGACTGAGCCACCCAGGTGCCCCAAAAGGAACATACTTTACCCAAAGTCAGAACAAAAAGTCACTTACACCTTTGATAGGCTTCCTTAATGGCGATGATCTCCTAGGAAGAGTAGTAAAAGAAAAATCATTACTCCAAAGTGGGATGGTCAGTAGGAACCACATAGAGGGAAGCGGCTGGAGCCAGACTCTGGACTCAGGATGCCTCTAGAACTTCCTCCAGAGAGAACCACGCCTGGTTCCCTGGAGGTATGAAGAAGCCCCTTGTGCAAACTTTCCAAGCCACACAAGTGACATGCGCACTCTCCTTAGTTAAAAGCAAAACTACTAGTGCCAAGCTAACATCTGACCGCTCACCGCCTCACCCCATCCCATGTCCCCATCCCCACTCTGGTCGTCAATGCCACAAGCTCAGTGAGTATCTGCCCAAGGATCCGTCTTCCCCTCTGTACAGGGATGAATGGGCTACTGCAAATATATAGCATTGTTCCGTGAATGCATTAGGAAAGTGCCATACTGTATATGTTGTTCTTTGACTTATTTTTTCACTCAGTAAGACGCCTTGGAGATCCAGCTCTGTTGATGCGTAGTCACCGGGTGTTTTCTCAGGGATACAAAATGTTCCATCCCATAATAAGCCACCGCTTATTCAGCCAACCTCCCGATGGCTGGACATTTAGTTTCTCTCTACCTGAAACAGGCTTCGTTCAGTCCACGGGATGCTGTGTGCAGCAGGGCAGGCCTCTCTCTAGAGTGTGGAGTGGGAAGATGTGCTTTTTGTATTTCAATGACTCGCGCTGAGTGGCCCCTTCGGGAGCTGCCTCAGTTTACATTTAAGCCAGCCGGGTCTGAGAGCAGGCGTTTCCCCAAAGCTTCACCGGGAAGCTGTTTAAGAGAGTCAGCAGGCAACCGGGGGTGGGGGGGAGGTGGTGGGGACAGGGGAAGGTGGTGGGGGCAGGGGAGGTGGTGGGGGCGGGGGAGGTGGTGGGGGCAGGTGGTGGGGACAGGGGAAGGTGGTGGGGACAGGGGAAGGTGAGGAGCCTGCGGGGACATGAGGGGACACAGGGGCTGGTGGCGGCTGACCACTTGTGGCCATGCAGCTCTTTCCACTCTCCGCCTTCCAACCCACTGCCGGGATCTGTCTGAACCCGAGGGCTGCTCTCTCCCTACTTTTCTTCTCTCTATTGGCACCTCTACTTGATCTGGGGGGAAAAAGAGCTTGTTTGTTGTTTGAGAGCAGGGCTTGAAGGAAACTAGATTGAGGAGGAACCACATGTGGTCAAATAACAGAACAATAATGACTGGAACCTTGCCAAGGCAGGCTGCCGACTGACCCCATATTGGATGCCTCCTGGCTGGGACTATGGTGTTTCCAGAAGGTGGGGGATGTTGAGTCGGGAACGCTGTGTATCTACTGGACCAAACTGACAGCATCCTCCTTTGCTGACCCTTCCCCATGGTCCGGTCCTGAATGGAAACTCCCTGAAACGGAGGGGTTTTATTCTCTTGTGGAAAGAAGAGAAGTCCAGGGATGCTTAGGAAGGGGGTTTTGGGATTGAGGCTGTAGCTTGGAGCATGGTCGTGCTTCAAGAAATATGCTGGACAGCACAGGCTGAGCAGAAGGAACCAACCCAGGGTCGTCCGCACTCAAGGCTTTGAAAACAACATTTCAGCATCAGAGCTCTGTTGAAGCTTTTCCTTGCTGTCTGCTCCAAACGCTGCTTCTGTTTCCTACCTGGAGGCTTCAAAGAATGTTTGGTCTTTCTGCCATTTTCCTTGCTGGACTTCCCCATCCTACATGACGCGTGGTTGTGGAAGAGGGAAGGGGTCTCTGAATGATGATTTGTGGACCCAGTCTGCCCTTGATGAGTTCCCTGGGCCTAATGGCTTCTGGAACCAACAATGAGGCTTCTACCAAAACCTTCACAAAGGCTCTTTCCAGCTCCTGAAACGTCAGCGTGTGCCCAAGGGACAGGAGGTAAGGTCTGCTGAGAGAGGCAGAGGGAAACCTCCAGGAAGGTGCCGGAAGCCAGGAAGGGTGTCACTGGGATCCCCGTCTGCACCACCTGCCTCTGTGCCTCTTTGCAGTCCTACTGGTACTCTAGGCTAGACGACAACCGCGGACAAGGCAGCTGCACAAGCGCGCGTAGACCATGCATTGCGTCATTTGTGCCAGAAGACCTGCAAACCCAGGCTGGGAAGAGCAAAGTAGAATCTTGCCTCCTGCATATAAAACTCTGCATTCCTTTAAGAGAAACAAAAGCTACGTCGACACAGCTGTTCTGGAAGGATCTAGTCTGTCAAGCCAAGGGCAGCAACACCAAAACTGACAGCCGGAAGATTGGGAGAGAGAGCTCTCCTGCACAGGACAAGCAGACGCATTTCTGTCCGGACGCTGGTTCAGCCCCCGAGGAGAATGCAGAGAATCATTTTCCTTCTGGTCACTGCTACCGTCTCTGACGGGCGTATGAATGCTCCCTCAGGGGCTGGGGCTGAAGGCTTGGCTGGAACTAACCTTATTGCTTCTTGTGCACAGGATCTCGATGAGCACCGCCTCATCTGTGCCCAGACCTTTCATGGCCTTTTTCAGTTGCCGGGCATCGTACTCGCTGGGGCGGTCCAGGAGGGCCAAGGCTGTCTTCTCAAAGTTCCCACTCAGTTCACTCTTGAACACCTCCTCCAGGTCCTGTAGGAAGACAGCAAGAGCCCTGACTGGGGAGTGGCCCAAAGCAGAGGGACAGGTGTGGCTCTCCCCTCTGCATGGCCTCAGGGTCAACAGGAAAACTTCCAAGGACACTTAGGGAGGGGAGTGAGGGGACAGAGCTCTACCGGCATGAGTGACCTGCTCTGGAGGACACTGGTAGCAGTCACCTTCCTAGCCAGAGACTTCTTCTCCATCTCGTCCTGGGGCTGGCAGATAGGCAGAGAAGATTCCTTGCTTAAGGCTGAAGACCCCAAAGATGAAGGACAGTAATAGCCAGCATTTGCTGGACATTTTAGGGTTCAGAAAGCCTTTTCCCTGATCTTTAGAACAGCCCCAGCAGGAGAAGGATTGGCATGATTCCCATTGACTGACCCAAAAACTTGCCCCCAAACACTTGTTCGACTAGAAAGGACTGAACTATGGGTTTGTTATCTCTAAGGGGGGTCAGATCCTTTGTCATCCAAATGGAAATGGGTTTGAGAGCGCAGGGGCAACAATAAAGTAGCAATCCTTGCAGGCGCACAGCAGGAATAACGGACCGTCCTGAGCTCACCACATGTAGTTGCTTTGGTTAACTTGTTAAACCTGAATAGGAGACACGTGGGAGCACTCGGATAGGGAGAAGAAACGAAGTTTGTGAAATGCCCACTGGCACCTGTTTTTAGCAAGTGTCCATCATCACGGGTATTTTCTGGCAAGTGCCTCTCTGACATGATGGGTTAATGATGAAAGGGACAAGAATTGGTATTCAGTCTAACTAGAGTCGCCAGTGCCCCCAACATCAGTCAAGGACCTCAAAGCAGGACCTTCCTATCCAGATGGCCCCCAGTGGGTCAGACCAGCGGGGTGGGGGAACCCCCGGAGCAGCTAGCATCTTGGGAACCCAAATCACAGCACTTAGTGGGTCTGGCCACTTGGCAACGCGACATGATGGCTAACGACATGGTCCCAGCAGCCGTGTGACTTTGGAAATGTATTTTTGCCAAATGTCAGTTTCCTGCTCTGGAACATGGGGAGGGGGTGGTAATAAGACTCCCTCCTTAGGGTTTTTGGGAGAAATAGCAGAGACAATCCGTATAAAACCCAAGCACAGTGCCTGGCACCCTTTAAATGTTCAGTGAGTGAGTATTATTATTATTCTGTGCTGCAAGGAACTTTTGAAGAATGGACTCAGCAGCCCTTTCTCACATGAACTTCTGAGCTCTGAGCCTGGGAGAAAAACTTCGAAGACTTTGTCTTACGGGATCTGCAGTCTCAAGTGGGGGCCGTGGTATTACTGTATTACTGGTATTACTGTCTCCGTCTTAAGTCTCTGTCTAATGCTGCATCCCGGGAAGGCAGGCCTGCGGTCAGTGCCCCACAGTGTGGATCCACCCGAAGACTGGACCTGACTTTTCAGGCCAGACAGCCATTGTATAGAACTTGAGGGGAGAGAAATCCCAGCTGCCTACTCTTTCAAGCCACAAGCATGAAAACAAATTCCTGTGTGTTTAGATTCTGTTTGGACACAGAAGCTGGCTCGAGATCTCTCTACTAGCTGTGTCACCTTAGGGTGCGTGTTCTCTTTGGAACTCCATTGATGGGGGGACCTAGATTGGTCCCTTGCCAGGGTCTTTGAGCTTCAGATGTGATTCCAGACCACCTCCTTGGCAGTCCCGGCTGTCTGAAGCATCCATGAACTGGTGGGTAAGTAAATGATGGGCACATGTTGGTGTTGCAAACTTTGAAGCTGGAAATGCCCAAGTGACCTTTAGCAAAGCCCCTAAGTCCTCACCTCGAGCTCATTTACTCTGCTTTACCCTCAGGCTTAAGAAGCCTGATCTGACTTTCCACGAGGGCAGGGTTGGGGGTAGGTAGATGGGGCACATGAGAGGCTGCTATGGTTAGGCACGCCGACGAGGATTAAAGTTCAATGTCATTCAACTCCGTTCCATGCAGCTGAACTGCAGATTCACCTACTTTGGTCAATGTCTTCAAGGAATGACATTGACCAGTCCGACCGAGAAAAGAGTTGCAGAGAAACTGTAAAAGCACAGCCATCTGGGCCACGTAGTGTGGAAAGAAACAGCTCCTCTCGTGGCAATGGGTTCTTTAGGAGTGGACGCTGGCCCCGGACTCAAAAGAGTGGGATTGGAGTGTTGGCTATTTTCCTTACTAAACATGTGATTTTGCATGAGTCATGTATGCAGGGGAGCTGCAAGTTTCCTCTCTGTAAAATAGAAACAGTCAAACCTAGAATAGCTTCCTTTTACTGACAGGTGCTATCAGGAGGCTGGCTGATTCTCTCAGCAACCTGGGAAGAAAGGTAAATCACCACTTTCATTCTGTGTGTGAGGACACCAGGGTCTAAAGAGATCGTTGCCTGCCCAGAGTCAAGTAAGTAAGAAAACCCATTTCTCTACCTATTTATACATAGACGGATTGAAACTGTAAAGGTTTTATAAATATGGATTCGAATATAGCATAATGATCATATGCTATATTTGATTATTTGATTATTATATATGATTATTCATATATTTGATTATATATGATTATTCATTTTGTATGCTAATAATTCTAATGACATTAAGAAAAGGTTAAATTGTGTCCATCCCATATTAATAAAGAAAATAGAAACCCTAATGCACACTTAAAGATTTCTATATGTAACACCATCAGCAACAACAAAAAGAAGAAAAGAAACATGAAGAAAGAAAACACGTGTTCATGTTTAATGAAATGGAGGTTTGTGTTTTCTTTGCTTTTTTTTTTTTTTTTAGTTTTCTGTTATAATCACTTACGAAGAATGCATCATTCTTGAAGCCTAGTGAATAGATGAAGAATTCTTGTATGAAGACCCACCTGTGAAAACCAGGTCCCAAGTCCCTGGCCTATCTGTATGGTAATAGGTAGAAATGGTCCAAATGAGTGGGGAAATGACAGGGGGATTATGGAGTAAGGAAGTCGATTTTCAGAAAGGGTTTAGGAATACTGATTTTGTAGGCTATTAAGTTAACAACACGATTTCAGTTTTTCTGTAATCAGTTAAAATTGTAAAGAGTAGTTTCACCTTGTTTTCTCTTGAGCTAACTCGGTAAAGCTTTAAAGATATTCTCTGCTGCCTTGGGAGTGTAGAGCAAGCAGAGACCGCCTAGGCCAAGGCTGTGTGTGCCTGCTTGCAAGGACCCTTGGAATCACCTTGCCATACGTTGCCTTGTACTTCTGCTTGATTTGTTGTCTCTCATCAGATGTCCTGCTTGATAGTATCTCAATGATGGCTGGTTCATTGGTTCCTAAAGTGCAAGAGAAAGACACAAGGCCAAGAGTGAGTAAGAAAGAAGATGGAGGGGCGCCTGGGTGGCTCAGTGGGTTAAAGCCTCTGCCTTCAGCTCAGGTCATGATCCCAGGGTCCTGGGTTCGAGCCCCGCATTGGGCTCTCTGCTCAGTGGGGAGCCTGCTTCCTCCTCTCTCTGCCTGCCTCTCTGCCTGCTTGTGATCTCTGTCTGTCAAATGAATAGATGAAATCTTAAAAAAAAAAGAAAGAAAGAAGATGGAGGTTGATTTTGGTTAATTCTCAGGAAGCTAGGGCCATGGTCAGAAGTTCTGGGGGGAACTTAGATGGACCCTTTAGCATTAAAATCGTGTGGAAGAGTGTACTCTTTTCACTCACTTGAGAGATATCCATGGGGGCCTCACATTGTGTGCAGCACGGTGCTGGGCATTTTAGGAGAAAGAGGAATGGGTATGGCCTTAATTTCACTCCTAGGTATATACTCAAGAGAAAAGAGAACAAATGTCCACACGAAACTTGCACAGGAATGTTCACTGCTGCATCATTCATAAATGGCTAAAAGGTGGAAACATCCTGAATGCCCATCAGTAGACAAATGGATGAACAAATGTGGTATGTCTAAACAGCAGAGCATTATTTGGCCAGAAAAAGGAATAAATTAGTGATATATGCTTCAATTCGAATGAACCTTGAAACATCCTGCGAAGTGAAGGAAGGCAGTCAGGGAAGACCACACATTACGTTATTCCATCCCTACAGAAGTGCGGAATAGGGAAATCTGTAGAGACGGAAAGTGGTGTGTGGGGGTGGGATGGGCAGGGGGTAATGACGAAAGAGCAGGAGGTTTCTTTTTCAGGTGATGAAAATGTTCGAAATTGACCGTGGAGATGCTTTCACATATCTGTAAATATATTAAAAACCAGTGAATTGTATACTTTAAATGGGTGAATTGCACGGTATGTGAATTTATACCTCAGTAAAACTGAACAACCCCCCCCCCCAAAAAAAAGGTGTGGTTTGTTCCTTGGTCTCCATGTACTTCAAACTGAATGGAAAAGATTAAAATATAAGCCCCTGGGGCGCCTGGGTGGCTCAGTGGGTTAAGCCTCTGCCTTCGGCTCAGGTCATGATCTCAAGGTCCTGGGATCGAGCCCCGCATTGGGCTCTCTGCTCAGCAGGGGGCCTGCTTCCTCCTCTCTCTCTGTGATCTCTGTCAAATAAATAAATTAAAAATAAAATAAAATAAAATATAGGCCCCGATTGCTACAAGATCAAGTCCACCTATAACCCTGTCCATCTCAAGAAAGAAGTCCTAATGAAAGTTTTTCCCGCTCTGGGGGTTTTGCATGGCATCATGGGTAGTTGCCTCTTTAAACTTCTGACTATTACATCTTTAAATTACACTTTTTCTAAAAAGTTTTTTTTTTTTTTTCCTGATGCTCAAAGCAGTGCATACTCATTGTGGGCAACTTAATCAGTACCCAAACCTATAATGAATAAGAAAGAAGAGGAGACTATCCTTTTTAGAATCTCCATAGAGACAGGGTTGGAAAAATGCTCCAGGTACTGAAGGTATGGGAATGAGAAAATGGCAAACCCTGAATTACGTTCTTCAGCCCGGATTCACAGAAGTCCTCTTCCTTTACTGACTGTGTGATATATAGATGTGTATATACATATACATACACATATATACATACATGCATACAGACACACCATTGACATTGAATAATACAGGGATTGGGGTACCAATTCCCCTTGCAGTAGAAAATTCATGTATAACTTGTGAGTCTCCAAAAACATAAGGATTTAAGTAATAGTCTACTGTTGACCAGAAGGCCTACTGATAACATAAACAGCCCATTGACATTTTTTTGTATGTTTTGTGTATCATATATTATATTCCTACAATAAACTAGAGAAAAGTAAATGTTGCTGAGAAAATCATAGAGAAAACACATTTATAGTACTATAAAAAATCTGCATATAAGTGGACCCATTCAGTTCCAACCTGTGTTGCTCAAGGGTCAACCATATATGAAGATCTCACTAAGACATTAAACACATGATGTTGTTGACATTTTGCAAAGGACAGGGGCTGAATGAGTTGATTAAAAGAAAAATGTTATGTTTCTATTACTCAGATTGATCAAAATCATGGGAGGTGGTAGCTGAATGATCAAGGCTTGAAAGCCTGTTACAGAATGTCGACTCTGGCCACAAAGAGTCAGTGAGAGGGCCACATGAGGACAGAGGAGAGGAGAGGTGTGTCTCTAAACCCAGAAACAGCTGAGGCCACCAGAAGCAGAGCAGAAGCCTGGGGCAGGTCCTTCCTAGTGCCTTCAGTGGGGAGGACAGCCTGCCATCTCCTTGACCTCAAGACTCTGGCTTCCAGGACTGGGAGACTGTAGGTCTCTGCTGTTTGAAACCACGTGGTTACTGGTTCTTGTTATAGCAGCTCTAGGAAACTCATACACTCACTACCCTCCGCAGCATCTTGAGATTTCAAGAAAGCAGCCCCAAACCCCCTCTTCACAACCGGAGTCTGGAGAGTCCTACATTGGTCTGTTCCCACTCCTCCTTCTGATGACTGCTCCCTATGACCTGCATGGGTTTGGTCACTTTTGAAGCGACCTGAATTAGTTGAACTTGCGTGATTGCTCCTAACCAGCTGAGCGATCAGGATCCATAAGGAACAAGGTTGGTAGATGCCTTTGATGCCTTTTGGTGAAAGGAGTAGAGGGAAGGCAAATCTGGGCCATGCGTGCGGGAAGGTGCAGAAGTGGGGGCATCACTGTAGAGAGGGGGAAGGGACTAAAAAGACTCTCCTTCTGTCTTTGCTGGCAGAGGCTGAGGTGTTCTACCCATGTCTCGCCTCGGGCACCATCCCCCTCAGCAGCACTTGGGGTGACGGGGATAGGAGAGCCGCGGGCCGGTCCTGGCAAGCCACTAGCTTTGTGTCCTCAGACTGTTCACGTAGTCTCAGGGATTAGTTCCACCTGCACAATTCTGGGAAGACCTAGCTGTTTGATTCCAGCTGGAGAAACAGAAAATTCTAGGATGAGCTCACCTATGAGAGAGTGGTGATTAATCGCCGCCTAGTTCTGGGTCAGTTGGAGCGCTGTTACTGATGTTGTTCCTCTGAATTTTTTCCTGCAGCTCCACCTTGGTCACGGGTGTCCAATTACTTGCTCTGTAACTTTTCTTTTTTAAACTTCTGAGGGCCAGAAATCCACTTCAGAAGGGATTTCTTTTTCTCACAAAGAAAATTCTCTCCTGAATCAGCCCCCTTTTTTTTTTTTCTACGAGGACGGCTCCTGCCCGGGTCGAGGACCTGCGCATCTCAGACTCGGCTCCCTGCCGGTGTCGCCCCGGAAGGAACCCTCCTACTCCCACCTGAGAAGGTGGCCTTTTCTACTTCCCAGGTGGCCCATCACCAGCCTGTGCCAGCCAGGAATCTGGGGCTTCTCCCTGGCTCCCTCTTTCCCTCACCCCATATCCAACTAGTTACCATTAAGATCTCACGATTCCACATCCTTGGTATCTCTCAGACCCACTCATTTCTCTTCACGTTCACCTCTGTTGCTTAGCACGATCACGGATACCCAAAGGGGGTTCCTGCGTTATACACACCTTTTCCAACCAGCATTCACTATCCCCAGAACATGCTTCCTTAGGAGCAGCTTGCCTGCTCATTCTTCTGTATCAAAGTTATAATATCAGGCCCTTGAAATCCAGAATAGAGTCTCAACGCTTCCATAGGGCATATGAGGCCTTTTGGAGTTGCTTCTACTTGCTTTCAAAGTCATGTGCCTCCCGTCCACCCTCTCCCAGCTTTTCCATAAACCATGGGCAGCTCTGAGAACAAGTAACACTTCCTTTCTCACCTCTGGGTCTTCGCATGGCATCTTCCCTCTACCTGGGACACCTCTTTGACCCTCACCTTTGCTCCCACTCCTCCTTTAGGATTCAACTCAATGCACTTACTCAGAACAGATGAAACGTTCCGCCTTCTGTGTCCCTCATGTGGCTATGGGACAGGGTGGTTCGCTCACTGCTGAATCCACATAGAAACCTCTCAGTATTCATCAGACAAGTTGTTGAATGCGTGGGTATTTAAATGCATGCATATATGGGTGAATGAATGAATGAATGAATGAATAAATACTTTTGGATAACGTTCTGAAAGACCTTGTCTCTGCATTGGTGTAAGCTGCATGGGTCACTTGGGTGGGCTCTTTGGAGCAAAGACCAACTAGAAATCTTCTACTCTGATGCCAGAGTCAACCCCTATCTGGATAATTCAGGAAAGTCAAATTTTTTAAAATAATGTTTTTCAGATTTTCCTTCCTGGAATGCTTTAGAAAGTGAGACCAGGGACCAAAGCCGTCCTGGGATGGCTCAGCAGAAGCCTGGAGCTTGGGGGAAAGCCTGGAAATGACCAGATTTCCCTCAAGCCCTTTGAATCTGGGTCTCAGGTTTATCCTGGGAGCCTTTCCCACTACCCGACCAAGGAGTGATTTACTGAACAATGACCTCATTTTACATTTCACAATATGTGTGTCATATAAGCAGTCTGTGCTGCTGAACAATTTCCTGTAAACATTTACAATGGTTTGAGGCACTGGGGCCAGGCCCCAGTGGTTCTGGGAAAGACTTCTTAAAAACAAGAAGGAACCTCAGCCCTGCCTGTGCATCGGACACTGAAGGGTAATTAAACAGTAGAGGTCAGGCCCAGGGTGATCGGCCTCCTCGATTTTGCTCTCCCAGCAATTTTCTGGGAGGAAACTGAGCTGAGTTCCAGCAGGAGGGAGGCCGTTGGGTTTGAAGTGCCCTCTGTTTCACACCCGGGGCCCCTGTGCCACATGAAGGATCTGGGAGGCATGCTGTGGGCGGGGGCTTGGCTTCCCAGTCCCCTGGTGTCTCTTTTGCAAATGGGGGTGTAGGGAAGGTAGAGGAAGCCATGAGTGGGAGAACCTTGTCTGCCAGGAAGGTCACTGCTTTTCACTTGTCCACTGTATTCATTTCCTGAGACTCCAATAACAATTACCACAAACTCTGTGGCTTAAAACAGCAATGTATTAATACCCTCACGACTCAGAGACCAGAAGTCTGAAATCATATTGTCAGCACGGCCACACTCCCACCAGAGGCTCTGGGGTTAAATCTGTTCCTCGCTTCTTCCAACTTCCAGAGGCTGATGGCAACCTTTAGCTCTCAGCTTCTGGAATATTACTCCATGCTCTGCTTTGGCGCCGCATGGCCTCTCCCTGACTGTCTGCTTCTTTTCTGCCTCTTTCTCTCATTCTTCTTTTTTTAAAAATTTATTTATTTATTTAAGTAATCTCTGCATCCAACACGGGACTCGAACTCACAACGCCCACCATCAAAATTGCATGCTCTGAAAGACTGAGCCAGTCTTTCTCTTTTAAAGACATCTGTCAATGGATTTAGGGCCCACCCAGGTAATCCAGAAGGGCCTTTTCAAGGTCCTTAACTTAATTACATCTGCAAAGACCTTTTTCCCAATTAAGATCACATTCATGGGTTCTGGGTGCACATATCTTTGGGGGGAGCACCAATTCACCGAGTCCACCCACAGTGATGCAGAACAAAGGCCGCTCAAGGGCAGGCCTCCTCGCTGCTCATACTGATCTACTGGGCTTTATGGGGATTTGGGGTCTGGATTTATTGTTCGAAAGGAGCAGACCAGCATGTAATGAGGCTCAAAGACGGGCTGAGCACAGTGCTGTCTCCTTATCCTCAGCTGCTCTCTGTAGCGAGGCATGATTAGCCCCATTCTGCAGTTGAGAAAACTAAGGTCATGGCATCAGTAGGCACCCGGGCAGGGCCTCAAACCCAGGTCCGAAGTTCATTCCCATGCCTGGTGAGAGAAAGAGAATTGGGCTTGGGATCACAAGATCTGAGTTCTAGACCTAGCTCCCCTCCAGGGTGGCTTGAGCAATGTTAACTGGATTACGGATGGACTTTGTTCCCCAAAGCGCGGTCCTGGAACTTGTAGGACAAGCAACACCTGGGAACTTACTAGAAATGCAGGATCTCAGAAACTGCTTGGAACTACCAGTTTGAATCTGCATGTGAACACCCAGTGAGAAGTGAGAAGTGTGAACTAGAACTAGGGTAATCTCCATAGCAGCTTTTCCTTCTGGAGCCTCTTTCTGTATTTCTTTGAGGGAGAATGACAAGCATCCTGTTACATTTCAGAAAGGATAATGGGTGCAGGGTCCACACTCTTTCAGGTTTAAGTCATTCTCCTCAGAAGGGCCAGCAGAGGGGCACAGAGTTCCAAGAGGGAGGCCCGACAAAGAGTATCAGTGTAGGGAGGAGGATAAAAGGCTGCTCTGGGTTAACCAAGACCCAGACCACACACATCGTCAGGACCTAGGAAAGGAGGAGCACCAAAGAAACATGGAAATCTGTAAGTTTTATGTGATTTGGAAAAATCAAATATTTTTTTTTTTTAGATTTTATTTATTTATTTGACAGAGAGAAATCACAAGTAGATGGAGAGGCAGGCAGAGAGAGAGAGAGAGAGAGAGAGGGAAGCAGGCTCCCTGCTGAGCCGAGAGCCCGATGCGGGCCTCGATTTCAGGACCCTGAGATCATGACCTGAACCGAAGGCAGCGGCTTAACCCACTGAGCCACCCAGGCGCCCGGGAAAAATCAAATATTATTTTAGGATACAGCATTCTTATTTTGAATCCTGTAGGATTAGTGGGTGGGGAGTGCACAAAATCTTTTCGATTGAGTAGGGCCCCTAGATCCACTCTGCCTGTGGCTATGGGAGACATGAAGTATGGCTGGATCAAGTTGAAATGTTTTTTAAGTGTAGAATCCACACCATCTTTTGAAGGCTTAATGCGAAAAAAAAATGGTTGTCAAATATTAATAATTTTTAGATTGTTGAGATTATATTTTTGATACAGAATTGACTTAGCTAGTGTATATTATTAAAATTAATTTCACCTGCTTTTTAAAATTTGGCTTCTCAAAAATTTAAAATGACTTATATCATTCACCTTTGTGTCTATGGGACAGTATGACCCTAGACATGTGAAGCCAGCCCTGGCAGGTCTGGGATATCAATGAGATGGTTGCATGGTCCTGCAGAAAAATCTTTCCAATGATGCAATTTTGCTTTGGCTTGGCACTTTTGGGGGTGGGAGGGATGGGTGAGCCTGGTGGTGGTTATTAAGGAGGCATGTATTGCATGGAGCACTGGGTGTGATGCATAATCAATGAATCTTAGAACACTGAAAAAATAAAATTAAATTTAAAAAAAAGATTGATTTATTTGAGGCAGAGAGAGAGAAGGGAGGGGCAGAGGAAGAGAGAGAATCTCACGCAGACTCCCCGCTGAGCGCAGAGCCTAACATGGTGCTTGAGCTCATGACCTGAGCCAAAACCAAGAGTCAGATGCTCAACTGACTGAGCCACCCAGGTGCCCCTGGCTTGTACTTTTTATAGAGGTTGGAATTCTAGAATTCCAGACCTTCAATCAAATCATAGCTTCCCAAGATGGCCCTAGTTTCCAATCACCCTATCCCCATTTCCCAACTCTGTGGCTGTGGGCAAGATATTTAACCTTTGAGTGTCAGCATTCTCATCTGTTAGATCATTAGAAGACAGCTTTACAGAGTTGTTGAGAAGGTTACACAAGACGGCCTGTGTGCAGTGCCCAGCTTAGCACGTGGCACGTGGAAGGTGCTCTACAACAGTAATCAGCACAACAGTAGTCCCACCTTGAAGCCACATCCAAAAAGGAGAAGAAAACTCTGATTTTGGCATTTCAGCAGGTGCTCCATCTGTGCTTTTTGAAATAACTCATTATGTGGCGAAGAATGTGGAGATGTATCATTGAGTGCAGCTGAGTTATGTCCACACCCACTTCACTCCTGTCTCCAACCCACATCCAGGTGTCAGGACCTCACTTGAGAAGCAGCAGGGAAGCACCTGTGAGTCTAGCTCAGCCACTCAGCAAGACTCAGAACTATAAACATCCTGCCATTTCCAGGCAAACATGGCTCCCGGCAGCTGTTGTTCAAATACAACATAAGCCAGGTCAGGATATGAGCAAGAAGCAGATCCTCTCTGCTGAGCTTTCTTCTTCTCCTTTTTTTTTTTTTTAAATTTAATTTTATTTTATTCATTTTGACAGAGATCACAAGTAGGCAGAGAGGCAGGCAGAGAGAGAGGAAGGGAAGCAGGCTCCCTGCCGAGCAGAGAGCCCAACTTGGGGCTCGATCCCAGGACCCTGAGATCATGACCTGAGCTGAAGGCAGAGGCTTTAACCCACTGAGCCACCCAGGCGCCCCTGCTGAGCTTTCTTCTGGTGCCCTCCCCTCCCAAACCAAGCAAGCTAGTTGTCATCCTTCATTTCCAGCTCCCTCTCCCTCTGATTTACTCAAGAACCCTTACTATGTAGAAATCCCTTTTCCACTTTCGTACTAGACCTTCTTCAACCCCAACTCCCTTGGAACTTCTCCAGCATTTCTTGGGCAAGACAGATTATTTTATATTCATGTAGCTCCTTATATTGAAGCAAAATATCTCTTTTTAGAACTTCTGCTATGGACCCCGGTTCTTTCTCTGGAGTCACACAAAGAATTTATGGCCATATTTGTTCTACCACAATACTCATTCTTAGGGAAGTAAATCTTCACTGATTTAATTCTAAGTAAAAAATCTAGCACTTGTTTTTGCAAAACAATATGCCAAGTGAAAGAAGCCAGATGCAAAAGGTCACACTTGGCATGATTCCATTTATATGAAATGTCCAGAATAGGCAAATCTATGAGACAGAAAGTGGACTATGATTGCCTGGGACTGAAAGGAGGAGGGGGTGGGGAGTCACTGCTAATAGAAATGGGTTTTTGGGGGGGCCACTGGAAATGTTCTGGAATTAAAAATGATGTTTACCAATCCTGTGAATATACTAAAACCCAGGTTTCTGGGATTAGAAACACACCTGCTCCTTGGGTCTCAAAGTCTCTCCGCATGGCCATATTTTAAGATGCTCTCCCCTTCATCTCACCTTCTCACTGGGGTTCCCTTCTTCTTGACCTCTTTCTTCATCTCTTAGTCTTAGTCATGCACTTACCTTAGGCATCAATGTAAATGGCTTCTCTGGTCTTGACCTTGGCCACAGTTTTATGTTTACTTGGTCTACGTCTAGATGCAGTTCCCAGATCCCTGATCCAGATTTCATCAGTCCCTATTTCCCACCACCTCTCATGAAAGAGATCAGAGGGGCTTGGATGACATTAAGATTGCATGCTTACACTTCCCATGAAGTTTCTTCGA
This sequence comes from Mustela nivalis, assembly GCF_964662115.1. NCBI lineage: Eukaryota > Metazoa > Chordata > Mammalia > Carnivora > Mustelidae > Mustela > Mustela nivalis. The sequence goes on along the minus strand of NC_139021.1, from coordinate 16,339,587 downwards.
CCTCAAGGTCAAATTCAATGTCCTCGTATCCAATTTTTAACTATCATGTTGAATCTTGAAAAGAATTAGGATCTGGTTATAGTTTGGAGATCTTTTACAAAGAAAACGCTAGAAGTAATTAACTTGGGTTGCTTGGAATGCACAAGGTCATCTTTCTAAGATCATGGGAAAGTTAGACATGAGATCAAATTTAATCAACATCTAAAATAAGTTAAAAAGCAAAATATATTTCATACCCATTCCTTTGCAGGCTTTGTTGAGCTTTTTGGCATCCCGATCCACATCAAAACCCTGATGACTCCTTGCTTTGGCCTGGAGAAAATAATTGAAAAGGTGAGTGGACAATGTAGGCATTCCTGAATTATCTCTGAATGACACTGGTAGCTATTTGGAAGATGAAGAAGTCATCCAAATGAGGGACCAGCTGCCACTTTACACACGGTGCATGTGGAAATCAGCTGGGGAAACTCTGGCCTCAGAGAGATGACTGGTACTCCTTGGAGCCAGCTGGCCTTGGATGACCACTGAGAATGGGTCCCTCTGTTTGTAAGGACAATCAGCCCGAGATGAGATGTTTTGACATCAATTCTACCTTTGTGTGACTGCCTCTGAGGCAGAGAATAATACAGTGGGTCAATGTCCTGGAATGCTAGTTCTCCTCTTTTGCCATGAAACACAAGTAAGTCTAGGGAATAGTGTTGCCAGGCAGAAGCTGGGGTTCTAGATCTTATCACAGAAGCATCTGGTGACCTGGACTAAAGCTTTGCCATCCACCCAGTGAGAGACCCAATATTTAGTTTGCCAGAGATACCTATAGGCCGGCAATAGCAGAGTTACTGGTTTTTACTGTTCTTTGGGGAGAGAATGTTCTGTTTATACACTAAGCTAGTGTTTCTCAGACTTTGGTCATTGGTATGATACATGCACAAATTTGTCCACAGCTATCAAAGTCTTCATTATTATTATTTGGTTATTATTTTTCTTTCAGCTGACCTACTTGGTTTTTACTGAAACTTATTTTAAAAAGGAAATCTATTAGCACTAAAATGGAAAAACAGTATTGGTTGCCCAAATGAAAATCAACATAAAAATAAATGTGTCACATTATCATATAATCTCCCTGATATGAAGAAGTTGGGAGGCAACGTGAGGGGTTTGGGGGCTAGGGAAGGAAAAAATTGAAACAAGATGGGATCAGGAGAGAGGCAAACCATAAGAGACTCTTAATCTCACAAAACAAATCGAGGGTTGCTGGGGGGAGGCGGGTAGGGAGAGGGTGGTTGGGTTATGGACGCTGGGGAGGGTATGTGCTATGGTGAGTTCTGTGAAGTGTGTAAGCCTGATGATTCACAGACCTGTACCCCTGGGGCTAATAATACATTATATGTTTATAAAAAATTAAAAAAAAATAAATGTGTCACTATTAAAAATGTAAAGGTGTGAGGTTAATTGCAGTGACACAACTTGCAGCTTTGAACAGACCCTGTGTTTTCTTAGTTCTTGGCCTTCCCCCACAGAGATTCTCTTTGATGACCTATGTTCCTTTCCTCCCATCCTCTGATGAAGGCTGGGGTAAGTGCCACTGTCTGCACTGCCCACCTGACCCTGCCTTTCGTTTCCTTTGGCACCTCTGGGGAAGGAGTAGGAAACCACGTAAGACCCAGTAGACATGCTGTGTTTGTTTGGCACTGCTGTTCCTTTGGGGGGCTTTCCTGTCCCCCATTTTATGTGGTTTTCATTGGGGCCATGAGTCATGAGGGTTAAGCCCTCTTGTGCTGCCCTTGGGTGGACACAGACCCTGTCTGGCAGTTGTGACTGGCTCAGGAGTGGGAGTATAACCCAAGCCAGATCAGAGTCTTGTCTTTGGTTGATTTGGAGATGTTGAGAGAGAGAGAGAGAGAGCGCTCTTCTGACTGGGCTTGTCCAGCTGAGAGAATGAATCTAGAGCAAAGCAAGGCAGAGACAAAAAGCAGAAATAGGGAGAAAGAGAGAGAGAGATTGAATAGCACTGCATAAATCCTCAGACAGCAATGCCTGTTTCCTAACACGCCCCAGTTTTGTTAGTGAACTACCACTTTCTCGAAGTTGATGAGCTGGATTTCTGCCCTTGCACCAGGTGTTCTGACTCCTACCTGCGGACTAGAGGAGGGCTGGCTTCGAGGCCTTGGTTAATTGAGAATCCTGTAATCCTAGAGACAACGGGGTCTTTTAGGGCCACTGATCCTCTCTCAGCTCGATGGAATCCCTCCATGGTCAGGCCCATCTTGAAGTCTCCATTTCTGAAGCATGTGGACAAGGCGACTCGCATTTGTTGAACGCCTGCCACATGCCCAACAGTTTCTTCACTCGCAGACCTTTCTTCATTATTTACCCAGAAGAGAGCCATTAGGACTCTGAGTTACAGAGAAGGAAGTCTGGGTTCAGGCAGGTTAGGGAATGTGTGTGAAGCCTCGTGGGCTGTACTCAGCTCAGACTGCCTCCTCACACGCATGCTGAGGCCTGTGTACCATTGTTCCTCACACTCCAAGTATGACCAGGACCATCTTGTTCAACTGAAGGACAACTTCTCCCATTTCTCTTTCCAAATCACCTGTGTGGTGTGAGAAAGCTATCTGGTACTGAGGAAGGCTTGTTGGCAGGGTGAGCGACATCATTTTCAGGGTTCAGTGCAAAATGAAAACGAAGGACCTGGGTTTGAAACGGATTTAGAACTTTAAGATGGTGGTATCAGAGCATTAGAGTGAGTGCGAGGCCTCTCTGGGTGTGGGGCCTGTGTGACTGCCCAGGCTACACACTAGAGAGGCTGTCCTGCCTGTCGATGGAATTCTCTGAGTGTGGGAGCGTGGGGTTGGCAATCTCAGACTCAGAAGAGCCAATGGTGTCTTGGCTGTTCGTTAGGAGTATTTTCTGGAGGGTTCTGATAGTCAGAATTGAACCGGAACAGCAGACACCTCTTTGTAACAGGCTGATTCATAAACTGTTCTTTCAGCCTCTTTGGTGCTGAGAAGTTGGTGGGACTTCACAGAACTTGAGACAGAGACACAGGGCTCCGTGAATGGCTAAGCCGGTGATGCCCCGGCTGAGGGCCGAGGGGATGGAGTTCAGCTGGGGTTACGTTTGCTCAGTCCCAGGCTGGCAGGGCTGCTGCTCCCCCAGAGAGACACATTCTTTCCTCCTTTGCACAAAGATGAGCCCAGGACTTGCAGAAGCCATGTGGAGACTTGCTCAAGATCACTGGGCCAGGTGATGGCTGACTTGGAGCCAGGGCCAGACTGGCTCTGTCAAGTCTAAAAGGACATTCCCATCCTTCCTCCCCTACTTGTTTCAGGAAGGTGGTTCCATGATACACGTCACAGAGTTATAGGAACAGAAAGAAGGGGAAACTGTGCCTCAGAGCTTGACCCAGGCCTAGTCAATACCAAGTGTTGTTTGAAATTTTAAAAAATTAATGTAAATTTCTATTAAGAAAGAAAGAAAGAAAGAAAGAAAGAAAACCTTCTGAAAGTCTAATTCATCCAAGGCTAAAAAACAAAGAAGTATCTTTTGGTCCAAAATAATTGTGCTGGGGGGGGGGGTGGGGGCAGTGGGAGAATGTTGAACCTCATTTTAGGAATAAAGATAACATTGAGACAACTTTTTCCTTTTTTGCTTGATTGAAAGTGCAGCATTTAGTCTCTCTAGGAGACCTCCGTTGGACTTTTTTTTTCTTTTTTTCTTTTCTTTTTTTTTTTTTTTTTAAAGATTTTATTTATTTATCAGAGAGAGAGGGGGGGAGAGAGCGAGCACAGGCAGACAGCATGGCAGGCAGAGGCAGAGGGAGAAGCAGACTCCCTGCCGAGCAAGGAGCCTGATGCGGGACTCGATCCCAGGACGCTGGGATCATGACCTGAGCCGAAGGCAGCTGCTTAACCAACTGAGCCACCCAGGCGTCCCCTCCGTTGGACTTCTAACCTATAGAAGTGCAGGATAATAAATGTATGTTGTCTTCAAAAAATGCAGTGTAAAAGTCTCTATCAGATGCACAACCATCGGCAGGGCAGGTGGAAATTAATCTTTCCTAGGTTCCTTCTAAGAACCACTCTTCGCCATGTTGGTTATCTTTCCTAATCCAAAGAGAATTCGGTCTTGTTCCTCATAACAGCGGGCTATTTGGTGCCATGATTCCGGAGTCAGAATCATGTGAGGGACTTAGTTAAAAGGGGGAGGGAGGCAAGAAAACAGCGTGTTAGGAATTTCCCCTCGTGGCTGGGACAGCCTCCACAATGGACACATTCATCAGTGCCGCCCAGTGTTGATGCAAGGGGTGTCCTGGGCCTGTTCTGATGAGCTGGGGAACCACCTTCTCTGGAATGTATATGGAGCGGACATTCCACCTCCATTGTTCATTGTTAGCAAGCCAGGCAGCTGCCTTTGGGGCTTTTGAAACCTGAGGCCACTGAGCAGAACTTCCATTGGAAGCCGGTCTGCAGGAATGCGGGTCAGACACAAAAGGGGGGTGCAGGGGACTCCGGGGCCTGAGGACAGACCCCACTGTGAGGATCTAGGCAAATACACAATATTCCACCTGCTTTCTCGGCAACACAGAGGCAGAACAGCAGTCCTTTTTTGTTTTCTTTCAATTTCTTCCCAGCATTTGCGCTGACACTCATGAGACGCATTAAAAAGACACGATGTTAAATGCTAAGAAAAATGCTTACAGAAGTCTGGGCTGTGAGCCCACGAGAATCCAAGTTTGAGTGTGGTTCTGCCCCTCAGCAGCCATGTGAACTTGGGTCATTAACCTCTAAGCCCTCATTTTCTCACCTGTAAAATGGGGTCAATGTCTCCCTTGTTAAGATTTGAGGCTTACGCAAGATAACATTTCCAAGGCTAGATAGATAGGGACCCACAGAACTGCTATGGTTTTCTCTGCTTCTTCGGGTCAGCTCTTGGTTTTGGGGCTCAGAGTGATACTAGGATTTCAATTCTGCATATTTTGATTAGACAAGTTTGGAAGATGATCTATCTATCATCTATCTATGTGGGAGGTATCTTCCAAACTTGATATTGTGAGATATAGGTATATCTCTAATGCCCCAGACTGGATTTGAATCCCAGAGTAGCTGCTCATTACTAACGTGCCCTTGGGCAAGTTCAAGAACCTCTCTGTGCTGTGGTTCCCTCATGGCAGAATGTGGATAATAATAGTGTCTACTCACAGGAATCTTATGAAAATTTAGATGAAGTCCTTCATACAAAGCATCTAAAATAAAGCTTAGCAGAGACTGTGTGCTTAAAAAATGTAAACGGAAAAAAAAGATGTAAATGGTATCTACTGAAGGCAGATCAGCAACGAACCTTGCAGAATATTTTAAACCCTTGCTAAGGGTCAGTTTTTCACCGATCACCCGCAGTTTGGATCTGGAGTTCCAGACACATTTTTTTTCCACACCAGGCAGTAAAGTGGCTCACAATTCAGGCTGTGCGCAGACCAGGTGACCCAGGATGACACCCCAACACCACATTTTATTAACTGCCTCATTTGACTAGCATGATAATTAGCACCTCATGGCGTGTGAGGATCTCCCTGAGATACAACCCTGGTGAGGTGCTCGCCGGTGCAGTCAGGCCGGTGCAGTCAGGCCAGTGCAGTCCGGCTCACAATGGAAGCAGATACCATTAATTCAATGAAAGGCACTGCCTGGTGCATGGATAAGCCGGTATCTTTCAGTCTTCCTTTTGCTTCCTTCTAGTGTGTCTGCATGGCTCTTCTCTGTGTCCCCAGGTTCCTGCATCTTATTTTTTTTAAAGATTTTTTGTATCTATTTGAGAGACAGAGAGAGAGAGAGAGAGGGAGAGCTCCAGGCGGGTGAAGGGCAGAGGGAGAAGCAGACTCTCTGCTGAGCAGACAGCCTGATTGTGGGGCTCGATCCCAGGACCCTGAGATCATGACCTGAGCTGAAGGCAGATACATAACCGACTGAGCCACCTAGGTGCCCCCTCACTCCTGCATCTTAAATGAGGAAATGAATGATCCATTTTAACGGAAGGGGGAGGCATAGGAAATAAACGGAGATACTGTGAGCCTAGAAGCAGTGTCACATGGGCAGAAAGAATGCTGAAAACACTCTGTGAAATGACTCAGAGATGGGCCAGCTTCAGCACACCAACTGCCCAGGAGGGAGGCTGGCTTTTGTCTCAAGTTTTGATACTGTCCCCTGCCCACAGCCTTGCCAACCAGAAGGGTCAAAGTGGAGAAACAGACACCTGACCAAAGGCTTCTACCCCAGCGCAGTTTGAGGAAAGCCGAACTCTCAGAATCCAAGAGAACGTCTTGAGAAAACCTTCCTCCAGCTTGCACTGAGCTCTGGGGACAGTGTGTGAAAAAGCTGGCTGAGGGCTATGACTGGCAGACAGTTGCTTTGTATTATATGGTAACCAGAATGTTCCAGGACCCAGCCTTAAGGGTACTCCTATTTAAGGACACTCTCACTCATCAGTCCTGGTGACCTGATCTATCTGGAGAGCATCAAGACTGGAAAATAAGGATATATTTCTCAGGAGAGACCTGTGAATTTAATTAAAGAGCAATGCACAGCGGGCAAATTAGCCTCTCCTGGGAACAGTTCCTCCTTTCTCCCTGCTTCCTTCTCTTTTTTCTCTTCCTTCTTTTTTCCATCTTCCTCCCCTTTTCCTCCCTCCCCTTCCTTCAGCAGACAAGTAGGGAAGCTCTGCCCCAGGGGAGGAGGACTTGACCAATGAAGTGCCGTCCTTCCGCAGGGAAGCAGATCAGCGACCAGAGCATTAATGACAGGGCGCAGGCTTTGGGTGCAAATAGCTGGGAGGAGGAAGAGGAATTTTTAGGGAGAAGCTGATATTCATGCTTGAAAGATGAATAGAAGTTAGGAAGGCGGGGCGCCTGGGTGGCTCAGTGGGTTAAGCCGCTGCCTTCGGCTCAGGTCATGATCTCAGGGTCCTGGGATCGAGTCCCGCATCGGGCTCTCTGCTCAGCAGGGAGCCTGCTTCCTTCTCTCTCTCTGCCTGCCTCTCCATCTACTTGTGATTTCTCTCTGTCAAATAAATAAATAAAATCTTTAAAAAAAAAAAGAAGTTAGGAAGGCAAAATACAGACATACATGTAGATGTACATGCATGTATACCTATGGAGCGATGAAGGTGGGGAAGAACATTGCGGGGAGAGACCACAGCATGATGCGTTCTGGCTCTATGTATGTGTGTGCCTACCTATGACCTGCCATTGAACTACGGCAGAACAGACATGATTGATTTAAACATGACATAATGACATCACATGGACTTGGGAGTAGGACCTACTGTACTCAGTTATGTTCTGACCCTCGCTGGTGGTTAGGAACCTCCTGGGCAAGCTGACCCGTATCTCTGAGCCATTGCTGTCTCAGGTTTAAAGTGGTTGTGCACCTGCTCACGGACAGCATGCGGTCTGGAGGCAGTCGTGTGCGGGAAGCCATGCAGAAGCATGGTGATCACTTGGTTGCTGGCACGTAGGAGGTGCTCAGTGACGTAAGGATGCAGGGGTCACTTGAAGCATTATCAAAATGTCATAGGACTGGTATTTGCATTGTTTGCTCTTTCCAGTGCAGTTCCCCAGAAGGCCCGGCTTGCTGCAATTCGCTCGGTAAATATTTGAAAGCCGTTGCTTGGTACCCAGGATCTGAGATAGGAGGTCTCTGAGGAAGTGCTGGAGAGCAGAGGGCAGAGGGCTCGCTGTACACGGATCGAAATGGGGCTGCTGCCCGAGCCGACAGGAAATCGGGAGCAGGCTGAGGAGATTAAAAATGAGGACCAGGATTAAAACGGGGTGGTGGCCTGGGCTTTTTAAGCAGGGAGGAAGGGAAAGGCAGGCAAGGGTTGTGCTGGGGAGAGCTTCCGACACGGCTGAATTCTCCCCCTTGTAAGCAATGACCATGACCGCTGCTAGGTCCTGGTACCTCGAGCCAGCGTCGGCGATCAGGGCCAATCTTGCTCTGCATAGACTTTAAAGTAATTAGAGACTTGGGGAAACTGAGTTCCAGTCTGGGAGGGACTTCTTTGTGGCCACACAGGTATCTACTCTCCCAAAGAGATTTACCCTTGAACCTGGCATGATGCTATCTTTCTCTCCTTTCTAAGTCTCTGTTTCCCATCTGAAAGATAACAACGTCTTGTGGGTTGTTGCAGGGATATGCATCAAACACGCGTGGCAGGAAGCTTGGCCCGCGGTGAGTGCTCAGTGTTATTTTTATTCCTTCCATCTTGACCTGCTTCCTATGGGGGGTCCGGTGAGCCCCTGACATATTGCTTTGTGTGGCACCTTTAAAATAACCGATTACATAATTTTGTCCTAAATCATAAACTATTTTTTACTTATAGATAAGTAGTAAGCTGGGCTTGAGAGTTAAAGGGAAATGTAAGGAGGAGCCCTTAAAACTGAGGATGACAGCAAAATACAAAGTACTTACTATGTGCCAGGCACTGGCCAAAACAATTCACATAGAGTACTCACTTAATCCTCACAAACACCTTATAAATAAGTTGAGAAAACCAAGACACAGGAAGGTTAATAAGCTGTCTGAAATCCCACAGTTCCTAAGGGATGGAATTCAAACCTACAGAGTCTGGATCTAGAACCTCTACCATTGACTTCTTACTAACCACATTTTTTGGTCCCTTTCAAAATTATTGTTTTTTAATTTGGTGGTAGAAATTCTCAGTTCAGCTCTTAGAACGTTAGTATTTTACAGAAACACCAGCTGAGACCTGTGAGTTGTCCGCTGACCGGGCAAGCCAAGGTTCCCTTGCATCGCGTGAGATCAAGAAATGTCCTTGACCATGAGGTAGGAGGAAGTGAAATGAAAATGAAGGCCAGTTACCATGATTTGCAAGGCAAAATGGACAGTCTCTTCCCGTGGGCAAAGTATATGTTCGGGAAAGGCGCTGTCGTCAGTTCTGCTGTCAGTATCCTTTTGAATCTGATGGAATCGTGTTTTCTGCTTCTCATCTGTGAACTGGGACTAATACCTGCCCTACATAATACCTGCAGAATCTTGGGACGATGAAATAAGACACTGTGATTCATTACTGCATGATTCACAATAAGCAATATAGGGCAATGTAAGTGTCCATCAACACATGAATGGATATAGAAGCTGTGGTACACACACACACACACATTTACACACAAAACTGAAATATTACTTAGCCATGAGAAAGAAGGAAATACTATTGGGGTGCCTGGGTGGCTCAGTCAATTAAACACCTGACTCCTGATTTCAGCTCAAGTTATGATCTCAGGATCGTGAGAGCCCCATATTGGGCTCTGCGCTGGGCATGGAGCCTGCTTAGGATTCTCTTCCTCTGCCCCTCCACACCTCTCTCCCTCTCAAAAAAAAAAAAAAAGAGGAGGAGGAAATCCTGTCATTTGTAAGAACATGGATGGACCTTGAGGGCAGGGGGCATAATGCTAAGTGAAATAAATCAGATAGAGAAAGAAGTACTGTATGATATTGATATATGATAATATATATGATATATGATATCACATATAGGTGGAATTAAAAAAATACAAACTTGGGGCACCTGGGTGGCTCAGAGGGTTGGGACTCTGCCTTTGGCTCGGGTCATGGTCTCAGGGTCCTGGGATCGAGCCCCGAGTTGGGCTCTCTGCTCGGCGGGAAGCCTGCTTCCCCCTCTCTCTCTGCCTGCCTCTCTGCCTACTTGTGATCTCTCTCTCTGTGTCAAATAAATAAATAAAATATTTAAAAAAAATACAAACAATAGAATAGAGACTAGAATGGGGGTGGGGAGAAAGAGATGTTGATCAAAGGATACAAACTTCTAGCTATGAGACAAATAAGTTCTGGGGATCTAATGTGGTTATAGTTAATAATACTGTATTGCATACTTGAAAGTTGCTAAGAGAGTAGATCTTAAATGTTCTTACCAAAAAAGAGAAACTGTAAATGCATTTATGCCTAATGAAGGTATGAGCTAGGTTATAGTGGCAATCACTTTGTAATATGCAAGTGTATCACATCAACACATTGTCCAGCTTATACTTACATGTTATATGTCAACTATACCTCAGCAAAGCCATATGAAAAGATAATATGAGGGTTCTGGGCAGGGAGATTTCAGGATGATGATCCAGAACAGGCAGGGGAGAAACTGGCTTTTTTTGTCTTTCTCCAACAGGCTGTCAGGGCGCTTCCTCCTCCTCCTCTTCCCCACCTCACCCCAAACCTTCCTGTTCCCTCTTTACTAAAACATCTTGCCCTCTGAGTAGTGGAGGGATCCTAGCTAAGGGACTGCAGAGGCCATCTGAAAGCTGAAAAGCAGGCAGCCTGCAGGATGACCAAGGTTTCCCATATGTTTATTCTTCTGGGTGACAGCTTTCCAGCCTGATAAACTGTCTAACATTTTCATAGGTAAAATCTCATTTCTCCCTACCTCATGGACTCTAGACTGATTTGTCTTATTAGAAAGGGTCAATCAGTGTTCAATGGGGGAAAGAAGAGGGGGGATACTGCCAACAGATTCCTTACCACACCAGCAGGCAGAGAGGGAAGTGGGGGGGTTGGCGAGAAGCAGGCTCCCGGCCAAGCAGAGAGCCCGATGCAGGGCTCAATCCCAGGACCCTGGGATCATGACCTGAGCTGAAGGCAGAGGCTTTAACCCACTGAGCCACCCAGGCGCCCCTTGCTCCTCCATTTCTTAAACACCTGGTTGCCCACCATTGGGTCCACTGGCAGCAGTGGAGAATCTGTCTACTTAAGGGAATTTGCTGAAGCCGCATCTCCCCTCTGGAACCATTCCTGACCCTCTTGGGAAAGACTGAGGACTTTCTGCCAGCTGGGTGTGGGACCTAAGGCAGCCAGCTGTTTGATTGCCCAAGACGGAGGGTTTCCTAGGATGTGAGGTTTTCAGTGCTGAAATGTCCTGAGTAAACCAGGATGGTTGCCACCCAAGCTGAAGCTGACTTTACAGGCTTTCAAGGGCCAACTGTGTGCCTGTCTTCCCAACTCTGTATTCAATGAGCTCATGTTAGTGACTTGAAATCAGCTGGGATTTCACATTTATGCTATGGAAATTGGCCTCTGGCACAAATTGGGTGTTTGTCCCCCATCCCCCACCAAGAGCTGGTTGTGAGACATGTTCTAGCATACCAGTTTCTCCTTTGAACTTATACTCCGCTCCAGAGATTTCTATCAGATCTCCTTAAGATACATTATTATACTTATTCACTAGTTTATCTCCCTCCTTGGACTGTAAACCACTTGGGACCAAGAACCATGTCCTATTCCCTGTCCTATCTCCAGCACCTTTAGCATAATGCCTGGCACATTATAGGTACTTGGTAAATGTTTTACATATTAATGGAAGCTGGTCTGAAGTCTCTGCAGCCGTGAGGCATTTCTCATCCCTCTAGAGGATGTAGAATCTTTTTCCTTTGTATGTGACAGAATATGCCACAAGCTTTTTCCTTTGCATCCTGCCTGGCCTTATTCCACTTTGTATCAATGTCAGGGGTCAGTGGCAATAACGGGGACAGAGGAGGGGGAGAGCAAAGTTATCCGTTTGGATATCTAGAACTGATAATGATGTCAAGCCTTCTAGGGTAATGAAGAAGAGAGAATGAAAAAAGGATAGTAAACTTAGGACACCTCAGAGAGCTCATTCAGACCCCACCTGGAGGCTCAACAGGAAACACAAATGGAAAGTGAATACCTAAGATTTTCAGGTCTGGAATCGTTTGAACAAACCATAGTTGGGGGCTCTCAGAATTGAAACTTATGGAAGAAATTGTGGACTCTGAGTGAGATGCTCTGAGCAAAACACAGATGAATACCTTTTTGACCACAGATGCACATTAGAATCATCTGAGATGTTTTAAAATAAACAAATGTCTGAGTTTCATGCTGGTCCTATTAAATCAGAATCTCTGATAGAGGTATATACTAGGTATAAGTACTTTCAAATCTTACCAGGTAATCCAATGTGCAGCCAGGTGCTGGTCTGACAAAGATCAGAAACTTTCTCATTGGCAGCCCAATGAATCAGAAAGAAAACTTAAAAATGTGCTGAGGGTTGACACAGGTAAGAAATCCTAGACTTTATCCAAGGAGCAGAAGATAAAGGAAAGAGGTTTATCATAGATTCTTAGGGTAGAAATTCAACCTAGGGTTTTCAAAATGGGTGGCATGGAACACTGAATATATTAAAACCCTTTGGACTTTTAACTGAAAAGGGAATTTGTTTTTAAATTCTCTCTCAGTTCTTCTGATTGAATCATTCTTTGCTTGGTGACAGTATGTCTTTCACACTCTTTCAACCCAAGGATTGGCAAACTGCAGACTATGGTCAAATTCTGGCCTGTCCACTGTTTTTATAAATAAAGTTTTATTGGAACACAGCCAACCCACTCATACACATTTAATCAATGGCTGCTTTTACACTTCAGTGGCAGAGCTGAATAGTGGTAACAGAGGTTGTGTGGCCCACAAAGCCTGAAATAATTATTTTGCCAACCCCTTCCATACTTTATGCGAGTAGATCTTTTTATCAGAAAACAGATGGCAGAACCTGAGCCTTCAGCTGGCAATAGTATTTAGTTAGAATTTAATATAGTCTTTTTTGCTTTCATTTAGTTATCTATACTTATATCAACTGATAATGATTTTCCACTTACGGTATTGATATAAATTTTCTTTTTAAGATAAATTTTTTGTGTGTCAACAAGATGAGTGAGTTTAAAGAAAATAGTTAACAGAACTATTAGTAGAATAGGTGGCATGTGTATTTGGCAACATTCACGAAGTTCTTACTTAAGTCTGAAGTTTGGGAAACAGTGAATGTATTCAGTCCCCTCATTTTATAGGTAAACTGAGGTCTAGTTATTAAGTCATTTTGCCCAGGATCATTTACTTGCTTTAGGGAGATATCTGGGCCCCTCCCTGAGGACAAAGCTCTTTTACCTCTAAGTGGTTACTTGTTTGTACTTTGAAACCGGTTAGTGTGAATGCAACATATTGTACTACTAAAGTTCATAAATTCAAAGCCAGAAATACCCTGGCAACATTTCCACAGACATGTTTAGTAGACACTGATGGGCAATTTGAAACACAACGGAGTGGCCATTCACCTCTTTAAACATGACTCTTGGGTGAGTAGTGGCATATAGTTTCATTAAGTTGATAGTTTCTAGGGCATGGTTTCCTTGGAACAGCACATGTGTTTGTTTGTTTGTTTTTAAGTCTTGATTTTTGTGTTTTAAATCAAAATCTGCTTAAATGCTTGTCAGAGCAAGAAGTAAAACTACTAATTAGATAAAGAAGATGTGGTACATATACACAATGGAATATTACTCAGCCATCAGAAATGATGAATACCCACCATTTGTACTGATATGGATGCAACTGGAGAGGATTATGTTAAGTGAAGTAAGCCAAGGAGAGAAAGACAATTATCGTATGGTTTCACTCATATGTGGAACATTAGCAATAGCATGGGGAACCATGGGGGAAGGGAGGGAAATCCAAAGGGGGAGAAATCAGAGAGGGAGATGAACCATGAGAAACCATGGACCCCAAGAAACAATCTGGGTTTCAGAGGGGATGAGGGTTGGGGGAGGGGGTAACAGGGTGATGGGTATTGAGGAGGGCAACTTGCTGTGTTGAGCACTGGGTTATACTTAACTAATGAATCACTGAACACTGCATTAAGGACTAATATACTATATAAGGACTTCTATACTATGCAGTGGCTAATAGAACATAATAAAAAAACTTGATAGGTAAAAAAAAAAAAAAAGAAAAAATATGTACCATATTGTATTTGTTGGGTCTATTTTTAAACACAGTTTCAATCTTATAAGACTATTTGGTATTGCACCATGTAATTACTGTTCCATTAGGATTCTCCACAGTCACACCGACTAACAGCAAAGCTGATTCCTCTATTCTTAGATCTTCTTCCCAATTGGGCCTTTCCAGAGGTCTGTTAATCAAGGACGTTGACCAGATAGCTAGGCAGTGTGTCAGGAGGCCTGAATTCTAGCTAACCTTTGAAGAGTGCTGAGAACACAGAACTATTTGGCTGTTGATCTATGCTTTCAGAGATGCAATTGTAAGGTGACATATATGAAGTATGTGTTTGGCCATTACTCTAAATGGGTGGGAATGGTCGCATCATTTGGAAAAAAAAGCTGAAAAGAAGAAAAACATCCACTTGATTCAGATCTTGATATGTGTTCTTAAAAAATGAGTGAAACTTTTTAGATTAAAAAAAAAAATGACCTTCCTTCTAAATTTGGGATTATTAGTATGTTGGCATTTTGAGAATACCTTTTAATGAAGACTGCTATAATTAGGTCATTTTCCAGAAAGACAAATTTTTCAGGCTATGTCCTCTGGGTTCCACATTAAGTTGGTGTGATGTTTACCTATCAAAGGTTGGGACCTGTCCTTAAGGAGATCTAACATTAAGACCCTCCAATATCTAATGCCCTAAGATGGTGGATACCATCATTTCTGAAGATACTGACAATATTATCAGAAATACAATGTGACTGACCCACTATGCACTAAGCTCTGTTATAGGGAGACTAAAGGGGGCAGTCCTTTTGGGGGATACACCCAAACAGAAGGGATATGAGCAGATGGACTCATGACTGTTCAATTAGTGACTTTCCAGTTGAGCTCTGCTCATCTAGGCAGGAAAACCAGCAGCTCAGCAGCCTCAGTACAGGGTGTTTCTGTAGGGAAGCCCTTCTCACTCCAGCCATCAGAAGTTTCTAATTGGCTAACAGCCTTTCAGGAGAAAACGCTGCATCTCAGCTGCTGTTGTCACCAACAGGAGGACAAGGGTCAGTCTTGAAAAAGAGCTGGCTCTACCCTATGATAAGAAAGGGCAATCAGGGGGCGCTTGGGTGGCTCAGTGGGTTAGGGCCTCTGCTTTCGGCTCAGGTCATGATCCCAGAGTCCTGAGATCGAGCCCCGCGTCGGGCTCTCTGCTCGGCAGGGAGACTGCTTTCCTTCCTCTCTCTCTGCCTGCCTCTCTGCCTACTTGTGATCTCTGTCAAATAAATTTTAAAAATGATTAAAAAAAAAAAAAGAAAGGGCAATCAGGGGGCACTTGGGTGGCTCAGTTGGTTAAGCAACCGCCTTCTGCTCAGGTCATGATCCCGGAGTCCCGGGATCGAGTCCCACGTCAGGTTCCCAGCTCCATAGGGCGTCTGCTTCTCCCTCTGACCTCCCCTCTCATGCTCTCTCACTCTGTCCCTCTCTCTCTCTCTTAAATAAATAAATAAAATCTTAAAAAA
The DNA here is from genome assembly GCF_964662115.1 of Mustela nivalis. Taxonomy (NCBI): domain Eukaryota; kingdom Metazoa; phylum Chordata; class Mammalia; order Carnivora; family Mustelidae; genus Mustela; species Mustela nivalis. Next base: position 16,324,271 of record NC_139021.1, on the reverse strand, counting down.
AAAAGAAAAGAAAAGAAAAGAAAAGAAAGGCAATCGGTGTGAGGGACTATCTCGGCCAGAGGGACGGGAATGCATGGTTCTTGACAGAAATTCAGTCAGATAAAGACAGTATGGGGGCATCTCCTGCCCTATAGCCTTGCTTGTACTAAGGTCTGTGTCTCATGAAGTGGTTCTCAACCAACCAGGGGCAATTTTGTCTCTCTGGGGACATTTGGCCATGTCTAGAAACACTGTCATAAACAGGGGAGTGCTAGTAGAATCTGGTCGTAGAGATCAGGGATTCTGCTAAATGTCCTACAAGGTACAGAACAGCCCCTCACAACAGAATTATTTGGTTCTAATGTCATTGTTGTGAGGATCTAACAGGATGAGGGTCTACCACCCTGGCCTAATGGTTGTAACAATCGTATAAACATGTTTCTTCCAAAGGTGTTGAGAAGGCTGGGGTGCTAATGCAAATGGCACACACGCACTGACTCAGACAAGGTCCCCAGTGACAAAGAGCGAGTTATATAAAGTTATATAAAAGGGAGGATTAGACGCGGAGGATGGTGTCTTTTTCCCTTAGTTTTATTTTAAAGAAACTCAGATGGCAAATCTGAAAGATGAGTACTGGGACAAGGTAACTAGGAAGAAGAATCTGGGTTAAAGTTGGTCCAAAGTAAGAAGCTTATCATCACCCCCTGCTACTTTGTCTGCCTCACAATTACAGGCATCACGGCCTCCGCTAGCAGAAGGCTCAACCAGCAGTCTCCGCTGACTCATTCTTGGGGGCCCTTTAGTACTGTGCTCGGCTGGACAACTTGAAGTTTCTCCTGGAGGTGGAATTATATGTATTGCCTGGAAACAAGATTGTGTCCTGGGGAAAGTGACTGCCTTGATGTTGTCCACAGATGGTTTTGGGAGTCAGAAACCTCTGAAGAGTGTTAGACCTCCAGATATCCAATTACTGCTGTATTGCTTCAATGAAAGTGAACTTGGAGGATAAGGTGGTCGTGGGGAGATGACAGCCATTCCTCAGCTGTGACAAGAACCATGCCTTCAGGAGTTATGAAAAATGAAGCACTTTTCTCATTAGAAAAGAATTATCCATTTCCTTCTACTATCGCCAAAGGCTATTTTTCTGCCAATTCAATGAGAGTGTAAACTTGGGATTCATTGCTTGCAGGGATTAAAAGAAGCAAGTGTACTCTGGGATCCTCAAGAGTCAATGATAAGTGGGTAAATGGAATTGAAAAGACTAAGTGCTGGGGGCTGAGCTGGGCTCACTGAATGGTGCTGTGCACAGGGCATAACCAACAGTATGTGAACAAGTTCTGATTTGCTAAAAAGGAAACAAGGTGAAATAGCTAAATTTGCTTTGAGCAAATTTCTTTCTCCATCAGAATCAAAACAATGGATGCTATTCTCTCCCCTGGTAAGAGTTTAAAAATGCATTGGATCCAAGCCTATTAATTGTTTTTTTTTTAAATTCTTTTAAACATTTTTATCTTCTTCATCATTCCCACCACAACCATTCAAACCCCCATTATAGGAAGGGTGAGCTATCTCGCTGCCTTTCTATCTGATCTTTGAGTCTTCATTCTCTATTTTAGTCCATCCAATAGTAGCAGCAGCAGCTGTAGTAATCTTAATAAAAATAATAGTTATAAGAAAGCAATAATGATAAAGCAGTAGCCTCAAACCTCAAGGGTTGGTAAGGCCAGCCTCTGCCACAGTGACAGTCCAAGGAGTAGGTATATGACCAAGTCAGTCAGAACTTTTCCCTGACACATTATAGAAGCTTAGTGAAAGAAACTCTTTACCTTGATATTGTTAATCTGGAGGTACATGAGGCCATGGACCTCTCTGTATGTGTGGCCATGCCTCCCTCTCACAAAAAAGCTTTTGCTTTTCACACGACTGGGCAATAGAAAAAGTTCATTTTCAGTAGGAGAGAATGAGGCCAACTTATGGAAAGAAGGAAAGTGAGCAAGAGGGTGAGAATGAGAGATCGATGCTAGGTGGCAAGATGATTTCCCTAGCCCCAGGGATGAATCATGGTTCATGGCTGTCCTTTTCTCCTTGACCAGTGATTCGTCTAGGAATGGACTTTTGAACAACTCTGGCCAATAAGATTGAATGGGAGGCCTGCTTGGGGCTTTCCAAAAGGACTTTTCTCAGTGATGGGGGTGGTACATAAGAAGAAAGGCACTTTTTTCTCTATCCCCTTCCTTCTTACTTGTGATCCTATTGTGTGAGATCATGAACTTAAACCCAGACCACTGTCTAGTACCCATTAGGGGAGTTAAGGCCAGCCCCTCGAGCATGGCAGAACAGAAGAGCAGACGTGGCCTTAATGGTGTGACTGATCAGCTAAACCAAGATGGAGTCTTCTCCTTTCAGCTTCGTTTGAGGGCGAGTAATTAAATGTCTCTGTTATTGAAGCCACTGTTAATCCTGTAGTCTGCTACTTGTAGTCAAATGCATACTGACTTGAAAGCAAGATAAAACAGAAGAACTGTGAGTTCATATTCTCCAAATTACCTCCAGCCCAGACTCCTCTCTTGAGTTTCAGATCCAGCTACCTGCTAGGCATTGTACTCAGGAGTCCCATGGAATTTCACACTCAACAGATCCCCAAACCAAACTCATCCTCATACTATGTGAACCTCCACTTTGCCCTGTCCCCAGGATCTACCCTGTTCACCTGGGCACACAAGCCAGGTTCCTGGGAATCACTCTATACTTTTCCTTGTCCCTTACCTACCTGTCCAGTTAGTTACATCGATTTGACCTTTTAATCTGCCCTCTTCTCTCCAATCCCATTGCCACTGTTTTAGCTGGGGCAGGGGTTCATCATCTTTCTCCAGGGCCGCCACCTCTCAAGTGTTTTACTTGTCTTTGATCATGTTTCTCTCGAAAACTTCTACCAGCTTCCAGCACAGTCCATCCAAAGTGCAGCTCTGACCGTGTCATTGCCTTGCCTGAGACCCCTGAGGGACTCTCTATTGCCTGAGACACTGACTCTTAAGTGTGGTCCCTGGATCAGCAGCATCAACATAACTAGGTAACTTGTGAGAAAACAAATTCTCGGGCCCCACTAAAGAGTATCTACTGAGTCAGACACTCTGGGGATAGGGCCCAGCTCTCTGTTTAAACAAGCCTTCTGAAGGAATCTGATGTACAAGGTTTAAAAGCCACTATGGGCTTAAAACCATAAATAAATAAACAAACAAATAAATAAATAAATAAATAAATTCATTCCTTGGTGTGGTAGGTTGAATAGTATCGCCCAGATTCTTGTCTACTTGGAACCTCAGAATGACCTTACTCGGAAACAGAATTTTTTGCTGATATAATTAGTAAAGGATCATGGATGATATCATCCTGGATTAGAATGGGTCCTAAATCCAGTGGCTGGAGTCCTTTTATGAAGAAGAGAAACAGAGACACACACCGAGGAGAAAACGATGTGAAGAAGGAGGCAGAGACTGGGGTTCCTCTGCCCTGCACCAAGAAATGCAATGCCTGGGGCTCATCAGAGGCTGAAAGAGGCAAGAAAGAAATCTTTTCCTGTACCTTCCCAGGAACACCCACCCTGCTAACACCTTGATTCCAAATCCCAAGACTCCAGAACTTTGAGAGAATGTATTTCCATTGTTTTTTTTTTTTTTAAGATTTTATTTATTTATTTGACAGACGAGATCACAAGTAGGCAGAGAGGCAGGCAGAGAGAGGAGGAAGCAGGCTCCCTGCCGAGCAGAGAGCCCGATCATGACCCGAACCAAAGGCAGAGGCTTTAACCCACTGAGCCACCCAGGCACCCTGTATATTTCCATTGTTTTAAGCCACCTAATCTGTGGGGTGCCTGGGTGGCTCAGATGGTCAAGCGTCTGCCTTCAGCTCAGGTCTTGATCGGGGGGGTCCCAGGATAATTAATGTTCCGTGTAGGGCTCTGCACTCAGTGGGGAGTCTGCTTGTCCCTCTCCCTCTGCCCCTCCTCCCACTCATGCTCTCTTGCTCACTCACCCTTTTTCTCTCTCTCTCAGATAAATAAATAAAATCTTTTTAAGAAGCCACTCAGATTGTGATACTTTGCATATTAGCCCTAGGGTACTAATACACTTTGCATAGCAAACAAGGGCCTTTGGGTCTCACCCCTTCACATCTGTGTTACTGTTTCCTGTCCAGTGATCTATAAAGTATGTATGGCACACCAGTTAGGTGTCAAGCCCTGGAAACAGAGCCCTGAGTGAGACGCAGTGTCTACCCTGCAGGAGCTCCCAGCTGAGAGGGAGGGGCTAGCAGCTGCGCAGGCAGGTGATGCTTAATGGATTAAGTGCGTTGGTGAGTGGAGAGCTGTACTTCCGGTAGCATTACCCTTCTTGTACATCTCTGTGCAAACTCCAGCACTGTAAAGAACGCCCTTCTCCATGTCAGGAAGCCTGTTCTATTTCTTCCTCCCACACAGCATCACTCCCTCCTCCGTCCAAGTTTTGGACATGTTTCTCTTAGTGCAGCCATCACACATCATTATAATTATTTGTTCGCCTCCCTTGCTAGACTGTGGGCTATTTAAAGGGCATGGATTGTGGTCTTTTATTTCTCTTTTTATCTGTAGAGCCCCAAACAGTATCTGGCTCATAGAAGTTCCTTTTTTTCTTCCTTCCTTCCTCCCTCCCTCCCTCCCTTCCTTATCTTAGAGAGGGGAGAGAGAGAAAGATGGAAAGAGAAAAAGAGAGAGCATGAGCACAGGTAGGGGCAGAAGGAGAGGGAGAAGCAGACTCCCTGCTGGTCAGAAAGCCTGACACAGGGCTTGATCCCAAGACCCAGGGATCATTACCTGAGCTGAAGGCAGACCTTTAACCAACTTCAGCACCCAGGCACCCTCATAAGAGTTTCTTTCAAAGAATATGTTGAACCGATGGGAAGGATGAAGAGTAGCTTCCTTCCTCTGCTGGTGGAGGGACCGTTGAGCTACCTTTTCTCTACGCATGCGGGATGTGTGGTGGGAGAATGCAGTCTGCGGTCAGGTGGACATCAGAATGGGGCAGTTTCCTGGGTTGCATTTGGTGTGAGAGCCTTGGAGGAGGATTCGGGGCTAAGCTGGCTAAGGAGGATATGGACAGCTCTGCAGGCTCAATGATGAGCGTGGTTCTTAGGCAAAGCTGGGCTGTAGCTCCATACCAGGCCTGTGAGATACTTTTGCTTCAATATTCATTCTCACACTTGAACAAACATCAGAATCAACTGGAGGGGTTTATTCAGCAGCAGCTGCTGGGCCCTAGGCCTTGAATTTCTGATTCTGTAGATCTGGAGTGGGGCCCGATGATCTGCTTTCCTAACAAGATCCTAGGTTATTCCGATGATGGTCTGGGGGCCACATTTGGGCACATTCCTGCACTAGAGGAACACCTGACATTAGATCCATGGCTCTCAACTTCGGGTACATTAGAATCACTTGGGGAGTTTCTAAAAATACAAATATAAGGACCTTACTCACACATTGGTTTGGGGGTGTACCTGGTCATTGGGATTTGGATTCCAACTGAACAAAACATTGGTTTGAGTAAGGTTTATCTATAAAATGTAATGAATTCATCAAATTTTATCGAGCAGTTGCTGTGTGTCAGGTTTTGTGTCATTATAATGGGGACAATGTAATAGGGTTTTGTAATGGGGATACAAAGATGAACAAGTGAGTTATCAGTCCAGTGTTGGGGAGATGTGTGAACAGATAGTTGTCCAGTGTTGGGGAGATGTGTGAACAGATAGTTCTAAAATCACATGGGAGAGGAATGATGGCATTATATGTAGAGTAGCATAAAAGCACTAAGGAAGAGCACTGAATCTAGCTGGGGGGCTGGGGGCGAGGAAGGAAGCTCAGGGATGGGGTATAGAGAAGATAATGATCCAGTTCAATAGTTTAGAAATCCTGGTAAGTTAGCTTCTGATTAGTATAATGTGAGACCAAGGCACTATGTGAAAAACTTCTACCTAAATCCCAATCTGTGCTTCAACCCTCACTAGACAAATTATTTAATCTTTCCTTGCTTCACTCCCCCCATATTTCAAAGGGGGATAATAATATTACCTCCCTCCCAGAGTTGTGTGAGGACTAAAGGACACATGAGTGTGGAGTGCTTGGTAGGGTGAAGGACTCAAACTTTACCCCATGTCCCCAGAACAGCTCATGGTCCAGCAAGAACTTGAGAAATGTCAGTAATCATCAGCATCCTTTCAAAAGGCTGCCTGGAAACCTCCAGTTATGCCCACCATCAATGGGAATCTTGGTTGTTTCTGCTGTGAGCAGAGCAGATATATGCTGGGTTCCATCCCCTATACCAAGAGGCTCCAGGCTCCTATATCTTTAAAGCTCTTGTGTCAGTTTTTTGATTTGTATGATCTTCCTTCTGTTAGTGTATTTGTCCTTGACAGCATTTTTTCCACCTCTTTAAAATGACTGCTTTTTAGCTACCATAGACAAGAAACCCTGCAAAGCCAGGACTGTGTGATTGTGTCTAATATACTGCTAACTTGTTTGTTGGGGGATTTTTTATTACTGCTTCAGTTTCCTTGCTGATTATGGGTCTGTTCAGGTTTTCTATTTCTTCCTGTTTCAGTTTTGGTAGTTTATATGTTTGTTGGAATGGGTCCATTTCTTCCAGATTGCCTAATTTGTCAATACCTATGAGTCAATATAGTTGCTCATAATATGTTCTTATAATTGTTTGTATTTCTTGGTGTTGGTTGTAATCTCTCCTCTTTCATTCACAATTTTATTAATTTGGTTCCTTTCTCTTTTCTTTTCGGTAAGCCTGGCCAGGGGTTTGTTGACCTTAATTCTTTCAGAGTACAGGGCAGGATGGCTTCCCAGGGGCAATTCTATCAAACACTTAAAGAAGAATTAATACCTATTCTTCTGAAGCTGTTTCAAAAAATAGAAATGCAGGGCACCTAGGTGGCTCAGTGGGTTAAAGCCTCTGCCTTCGGCTTAGGTCATGATCTCAGGGTCCTGGGATCGAGCCCCATGTCGGGCTCTCTGCTCAGCAGGGAGCCTGCTTCCTCCTCTCTCTCTGCCTGCCTCTCTGCCTACTTGTGATCTCTGTCTGTCAAATAAATAAACTAAAAAAAAAAAAAAAAAAAAAAAAAGAAAGAAAGAAATGGAAGGAAAACTTCTAAACTCATTCTATTAGGTCAGCATCACTTTGATCCCCAAACCAGACAAAGACCCAAAAAGGACAAGTACAGATAAATATCCCTGATGAACATGGATGCCAAAATTCTCACCAAGATATCAGCCAATAGGGTCCAACAGTACATTAAAAAGATTATTCACCACGACCAAGTGGGATTTATTCCTGTGCTACAAGATTGGTTCAACATCTGCAAATCAATGTGATAAATCACATTAATAAAAGAAAGGACAAGAACCACTGATGCAGAAAAAGCACTTGATAAAACACAGCATCTTTTTTTTTAGGAGTAGAACTTATTAAAGTGAAATTAAATCAGCGTAGGATAATTTTAATGATCTTGATGATGATGATGATGATTCAGACACCTCAGAGGTGCACACAGTGCTTTTTATACAGTAGAGGCTCAGTAAATAGCATATGAATTTGCATTTTAATCTACAGGGCTGCCATCCTGGTCAACTACAGGTAACTCTATTCATACAGAAAAGCACAAGAAATAGCATCCTTTCTTATTAAAACTCTCCACAGTGTAGGAATAAGAGGGAACATACCTCGATATCATAAAATCCATCTACAAAAAGCCCACAGTGAATATTATTCTCAGTGGGGAGAAACTGAGAGCTTTTCCCCTAAGGTCAGAAACATGACAAGAATGTCCACTCTTATCACCATTGTTTAACATAGTACCAGAAGTCCTAGCCTCAGCAATCAGACAACAAAAAGAAATAAAAGGCATTCAAATTAGCAAAGAAGTCAAACTCTCACTCTTCACAGATGACATGATACTTTATTTGGAAAACCTGAAAGACTCCACCCCAAAATTGCTAGAATTCATACAGGTGTTCAGCAAAGTGGTAGGATATAAAATCAATGCACAGAAATCAGTCACATTTCTATACACTAACAATGAGACAGAAGAAAGAGAAATTAAGGAGTCAATCCCATTTACAACTGCACCCAAAACTGTAAAATACCTAGGAATAAATCTAACCAAAGAGGTAAAGGATCTGTACCCTAAAAACTATAGAACACTTATGAAAGAAATTGAGGAAGACACAAAGAAATGGGAAAACATTCCATGTTCATGGATTGGAAGAACAAATATTCTTAAAATGTCTATGCTGGGGCGCCTGGGTGGCTCAGTGGGTTAGGGCCTCTGCCTTCAGCTTGGGTCGTGATTCCGGGATCCCGTGGTCGAGCCCCGCATCAGGCTCTCTGCTCGTCGGGGAGCCTGCTTCCTCCTCTCTCTGCCTGCCTCTCTGCCTGCTTGTGATCTCTGTCTGTCAAATAAATAAATAAAATCTTTTAAAAAAATAAATAAAATGTCCATGCTACCCAGAACAATCTATACATTTGATGCAATCCCTATCAAAATACCGTTGACATTTTTCACAGAGCTGGGACAAATAATCCTAACATTTGTACGGAACTAGAAAAGACCCTTAATAGCCAGAGGAATATCAAAAAAGAAGACCAAAACTGATGGCATCACAATTTTGGACTTCAAGCTATGTTACAAAGCTGTAATCATCAAGACAGTATGGTACTGTCACAAAAGCAGACACATAAATCAATGGAACAGAACAGAGAACCCAGAAATGGACTCTCAATTCTATGGCCAAAAATCTTTGACAAAATAGGAAAGAATATCCGATGAAGGGTACCTGAGTTGGTTAAGTATCTGCCTTCAGCTCAGGTCATGATCCCAGGGTCCTGGAATTGAGCCCTGAATTGGCCTTGTTGCTCAGCAGGGAGGCTGCTTCTCCCTTTCCCCCCTACCTCTCGCCCCTGCATGTGCTCTCTCTCTTGCTATCTCTCTCTGTCGAATAAAAAAAAAAAATAGCCAATGGAAAAAAGACAGTCTCTTCAACCAATGATATTGGGAAAGTTGGACAGTTTCATGTAGAAGAATGAAATTGGACCATTTACTTACGCTATATACAAAGATAAACTCGAAATTGATGAAAGACCCAAATGTCAGACAGGAATTAATCAAAATTCTATAGGAGAACACACAACCTCTTTGACCTTGGCCACAGCAATTTCTTGCTAGACATTCCTCCAAAAGCAAGGGAAACAAAAGCATAAATGAACTATTGGTACCTCATTAAGATTAAAAAGCTTTTACAAAGGAAACAGTCAACAAAACTAAAGGCAACCTACAAATGGGAGAAGATATTTGCAAATGACATATCCGATAAAAGGCTAGTATCTAAGATCTATAAAGAACCTATCAAACTCAACACCCAAAAAACAAATACTTCAGTTAGGAAATGGGCAGAAGACATGAACAGACATTTCTCTAAAGAAGACATACAAATGGCCAACAGAGACATGAAAAATGCTCCACATCCTTTGGCATCAGGGAAATACAAATCAAAACCACAATGAGATACCACCTCATACCAGTCAGAATGGTTAAAATAAATGTCAGGCAGCAACAAATGTTGGTGAGGATACAGAGAAAGGGGAAACCTCTTACACTGTTGGTGGGAATGCAGCCTGATGCAGCCACTCTGGAAAAGAGTATGAAGGCTCCTCAAGAAGCTAAAAATAGAGCTACCCTATGACCCAGCAACTGCACTGCTAGGTATTTACCCCAAAGATACAAATGTAGTGATCTGAAGGGGCACGTGCATTCCAATGTTTATAGCAGCAATGTCCACAGTAGCCAAACTGTGGAAAGAGCCAAGATGTCCATTCACAGATAAATGGACAAAGATGTGGTTTATTTATTTATTTTTAAAAAAGATTTTATTTATTTGTTTATTTGACAGAGAGAGAGATCACAAGTAGGCAGAGAGGCAGGCAGAGAGAGAGGGGGAAGCAGGTTTCTCACTGAACAGAGAGCCCGACATGGGGCTCGATCCCAGGACCCTGAGACCATGACCTGAGCTGAAGGCAGAGACTTAACCCATGGAGCTGCCCAGGAGCCTCGAAGATGTGGTTTATATATACAATGGAATATTACTCAGCCATCAAAAGGATGGAATCTTACCATTTACATTGATGTGGACAGAACTGGAGGGTATTAGGCTGAGCAAAATAAGTCAGACAGAGAAAGACAGTTATCCTACGGTTTCATTCATATGTGGAGTATAAGCAACAGTGCAGAGGATCATAGGGGAAGGGAGGGAAAATGGAATGGGAGGAAGTCAGAGAGGGAGACTCTTAACTCTAGGAAACAAATGGAGGGTTGCTGGGGGGAGTTTGATGGGGGGGGGATGGGCTAACTGAATCATGGGCATGAAGGAGGGCACGTGATGTGACAAGCCGAGCACTGGGTGTCACACTGATGAGCCACAAGTCTACATCTGAAGCTAATGATGTATTATATGCTGGCTAACTGAATTTAAATAAAAAATAAAATAAAATACAGCCAACTCTGAATGGGAGGCTTGTTTTTAAATGAAAAAGGGATGCTTTAGTGCAAGTCCTATTTTGACATCAGAGGCCCATTTTGGTTCCTCCTATAGTCATCGTGGTGTTCTGAAGGACTAATTTTCTGGGGTAAATGATTTCCTGATGTAGAGGTAGGACTGCATGATCTAGGCTGGATTCTGCTTGGTTTCTTTCACTAATTATCTGGGGTTTGGGATACACTTTAAGGCCAGCTCTCAGTTAAAACCACTTTATCCCACATTCCCAGTCACATTTTACTTGCCTCCAGAGCCTCCCTTCTCTTCTCGGGCATCTGGACCGATTCCCACCTGTTGTTTGGCTCCTGGGTGTTCCTAATCCACCTGCGTCTGAGCTTGCCTGTTCCCCTCCCATAAGTCCCAAACTGTTTTCCATTTTAGACAAGATTTATGTTGGCTAAATATTGGCACAAGCAAGTCATAAATGTGGCATGTTCCCAAACACCGTGGCAGATCGCTGAGCAGATGTTCTAACATTGACAAGTTGTTTTTCACTTATGGGCACTTCCAAGGACACCTGCTTTCATCGGTGGTATGCTGATCTGCTCTTGGAAGAACAGTGTTATGCTCTAGTTCAGCGTTTCTCAAACTCAGCTGCACCTTTAGCACCACCTGGGGATCATCTGCAAATCCCAGTGCCCAGGCCAACCACCAGACCAGTTAATTCAGACTTGCTGGCTTCAGTGGTTTTTAAAACTCCGCAGGTGATTCCGATGTGCAGTCAAGTGTGAGAACTTGTTCCCTAGTTGCTTCTCAGACCGTCCTACGCTAAGAATCCCTGCAGGATCTTGCTAAAATGCGGATCCTTCGTGGGCCTGGGATTCTGCATTTCTAACAAACACCCAGGTAATACAGATGCTGTCTCTATTCCAGAAACCACACTTTGAAGGGCCAGGCGAGTTATTCCTAGTGCCTGTTTATCAGCCTTACAAATGATTTTCCAGAAACCAAAAGTCCTCTTGAGTTTGTGATTATTTCAACATTTGTCCACGGCTCCCCTGAATCTTGCTTTCTCCCTATTGCTCTGCCCATACTCTGTAGCCATACCCTAACAGCAAAGAGATTTCACTATTGATCTCAATTCTGGATTTTCCTCCAGATAGCGATTCTCCTGAAAACAACCCACGCAAGAGAACAGAGGAGCCCTTTCACTAAACCAAAGCAGATTTTCCCATGGAAAACCTTATTTTTAAATAATGTGATTTTCCAGAATCTTCCAAAAATAAGAGTTGGAAATCGTATTTTTCTGTTGATGCACAAAGCTCATTGAGCACACGTCCTCTAGGCTAAGCAAACTCTGGACATTGTGTGATTTAGCAAATGATAGGAACCCCTTACCCGGGTTAATAATGCTCCAAATAAGTTAGTCATAAGCACTATGTCTTCAGTTGAAAGAAACTATTAATGATAGCAACAGGACTGGGGGGAAGCACAAAATAAAAAAGTAATTTCCAGTTTTCCGAATTGGCTAGGAAAGCCTCTATACCACAGTTCCTTGGGAAATGTAGTTTCCTGACCAATATCCAACTGGCTTTGGAGTACTATCCGTCAAGAAATTGTCTGTGGATCCCAGTCCATGGACATATCCTTGGGAATTCATAACTTTCCTAGTAGGCTTTTAAGATCCATGTTTAGGTGCGCCTGGGTGGCTCAGTGGGTTAAGCCTCCACCTTCAGCTCAGGTCATGGTCTCAGAGTCCTGGGATCGAGCTCTGCATTGGACTTTCTGCTCAGCAGGGAGCCTGCTTCCCTCCTCCCCCCCACCTGCCCTCTGCCTACTTGTGATCTCTCTTTGCGTGTCAGATAAATAAGTTAAGATTAAAAAAAAAAAAAGACCTTATTAAAAAAATAAAATCTGTGTTTACTGCTAGCTGGTAATCACTTAAAAACTAATGTAAAGCATATTAAACGATCAGGATGACCAAGAGCAAGCACACAATTTCAACACTTATATTTGTGTTTCTATTTATGATTGTATATATGCCAGATAGCCGTAGTTTAATTGTTGCAAGCCAATGATGAAAGATTAGAGAACAGAGAGAGGTAGGTTTAATATAAAAATCATGCATGTTAGCCAAGAGAAGTCCCGATTGTTTTATAGGGAGTCTTACAAACACAAGCTTCTCAGTTTTGGATAGAGAAACATTACAGTAGAACTAAAAAGTCACACATCACGTCCTATTTTAGACATGCAGTAACGCAAAAGAAACCATATGATAGCCATTAGGGCCATTTTTTACACTGACTGTGGCCATTTAATCCCAGCAAGATGATATTATCTATTATGCTAAATCAATGGCATGCATTTATTTGCACCTTCTCAACTCGGATTCTACTAGTATTTAGTTTTATATATTTGTTTTGGTTGTGCAAAACAAACTTCAAAACCAGAAACATTAGAGGTCGAATTTTGTACATATTCAAGTTGTTTTCTAATGTAAATAACTGAAATCATTACCAGGATGATTTTTTGTTCTTTTAAGAAGACTTTGCATTTACTTATGTAGAAACACAGTCTTAGAACATATTCATTCCTTGTGCTATGTTAAATTCCATTCGCATTTTCTAAAATATCCTAGTGGCCATCTGTAGCATCACGCTCTCCTAAGGCATGATTAAGGGGACACTGCTGGGAACAGAAGCAGAGCTCCTAGACCACCTTTCTACTGCAGCTGCAAACACTGTAACAGACATTTTCCAGGGAAAGATTTCCCTGCTTGGGAGCTGTTGTCTGCTGATGACATCTGTGGGCTGGAGGATGGTGGAGGGTCCGATGGGACAAGTCACTGGTGAGTAAATACTGGGACCATGAGAGAGCCCAGTCATGCCTATGATTTGGAGGGAAAATAAGTGCTTACAGGCTGTTGGGCCTCTGGCTGTCCATGCCCTGATGGGTGGCTGAGAGGCTGCACGGCTGCCGAGGGTTGGCTGTCCCCTTTGGGCAACTGGTGACTGCTTTCTGAGAGGGAGTAAGACTGGCTCTGAGGATTCAAAAAAGAAATACATAAAAATGCTAGACCACTCACACAAGCCAGCTGCCCCATGGAGATGACACTCCAAAGATAAAAATCTCTTCCTAAACTGCTATGGCAGGGACCCTCTGCAGCTATCAGAAGTATCTTAAAAATAGGTTTTAGTACGTCTGAAAGATACCGAATGGCAGGCTCTTGGCTAGCAAAACAAGAAAAAAGAAAAAAAGAAATGTTATCTACAAAAGGTTTGAAATATGACACTCCCTGAAGAAGTTATTTGTAGGCTTGCAACCACCAAGTGCAGGTTTAATTTGTAGCAAAGGGAAAAAAGCTTATAAACAAAGTTTAAGTTTACAGAACATTCTGGAGTTTCATTCTCTTTGGTCCTAGTTTATATAGAATAAATCATTCTTGCCATGGGGAGCTAGAGTAGGTGCAGCCAGACCGTATTAAAATGCTTACTGCAACAGCTTTAGACACATATTTTTCAATATTAAAAAAAAAATCAAGATTTTTTTTTATCCTTAAATATACCATGATTTATATATATATATATATATATATTTTCTGATAAACTTCCACCAAAGTATCTTGGTTAAACTGTTCCCTAGACTTCCCACTGCAAGTCAACAAACTTATTTCCTTTTATTTCTTTTTTTTCCTTTAAATTATTTTTATTAACATATAATGTATTATTAGCCCCAAGGGTACAGGTCTGTGAATCATCAGGCTTACACGTTTCACAGCACTCACCATAGCCCATACTCTCCCCAATGTCCATCACCTCCTCCCCTCTCAAAAATTAAGATTTAAATCTGCCCTGCCTTGTGCCTACTCCAAATGGTAGTCTTCTAGTCAGTTTTTAGTCATTCATAGTTTATAGACACAGTATTCCACATGGGCCTAGACATTTCAGGAAAAAACCCCAAACCCCAAAGATTAAGTCCATTCCCCGGATAGCTGCAAATATCCGAATGTTTGATGCTTCTTAGAATACTGGAACATGTTCATCTTTCAGCCCACATTATATACAGCCTTGTAGGGATACTTTTACCTTGGCCTATGGCTGTTTACAACATGAACTGTCTTCCCCACAAAACTTAGGTGGGCATAGCTACGAGATTTTGTGTGACTTTGCCACAACTAACAGCTTTAGTCATATGGCCCACAAATCCATAATAACCATTTGCTCTGCGCCGGGTCCTGTTTACTGTCTCATTTTAAATACTTCTCTTTAGCCCCTCCTAAAAGATTTTTGACTAACGGAGAGAAAGTATATTGTAAGTGCATTTTAAAAGCATGGTATGCTGTTGTGAAAACCATCACACAATAAGGATTAATCACAATGATCAAGTATAGAAGTATCAATCATGATTTCTCAGTTTAAACTTCTCCACATGCTAACTACAACGAAAACTTTTTTGACTTCAAAAGGCAATAAATACTTACATGACGATTGCCCATTTTCGTTTTTCTAACACAGTTGTTCTGTATTTCATTAAGAGATGGGCTCTCATACAGGCCAAGTTTATAATAGTTTCAGTAATAGCTCTTGAGTTTAATGAGTAACTTTTGGCACGGAATTTGAATACGTCGTTGGGGATGGGTAGGGAGTGGCGAGTAGCTAAAAATGAGCTTAACCTTCCTAAACTGGCTTTCTAGGCTGTCTTTTCAAAATAAAGTATTTGTTAATACATCAAGGATAGACTTTTTAAAGTGAATAGTTTATTCTGAACTAAAATTGTCTCACTTCTGGATTCCTGAGTCACTATTTTTTAATTTTAGGTATTTATTTAAAATTTTATACCTTGTAGTAATAAAGGCATTTCCTAAACAAGACTGAAAATGATGTTTTACTAACATCGCTGTTAACTATTACACAGAATCCTTCTGAGGGTGACTTTGAGTGATGTCAACACCATATTTATAATCTGGCTAATTTTTTTTTTTTAAAGATTTTATTTATTTAACAGAGAGAGAGATCACAAGTAGGCAGAGAGACAGGCAGAGAGAGAGGAGGAAGCAGGCTCCCTGCTGAGCAAAGAGCCTGATGCGGGGGTTTGATCCCAGGACCCTGGGATCATGACCTGAGCTGAAGGCAGAGGCTTTAACCCACTGAGCCACCCAGGTGCCCCTATAATCTAGCTAATTTTTAATTGAAAAAGTAATATGTGTAGTTGGTAGTTTTTTGCTAATAGTGAAAAAGGGTACTGTGAAAAGTAAGCCTACTGACCTCCCCGGCCCCTCTCCCAGTGTTGTTGTTGTTGTTGTTTTAAGATTTTATTTATTTATTTGAGGGAGAGAGAGAGTGAGAGAGTGCATAAGAGCAGAGAAGGTCAGAAGGAGAAGCAGACTCCCCGTGGAGTTGGGAGCCTGATGCAGGACTCAAGCCCAGGACCATGGTCATGACCTGAGTTGAAGGTAGTTGCTTAACCAACTGAGTCACCCAGGCGCCCCGCTCGCTCTCAGTGGTTTTTGATGGTTTGCATAGAGAGCCATGGCGCCTGTCTCTCTTTCTCTGGCTCTGTTTGTCTCTTTCTCTCCCTTCCCTCCCTCCTTCTCTTCTTTCTCTGGCCTGTACTTTTTGTTTGTTTTGTTTTGTTTTATTATCAACAAATGGGTTTGTGCAATACATCCTAAGCTTTTATGCTTCATATACTAAAGAGATACATGGCACTGGCACATTGCTTTTCCAGTGGCCACATAGTAGTCTGCTATGAATATGAGCCAAACCTTCTATCATTAGTCCACGGTTCAAGGTCATTTAGGGTTTTGTTTTTGGGTTTGGTTTTTTTTTTTTTTTTTTGGCTTTTGTGGGACTATCTTCATTTATACATCTTTGCCTGCATGTGCGTGTTTATCTGCAAAATTAAAGTCTCAGGATGTAATTGCTGATCAAAGAGTATATGGTATGTGTTGTAAAGAGCACTGGGTGTCATGTAAGACTGATGAATCATAGTCCTGTACCCCTGAAACAAATAATACATTACAAGTTTATTAATTGAATTTAAATCTAAAAAATTAAAAAAAAGAATATATGCATTTAAAAGTCTGATAGCTGCACCTGCGTGGTTCAGTCAGTTAGGTTTTGCTCAGGTCATAATCCCAGGACCCTGAGATGGAGCCCCAGGTCAGGCTCCCTGCTGAGCAGCGAGCCTGCTTCTCCCTCTCCCTCTGTCTCTCCCCTTGCTCATGCACGTGCACGCTCTCTCTCAAATAAAGGAATAAAATCTTAAAAAAAAAAAATC
The DNA here is from genome assembly GCF_964662115.1 of Mustela nivalis. Classification (NCBI taxonomy): domain Eukaryota; kingdom Metazoa; phylum Chordata; class Mammalia; order Carnivora; family Mustelidae; genus Mustela; species Mustela nivalis. The sequence goes on along the minus strand of NC_139021.1, from coordinate 16,307,452 downwards.
TGATCGATCTTGCCCAGTGTTCTCTGCACAGACATCGAAATGCTGAACTAGTCCAAGTCCAGCTAACCCATGAGCCTGAATTTCTTTTCCTATTTATTTTTTTTCTGAGCCTGGCTTTCAAAAGGTGGGATGTATATCCCCCTACAACAATAGCCAGGGCTCATTTTTCTACATGCTGGCCACGCTAAATACTATGAGGGGTTTTCATTTCTGTCAATTTCAAAGATGAAAAATGGTTATCTCAATGTTTAATTTACATTTCTTTCCTTTGTTATTCTTAAAATTATATATCGCATCCCTTAAAGGTCATTTGCATGAGTCTTTCTGGGGTCTGCGTATGTCCTTTATTTTTAATTTGAGTTATTAGTCTCTTCATTGTTTATTTGTAACAACACTTTATAATAAGATCTATGCCTTTGTCAAATGTAACAATTATTCCCTCCCCCCCAATTTGTTGTTTGTCTTTAGCTTCTGTTTGAGTGTGTTCTGAGCTAGTATGTGTGAGTACAGAAAGTGTCAGTTTTTATGGATATATTGGCTTGCTTAGAAAAACATCTCTGGGGGCACCTGGGTAGCTCAGTGGGTTAAAGCCTCTGCCTTCCACTCAGATCATGATCCCGGGGTCCTAGGATCGAGCCCCACATTGGGCTCTCTGATCATCAGGGAGCCTGCTTTCCTCCCTCTCTCTGCGTACTTGTGATCTCTGTCTGTCAAATAAATAAAATCTTTAAAACAAACAAACAAAAAACCCCATCTCTGTATTAAGATGATTAAGACTTCTTATACATTTTCTTCAGGTTTTTTAATGGCTTCTTTTTTATTTTCATATTTTTAATTTTTCTTTTTAAAATTTTAAAGTGGGCTCTATGCCCAGCCTGGAGCACTGTGCAAGGCTTAAACCCACAAAACTGAGATCAAGAGCCCTGAGAACAAGAGTTGATGTTGAATGGACTGAGCAACCCAGGTGCCCCACAATGGCATATTAAAGGCATATCTCTTTGATCCATTTGGAATTGATTTGATGTAGAATAAGGAAGCAATGGTTTCAGCTTTAGTTTTGGTTATTCCATAGATCCTAGATAGTTAGTAAATAATTCATCTTTCCACATCTGGTCCAAGAATCCATCTTTATTTGCACTAATTCCCATGCAACAGAGTACTAAAATTCTCATGGGTTTATTAAATTCGGATTGCATATATTGGTTCTTTTGTTCTTTAACCTTTACCTGTTGAGTGCCTTGGGTTTGCTAATTGCTAGGACTACAACAATGAATAAGATAGATTCAAATGTCCTCTTCCTAGAATGTAGTCAAGTATGCCAGAAACAAACCAATGCAAATTGCTATATACCCTGTGAAGAAAACCAGCAGGGTGCTATGATAGAGATGAGTGTGTGTGTGTGTGTGTGTGTGTGTGTGTAATTTACTTTAAGCAGTGGTAAAACTCTTCAAGGAGATAACATTGAAGCTAGGAACTGAAGGATGAGAAAGAGCCCATCATTTCAAAAAATGAAATGTTCCAAATCCAATGCTCTTAGTTTGTCCTGAGGTTCAGAAATTGGAAACAACTTTGCTAACTGGAGGAAAAGGAAGATAGTTGAAGAGGTCGGAATATATTGTGTGCCAGGTGGGAGGATGGGTGCGGGGAGTCAACAAGACAAAACTCTCCTCCAGGAATTTGCAGTGGAATGGGGCTTGGGGGATGACAAGAAGACATAAATTAACAATTAATGCTTCGGCCACGCTCTATGATTTTGGCCTTTAACATCTAATTTGGGCTCTATAGGTCTCCACCACCTTCCCCCAGCCCCAGACTGCTCAGGGCCAAGTTCTCCTGCCCCACATCTGTGCTGGTTTGAATCCACCCTCTGTGTCAGTAACCCTCCCTAAAAGCCTTTATCAGGGATGTCTTCCTTCCTTTCCTACCCCAGGCTGTTGAAGCTCAAGGTTCAAGAGGATCAGGGCAATTCGATATGCAGTGATCCAAGTAGAGATAAGTTCTGTTCAAGGTTCACTGGAAATGCATACAGAAAAGATATAACTTATGGCTCCAGGGAGATGAGATAGAAAGCTTAGAAGCCAAGGGAGAAGTTGACATTCCTTTCTGTTTTTCTGGATCACCACCCCTATAAGTACCTCTTGGTAATTTCACTTTGCGTGTGATCAAGTTTGGCTCTGACTGGAACAGAGCTGTTTCTACTGTCACCTCCTTTCTGCTTCCCCAGCTGGATGGATCCATAGGAAAGGGGCTACAATAATTTCAAGCAATAGCAGTAAGAGGAAGGAAGGGGAATTCCTGGGACCCCAGGTCATTTCTGGGAGGCTGTCATGGTGGGGGGAAAGGAGAGGTAAGAAGAGGAAGCAGACATTTTAGGGGAGGGAGGACACAGAACAGTGAGAGGGGAGGGGGTTTTGTTATTATCATCTTCAATATTTAGTGATTCTAAATTTTTACAGGTGTTGCCTCATATTTTTCTCTACTAGGCTGGGCCTGTTTATTTATATCTCTTGGACTGTATGGTTCTCAAAGTGGTGATGGCAGCCAGAGTTCCAATTTCCTTCTAACCTTATGAGTCTCAAAAGCAAGTCATAACTTGATCTTGCTGAAGAGTCTCTTCCTTCTATACCACCCACCAAGGTGAAGTTTCTAACACTTCTGAAAAATGTCACTTATACATCTTTTATGGCTTGAATTGTATCCCCCAAAGGACAAGGACATGAGGTCCTAATCCTCAGTACCTGTAACTTGATTTGGAAATAGAGTCTTGGCTGATAACCAAGTTGAGTTGAGATCACTAAGATGGGCCAGAACCTATTATAACTGGTGTCCTTCTAAGAAGAGGAAAACAGCATGTGAAGACATTGGCTCACGGGGAGAAGGCCATGTGATGATGAAGGTTAATAACTCTTTCAAGGGCAGAGGCAGGCTTATTGCTTGAGAAGTCCCCACAGTGCCTTCATACCATGGCTACTTAATAAAAGTTGTTCCTCGACTAAGACAAAAAGATTGACATCTACAGGAAATGATTACAGTTGCTAACAACAGCTATATATCTATACTCCTATATGTTTCCAATAGTAAAAACCCTGAGAGTAACACATCATCTTACAAGCATAAAAAACAAAAAACAACTCACAGTCCAAAAAGCTTTCTTAACCCAGTGATTGGTTAACCAGTAGCTGTATGTTTGTCACACATAAGATACCATGCTGAGCTCAGGGCATGTAAAAAATCTAGGACATCACTCCTACCCTGCCGTGCTAGGTGTTTATGTTCCAGTTGGGGGAAAAAATCCATAGAAGACAAAACACTTTGATTTAGTATAACATTTCATGGCAGAAAAACCATAGCACTGGGAAAGCAAAGACCTGGGTTTTAGGCTGGTCTCTGCTACAACTTAGGAGTATGCTCATATTAGAAACACATTCTCTCCAGTTCTTGGGTTTCTGTTATGAAAAGGTAAGAGTTGAACTCCATCTCTACATTTACTTCCAGACATAAATACTATGAATAACTTGGATTTCGGAAGACATATTGGGTTCTAACAACCTGACCCCTAATCACTTAATCAAACAAGAAATTTATTGGCTTACATAATTGGAAGAGATGGTTAGCTTCAGGCATAGCAGGATCTAGCTACTCAAAATATATCTGCAGAATCCATGGTCTCTCTTAGTTCTTAGTTCTGCTTTCCCCCATCTCAAAGGTATCCCCCTTCTTAAGGGCAAGATGGCTGCTGGTGATTCCACATTTTCATCCTTACAATTCCAAAACTTGTGAAAAGAAAATGAGAGCTTTCCTTTCCTCCAAATCCAAATATACATCCTGATCTGAATCTCTGGTGGCAGTTGGGACTCATACTTTCTCTGAACTGGCCACTGTAGCTGGGGAAACATAGTGAAGACTGGATTTCATGTCACCTCTAGAGCTGAAAGGAGTCAAGTCCACCCAAACCATGTGGATGGTCTGAGAATGGGGGAAGGGGGACACCCAGAGAAAACTGGGATGCTTTTTTTTTTTTTTTAAGATTTTATTTATTTATTTAACAGAGAGAGAGAGAGAGAGAGAGATCACAAGTAGACAGAGAGGCAGGCAGAGAGAGAGGGAGGCAGGCTCCCTGCTGAGCAGAGAGCCCGATGCAGGGCTCGATCCCAGGACCCTGAGATCATGACCTGAGCTGAAGGCAGAAGCTTTAACCCACTGAGCCACCCAAGCACTCTTGGGATGCTTTTAATAAAAGAAGGGTGAGTGGATGGTAGGGTGGCCAAATAAGACATGTCCACTGCAGAGGGCAAAAGGAGCAGAATATGGGAAGTAAAAGGAGAGAATGAAAGGAAAAGGGGAGAAAGGTCCTGAGAATGGGAGGAGGAGGTGGAAACAGTAGTCCAGATTATTTTGAACCCACTAAGAGGATGAGAACTGACTTTGGAGCCACCAAAAAGAGGAGCAAAGTGCCCTTCCTCGGAGCTTTCCCTTCCGGTCCAGCTGGCTGTGCATCGCTGGGGGCCCCCTTCCTGTGGTTGGCCACTGCCACGGACACATTCAACCGCAGCTCATGCATCTGTGTAGCAGCCTCTTTCCAGTGGCTCCTTCCTGTGGGCTCTGTCCCAGGAGCTATCCCAGTGCCGGCTGGTGGGTAGGGCTTCACTGTCCACACTTCTGGGAAGATGAACCACCACTTTTGGCCTACACTGCAGGGTTCCAGATCCCAGCCGTCATCCATTAACACACACATCATTTGCTACATTCGGAGTGTTTTAACTCTGTGTTGAGCACCATGGGGCTGAAGAAAGGAAGATAAAAAATTGGGTGTTTGCCCTCCAAGAATGTAATGTTTCTTTGTAGGGAATAAGATATTAAAAAGAACAGTTGTCAGCCAGGATAAAATTGATGTATGAAATGGCTGCTATAGACTACATTATGGACTATTATAGACAAATACAGACTATGATAGGCTATTCTGTAACTAGGATGTTACAGAAGTTGGGAAAGAAGAAATGGTGGCCCAAAGGAATGAGGGAGGCTTCATGAGGGCCTGTGCCTAACTCTGGCAAGAATTGGAAGGGCAGTTAGGGGAAGGACACAGAGGAATTGGCACTGGAAGTGGTGACTGCCTTTAGGGAATGGACAGGGGAGAATGTATTGTGTTGAGCAGTGAGTGCAAGCTGAGGAGACCTGAAAAGGTAACTTAGATGGGGACGCCTGCTCTGGAATAGTGGCAAAGGGGAAGCTATGGAACAGAACTCAGGGTTTCAGGCGGGGGTGGCTGGCATCTTCAGCTACGGAGCGGTCTAGGCAGGAGCTACTCTAGGAGGGAATGTGGATGTTGAAGTGCCAGATCGCTCACAAATGAAGAGTTTAAAGGGCAGGAGAGGGAAGAGGTGCTGGGCTTCGCTGAGAAGTCAGGGATGGAGCCCTTCGGAGATCCACCCATGCAGAAGGATGACAGAGTCTTGAGATGTGTGCAGACAGAGGGAACAGAAAAAGACCATCCAGTAAGTCAAAAGGTTCCTCAGACAAAGTGATAAGTGGGGCACCTGGGTAGCTCAGTGGGTTAAAGCCTCTGTCTTCGGCTCAGGTCATGATCTCAGGGTCTTGGGATCAAGCCCTGCATTGGGCTCTCTGCTCAGCAGGGAGCCTGCTTTCTTTTCTCTCTCTCTCTTTCTCTCTCTCTCTCTCTGCCTGCCTCTCTGCCTACTTGTGATCTCTGCCTGTCAAATAAATAAATAAATAAATAATCTTAAAAAAGAAAAGAAAATGCACACGAGATACAACAAATGAGTGTGTGGCATCGCTGGACGCAGGCTACCTTGCGTGGGTCAGCCCTGACCTTACTACTTCCCTGCTTACACCTTCTCACCCCAGAATTGGACCTCCTGTGGACACCGAATGCCTCCTCTTCACCTCTGTCCCTCCGAGTCTTGTGTGGCACTTGTCCCAGGGGAATCACTGCAGCTGACTTACAATGTGTCTTTGTGGAGTGAGTGGCCAAGATCAATGAATTCTTTAGAAAGCTGCTTGTCATAGGTCAGATTTTGTGGTGACCATCTCCAAGGGATACAAAAATTTCTTGAGCAGGAATTTCGTTCATGTGACTTTTGGGTAAATAAATAATCTGGCTGGAAAATAGGTGTGTGCGTGCGTGTGTGTGTACACAGGTTTTTCTCACTTTCAGTCAATTCAGGGTAGGAAAGCTGAGATTCCCATCCAAAGATGAGCAAGGATGTGTACGTGAGTGATCCTGCAATTCTTAGATTGTTTCCCATTACCATTCTTTTAAGAAGATTCATTAGCATGTTTTAATCCACTATTTGCTTACTTGTTGAATATCTATGTGCCAGGTGCTCTGCTGGACACTGGGGAGTGGTGGTGACAGGACCAGCGTGGGCCCTGATGGAACTTACCTTCCACTGGAGAAACAGAAACAAGTACACAAAGACACAGACAACAGAGTGACAGGTTGCCAGGAGTGTGGTGCTGTGATGGGAATAAAGGGGGTGATAGGAAGGTAAGCAGGGGAGAGAGGCCAGGGGTGATGGGGCAGGAAGGGGCAGTCTGCGTGAGTGGGGGACCTAGGTGAAGCATTCGAAGAACTAGAGGAGGCAGTTTAGGGAGAGAAAGGAGGCCCCCAGGTAGAGAGTCTGTAGTACATTTGAATGGCAGAAAAGATGACTGCTGAAGGGTGGGGGAGAGTGGGAAGCTAGTCGGTGGGGGAAGCAGATTCAGCTGAGCCTTGGAGGCTATCAGGGGAGGGGGTGAGGGTGGGGTCCGGAGGATATTCGTAGCGAACTGTAAAATCACCAAAGAATTTTAGATGACAGCATATCAGGCTCTGAGTTAGTATTTCAAAGATCACCTAACCGTGTGGGCTATGACGGACTTGACCAGACAGAGCAGAAGAAAAGAAATGGCTGAGAGTCTTTCCCAGTGGAGCAGGTGGTGGGGGGCAGGTGGCTTGGATGCAAATGTGGGGTTTAGAGATTTGGAAGTAGAGCCTAGAGGACTTGTTGGCAGGGTGACTTGTGGTTGGAGTGCAAAAGAGAATCAGGGGTGTCTCTTTCAGACTTGAGACGAACTCTTGGGTGGGGCGCCAATCACTAAAGGAGCAGGAGGCGATCTGGGAGCGGTGGGAGCAGGAGTTTTGGCTCGGATCTTGTTAGTATGTGGTGCTTATTAGCCGCCCGCATGGAGCAGTTGGGTGTGTATGCATGATGCCTGCGTTAGAGGCACCTTTGGAGTCATGCGCACACATGTAAGTCATGAGCCCGGTGGAGATTCCCAGGAGAGAGCGTGAGGATGGAGAAGGGAGGAGAAGAGCAGGCTCAGGACGGAGGCTCAGGTGACCAACACTTACCTACCGGGCAGAGAAAGGGAGGGGATTCAGCAAGGGAGACAGAAGGAGCCGAGAGTAAGAGCAGAGCAAAGTGGGAAGAACGGGATGTCTAGAAAAGCAAGAGGGTGTTTCAAGAAGGAACGTGCTTAACTATGCTGACTGCACCTGAGAGAAATATGAAGCAAACCAAGTGTCTAAAATATATTTTACTTGTACAGCTTAACCATACAGGTTTTCAGGAATATACAAACCACATGAACAGAAACAATCTCTTCTTGGATAGTTTTATTTTTTGATGACCAATTAAGGATAAATTCCCTCTTTTTAAAAAAGATTTTATTTATTTTTTTGACACACAGAGAGATCACAAGTAGGCAGAGAGGGCAGGCACAGAGAGAGAGGGGGAAGCAGGCTCCCTGCTGAGCAGAGAGCCCGATGTGGGGTTCCATCCCAGAATCCTGAGATCATGACCTTAGCTGAAGGCAGAGGCTTGATCCACTGAGCCACCAGGTGCCCCAATGATAAATTCTTTAAAAAAAAAATTCTTATTTAATTAAAGTTTTAAAAGATTAGTGGGGCGCCTGGGTGGCTCCGTGGGTTGGAGCCTCTGCGTTTGGCTCAGGTCGTGATCCCAGGGTACTGGGATCAAGCCCCGCGTCGGGCTCTCTGCTCAGTGGGGAGCCTTCTTCCTCCTCTCTCTCTGCCTACCTCTCTGCCTACTTGTGATTTCTGTCTGTCAAATAAATAAATAAAATCTTTAAAAAAATTAATTTTTTAAAGATTAGCAAATTTAATTTGATTTGTGTAAAGAGATTTGATTCTAATCAGAGTTGGCCTGGTTGGGTTGAGGTACAGCTGGTAGATGCTCACAATGTCACTCCAAAAACACCGAGGTCTCCTTGGCCACATCACCCACAAGGCACCGGACCCTGTCCTTCTTCTCTGTAATGAGCTGATGACCGGAAAGTCCTTTTGTCTTTCTGGGCTTCCATTTTTGTAGTTGTGAAGCAAGGGGGTTAGACCAGTACCTTGTAAAGTCCTTCCATCTTAAGTCTACTTTGATTCTGAGATTCTAACCAGGCCCATTCATTTAGTCCTTTCTTACTAAAACGAATGAACCTCAACAAAAATTGTTTTGTTGCTGTTCCCAAAATTTGCTAATTTGTTAGCATCGCCAGTGTTAATGGACAAAAGAGTATTTTTATTTCTGACTTTTTATTTCATGATTCTGAGCAAAGCCATATCTGTAGCAAGATGCAAGATCTGCATTTTCAGAGTCTTGTTGCTTTATGGCATCTTAAAGCCTGTTCCATGTTAGAAATCAGATTTGACTTTATAAGGTCAATGACTAAGATACCCAAGATAAGAACTCCTTGCCTTCCACACTCCTGCCCCCATTTTGGCTCTATTTTGCTGGGTGACTTCAAGACCTGAACTTCTTATAAAGAATGTGCATATGGAAAGTTATTTGTTCTGAGACCCTTTGCTCTCTCACGGGGCACAACATGGGTGGGCTCCCCCCAGGAGTTTTATAAACTTTATTTGATGACATACACATGGCAAAATGTAGACTACTGCAGTTCCATAAAAAATCATTTTTTAGCCCACGTTTCAGATCTCCTGAATATTTCTGAATTATCTTTAAATAAAGGCTGTAGAAAATTGTGATATAAGTCATATATAACGATAATGGATAAATAATTAATAGAACAGGAAGCTAATAACTCACTTGCTGACTAATATGCCATAGAAAACGTCATTGCCAAAGGGTGAAATGATAAAGGTTATGCTTCACTTTTTAATGGATAACTAAGGCTTCCTAACTGTTCCTGAGAGTCAAGACTACTTTTAGAGATAGAATTCTCAAAGTAACAAGGGAGTCAAGGAATTTATTATAAGGAATTTACTTAGTAATTAGGCACAGAGACTTATTTTATTTACTTACCATAATTTATTTATTTTTTTAAAAGGTCTTTTAAAAAAAGATTTTATTTACTTATTTGTCAGAGAGAGAGAGAGAACACAAGCAGGCAGAGTGGCAGGTAGAGACAGAGAGAGAAGCAGGCTCCCCGCTGAGCAAGGAGCCCGATGTGGGACTCGATCCCAGGATCCTGGGATCATGACTTGAGCCAAAGGCACTGGCTTAACCAACACCCAGGTGTTCCATAGCATAATTTATTTTTTAAAATTCCCCCTTTTCATTCTACTCATGTTTATTAGCCCCCTGAGAAGAGTGAGTTGAAATTTTGCATTTCACTTCTGGGGTACATGTTAAGTGGCTAGAAAACATGAAACCTTTTAAGCGATCAGTGAGTAAAGATATCTAGCCGGGTGCTATGTATCCAAGAGATGTTTAACAGCTAGCTGAGAAACCAAACACACAGACACAATAATTATGTGCTAAGTAGATGCGCAAAATGAACAGTGGTAGGAATTGAAAAGGACACTTTTTTTTCCTCCTGCTAGCACATATAAAAATACCATATGGATTTTTTTCTAATCTTTGTCTATGTCATAATATTCTTTTGTCTTTAATTCAGTGTCATCTGGGAAATTTGGTGGGTTGGAGGAAGCCCTGAGTCAAGTATTTAAGTAAGTCAAGTATTTATACTGAGTCAAGTATTTAAAACTAATTACTACAATAAAGACTATTAAAAAGAACACACACACACACACATATAAAAAAAAGAACACTTATTTGTCTGAAAAGATACCCAAAAACCTTGTAGAAAAACCAACTGCATTGTATAGACATGTGGACATGACTCAATGTTGACAATAGTGAAACCCCAAGTGCCTAATTATAGATATCGTATACAATGCAGATATTTTAAATTTGATAGAATTTTGTCTACCACAACCAGCCAAGGTGAGACTGTACTGTGGTACCTGAGGACAGTCTAGGCGCCCAAGACGCCTGCGGAACCTGGAACGGAGAGGGAGGCTGGAAGTCAGCACACGTTGGGTTGGAAAGTGTGCTGATTCATTTGCTCTGTCAGCTGGCCTGGGCTAATGGATGCCCAGATGGCTAGCAAAACATTATTTCTGGGTGTGTCTGGGTGGGTGTTTCCGGAAGAGATGAAAGTTTGATTTGGTAGACTTGAGTAAAGATTTGCCCTCATTGACATGAGGGGGCATCGTCTCTTCTGTTGAGCGTAGAATAGGAAGGGAAAAGGAAGGGCCAGTTTCTGCTCTCTCTTCTTGAGTTGGGATGTCCATCTCCTCTTGCCCTCGGATGGGGCACTCCTGCTTCTCAGGTCTTTAGATTTGGACTGATCGCACTACTGGTATGCTGGTATGGTAAGTATAGTAAGTATAGTAAGGGGTTTAGACTTTTAGATTTAGGTAGTTTAGTAAGTATACTTTGTATAGTTTAGTTTAGTTTAGTATAGTTTAGTTTAGTGTAGTATAGTATAGTTTAGTAAGTACACTTACTACCATACCATACCACTGGTATGGTATTCTTGAGTTTCCAGCTTGCAGAGGGGAGACTGTGGGACAACTTGGCTTTCATGACTGTGTGACCCAGAAAGTACCTGAAATCAATCAATCAATCAATCAATCCATCACTCTAATTGTGATATGTATACCTTCCATGAGTTCTGCTTTTCTGGAGAACTCTGACTAAGATGTCAGGGTTTTGTTAAAGCTACAGTATGGAGTCAAATCATGGTTTTGGTATTTAAAGGTATCACCAGCCACCCCTGTGTTTCATTCCACTGAACACCACCAGATCTGTCTGTAAATGTCTGCTGAACCAAGCAAACTCGCCTCCCTCCCTACGAGGTGCTGAGCACTGTGCAAATGCTGAAGATGAAGGTGGTGAGGACGTTGCTGGTGTCGCTAAGTGCACAATTGTGGAAGAGACACTAAGCATCATCTGAGACAGTGAGGAAAGTGCTCTGGGAAGGCTGTCCCAGGTACATACTGGACACTCCATCTTTTTCTTTTTGAGGGGTGATACAGAGCTTATGGAATCTCATTTTTCTCTTTACAATAGAGCTCACATCTACGTGCTATTTTGCTAGTCTGTGTGGGTACCTTAAACCTAAAAGTCTAAACCTCTTACTATGAATGGGCTCAAACCAAAACACATTCACCCTCACACTAATTGTCTTTAAACAGTCATGCAAGCATGATATTCTTCCTGTAGAGTCAATGTTGATTGAAAACCACTACTTTCAAAGATTGGTCTGATTTTGAAGGTGAACCAAGATATATACCATATGACTCTACAATCCATTTTAGCCATTTTGTACGGTTGTTATGGGATTACAGTGTATGTTTCTTAAAAGGACACTGATGAGGGGCACCATCTGGTGTTAACTTTAACCACAGCTGGTTGGAACCTGTGAATGACACAAAAAGTTTATAGGTGAAGCATGACAATTCAGAAAAAAAAAATCTCGGGGCGCCTGGGTGGCTCAGTGGGTTAAGCCGCTGCCTTCGGCTCAGGTCATGATCTCAGGGTCCTGGGATCGAGTCCCGCATCGGGCTCTCTGCTCAGCAGGGAGCCTGCTTCCTCCTCTCTCTCTCTGCCTGCCTCTCTGCCTACTTGTGATCTCTGTCTGTCAAATAAATAAATAAAATATATAAAAAAAAATAAAAATAAAAAATCTCAAGAAAATAGTAGTTTAGATGATACTTGGAAATAATAAAATTATTATTTAAATGACTGTACTTTCAGACATTGGTCTAGATAAATGCAAATTTTTAATTCCTTTTTGTGCTAAGTATTATTAGTAATAAGGCAAAAATACATTTATTTAGGGACACCTGGGTGGCTCAGTCAGTTAAGCATATGCCTTCAGCTCAGGTCAGGATCCCAGGAGTTCTAGCCCTGAGTGGGGCTCTGTGCTCAGTGGGGCGGCTGCTTCTCCCTCTCCCTCTGCCTGCTGCTCCCCCTGCTGGCGCACTCTCTCTTTCGCTCTATCTCTGTCAAATAAACAAGATCTTAAAAAAATACATTTTTTAGTGCTGTTGGCCAGACCCTATTCTAAGCACTTTGTATTTGTTTGTTTACTTAAGCATTGCATCAACTTTAGGAGCTAGTTACTATTATTTTCCCCAATTTTACAGATGGGGAACCGAAGGCACAAAGTAGTTAAACAGCTAGAGGTCGCTCAGTAAATAATCAAATGAGAATTTGACTCTCTCTCCCTGACGACTGTATCATTAAAGTGGTTATGGATTTCTGTACAACGATTGCACTGAAAATCTTCAGAACTGACTTGGGATTTACAATCTGAAATTGCAGGTGAATGTTTTTAGAGCACTTGCTTTTGTGCCAAATGGCTTGTTGTCTAGGGGACAGTTCTCAGCTTTGGTATTATTGACATTTTGGGCCACATAATTCTTTCTGTGTGTGTGTGTGTATGTGTAAGCATGTCGTGGGGACTGTCCTATGCATATTAGGACAGCATTCCTCGCCTCTACCCACTAGAAACCAGTAGTATCTTCCCTAGTCGTGACAACCAAAAACATCTCCAGAAATTGCCAGATGTCCCCCGCAGACAAAGTTGCCCCTGGTTGAGAGCTTCTGGTCTAGAGAATTCTGAACTCTCTCAGTGAGGAACCCAGAAACGATTTCCAGCAGGAGGCAATGAGATGACTAAGCAGTTCTGGTATGTTCTTTTGCGAATTCTTGCACAGTATTCATGTCATTCCTTCTCAATAGCAGGTGTGTCTCGTTTGTCATATCGGAAATAAATACCCAGTGCCAGCTTGTACCAGTTACTGTTTTTTTAATGCCATGTGTGATAAACCTTTGTGTTCTCCTTACAAAATGCACAGCCAGCTTCTTATTTTTCTAGAATCCAGTGGCTATGTACTTGGCAGGAAACTGCAAGTGATCTCAATCTCTTTAAACATTTCTTTCCTTGACTTGGTGTGTGGAATTCTTTGAGGAGGGTTCTCTGTGAAAATAGGACAGATTATAAACTAGGTCCATTTGTTTATTCATATTTTATTGATTTACTTTCTGGGTTTTTTTTTGTTTACCTTTTTTGTTTTTTAGTATTTTAAATACAAAGATCAATATTATGATTGTGATATATTAATATATCATAAAACACTGAAGAGCTAAAGAAGGACGACTCTTCTCTTAAATGGGGTTTCCAGTCATTAAATCACTGACATCAGGGTTTAGCAAGAGTGTCATGCAATCTTTTTTATTTTAATGTGCTCTGGCCTCCAACAGTATCTTCCATATCATCTCTTGCCAGCCAAAACACCTTCGCCTCCAATCCCTTAGGATCTACTTAGGCAAAAACTACCTCCTCTGTAATTGCCTCCAGAATCCTTAATCAGAAGAGCCACTTCCTTCCACTAGACCTTTTATTATTTTATACCCATCATTGTATTCTCCTTTATGTCCTGTCAAATTAAGTGCCTGGATTCTCACCCCTACAAGATGGCAAATCATTTAAGGGAAAGGATCATGCTTTATCTGTCTCTATCCCAAGTACTTAGCATAGTTCTTTACACATAGAAAGCACTTAGCATATTTTTCTTTAAAGACTGTATCCTTTTGTTAAATGAGTATTTCTCTAGAATTGGAAATCAATATTTGGCAGTGAGACAAAATCAATTGCTAACTCTATTTCTGTTGTCAGGCTTCAAGAATCAGGAGAGTGGTTAAGATCTGGGTGTGGAGTCTTCCCATCTCTTCCCCTTATGTACAGAGTGAGAGATCTTCCTTTGGGATTTTATTTAGTCCCAATTGTTACCTGTTCTATGTTTCTTTCACATTTGGGAATTAATTGCAATCTTTCATGTTAATTTCATTGATCAAATCCATGAAGCAGTCTTGCCCCCTCTCCTCTGTTAGCTTGGATCAGGGTTGTCTGCCTAAAAGAATCCCACAGAAACTTAATCCTTCAAAGGATTCTCCTAGTTCCCTTTAGATCCAGGCCCTTGGTAGGTCATGGTTTGGGTTTTCTTAGTTATTCCACTTTCCCAATGACCCATGGAAACCTGCCATGCTTCTCCTTGTGACAGGCCCTGCTATTGCTTGTTACACAAGGATCTCAACCTGTAGATATTGGCACTATCTTGGAGGGCAGATAGATAGTGAGGGGCGATCCCTCCAGCTCAGTCTTGCTCCTTCTTATGTTCCATGTGCAGAAAAATAATAGTGGCTGGGGCGTCCGGGTGGCTCAGTTGGTTGAGCAGCTGCCTTCGGATCAGGTCAGGATTCCAGGGTCCTAGGATCGAGCCCCGAATTGGGCTTCCTGCTCAGAGGAGAGCCTGCTTCTCTCTCCCTCTGCCTGCCTCTCAGCCTACTTGTGATCTCTCTCTATCTCTCTGTCAAAATAAATAAATAAATAAAAATATTAAAAAATAAATCATGGCTCAGATTAAAGCTGGCAATTGTTTGGACAAAGAAAATGTGGCTATTTGGGTTTTAAAGTTATACTTAATCATCCTCATACCCTCCCCCACACTGGGTAGTGTTGGGGGTGGGGAGTGGGGCTTTAAATCTACTAATAAATATGCTCTTAATTCAGCCTCTTCCTGTTTAAGTGCAGCCATTTCACAGGAGGACTGGATTCTCTTCAGCAGATACTCTACCTTGAAGATTTTATCTTCCCCCTCTGTTTCTCCTCAAGACATGCCAGTGGGAACTAAAATAATTCAGAAAATGTTTCACAACCAAACCTGGCTTTTAAGACTACTAACTTTCTCAGACTCAAAAATCCCATTTTTTAATTTCCAATGGTGAACCTTGACTTAATCTTTGCCTTTCTTTGTAATAGTCCTTATCTTCTCAAAGACAAATGGATGATGTTGGCTTTTTAATTAAATTTTTCATGGCTTTTGCTTTCCTGGGCCTACCTTTTACTGGGTTACATGGTTCATTTGGCTCCCTATTTAAAAGAAAAAAAGGAAAGAAAAGCTACTTAAAAGAAAAAAACAGTCACTGTGCATTAAAGCTTACACCAAGTCTAAGAAGACATGTCACTAACCACATTAAACTCTATCTTCAGAAATTCTCAAAGAAAGAGAATTCCGCATCTCTGCAAAGTGAGTGAACAAATGTTTACAAAGACCTGAGCCAACAAATAGCTGATTTTACATTGTTCTGCGATCAGTTTTAGTTGTAGCCAAGAAAGTATCCTATCTCTCACTCAAATATCATTAATAGAGATCATGAAGCAATCCCACTATATGTGAATTTAATCCCTGATCACAGTTTACACTAGTACATAAGCTCATATTTCTTGTTAGACCATCAAGAGATTACGTGTTGCTAAAGGTGTAAAGTTTGGATGACATAATGTAGAAGGAAACAAAAAAATATTTCATTTCAGCTAAGTTCTAAACCACTGAGACAATACACCCAAAGAAGCTGAAAAGATCTGGGATGGGCCGATGCCCTATGTGTAACATGAACTCAGATCATTTCCACTAGTCCGATAGTGTGTAATTCTTTATTTCTCTCAGGGTTCTTCCAACAGTTATCAAGGGGTAGAGAAATGATTTCCTTGATCTACATGAATGTGGGATAGTTATTTGCATACTTCTTTAAAAAAGAGCCTTGGGCAGGGGTGCCTGGGTGGCTCAGTCAGTTACATGACTAACTCTTGTTCCAGCACAGGTCATGATCTCTGGGTCCTGAGATCAAGCCCCAGATCAGCCTCCATGCCCAGTGAGGAGTTGGCTTAAGATTCTCTCTCTCTCCCTGTCTCTCTCCCCCTCTACCTCTCCCCAAACTTGCATGCCCTCTCTTTCTCAAATAAATAAATAAATCTTTAAAAAAAAGAAAAAAGCCTAGGACATACTGGGGGAGTTATTTTGCGTATGCAAGATTATTTTAGTTGGCCATGGCATTATTGTGTTGTAGAGTTAGAGTTAGAAGTTATCTTTATTCAATCTCCTCATTTTACAAATTAAGCAAAAGCTTATTGAGTACCTGAGGCCCAAAGATACCTGATGAGTAGTTATCAACCCCTGCTGTGCATTCAATCACCTGGGCTCCAACTGAGGACTTCTGATGTCATTGATCTGGTGTGAGGCCCAGACACTGGTCATCTTAAATACTTCTCAGGTCATTCTCATGCTCCTAAAACTATCCTCTTCCCTCGTGTGTGTGTGTGTGTGTGTGTGTGTGTGTGTGTGTGTGTGAAGATCTTATTTATTTAGTTGACAGAGAGAAAGGGGGTGAGAGTGCAAGCAGGGGGAGTGGCAGAGGGAGAGGGAGAAGCGGACTCCCAGCTGAGCGGGGAGCCTGATGTTGGACTCGATCCTAGAACCCTGGGATCATGACCTGAGCTGAAGGCAGACACTTAACTGACTGAGCCACCCAGATGACTTTCTTTCCTCTGTTAAAAAAAAAATCTGCCATTGAAATCTTTTCTTCTGTATCTAATCCACATACTTAAATGAAGTTATCTGTGAGAAGACCTCTCCAGATGCCTCCTCACTTCCATAGGCTTTCATAATCTCCTCCCTTTGTCCTCTTTATTTTCCCAACCTCTTTTACATAATAGAATTGAATAGCAACCATGGAAGTCACAAATCCCATTCACCCAAAATGCGATTTTACTCCTCATCATGGATGCTATGAAAACACTTTCGATTAGGGATAAACTATGCTTTGCAGCTGATGGACTTCCTGTTTACCTGGTCTACTAAGAAGCAGACAACATTAGGCTCAATGGTGACCTTGAGACTGTGCAAACCTCAGACAGACTACTGTCCCACAGTCCTCACTGCATCAGTTTCCAAGGAAGAAATGACAATATTTGGTGCCATCAGATATGGGAGACAAAGCTCCGATAAAGAATTTCAAGGACTTTACGGCCTGAGAGATTGGTTTGGATAATGAAGGGACGCCTGCACCCCAATGTTTATAGCAGCGATGTCCACAGTAGCCAAACTATGGGAAGAGCCCACATGTCCATCAGCTGATGAGTGGATAAAGACATGGTCTCTCTCTCTCTCTATATATATATATTCCATTATAATATTAATATTCCATTATAGATTTAATATTCCCTACTATATACACAATGAAATATTACTCAGCTATCAGAAAGAACAAAATCTTGCCATTTGCAATGACATGGATGGAACTAGAGGGTATTATGTTAAACAAAATAAGTCAGTCAGAGAAAGACAAATACCATATGACTTTACTCATATGTGGGATTTAAGAAATAAAACAGATGAATATGGGGAAGGGAAATAAAGTAAAATAAGATAAAAACAGAGCAGGAAGCAAACCATAAGAGATGCTGAACTCCAGGAAACAAACTGAGGGTTGCTGGAGGGGCGGAGGGAGGAGGATGGGGTAGATGATGGGTGTTAAGGAGGGCACAGTTGTGACGAGCACTGGGTGTGACATGCAACTGATGAATCGCTACATTCTGTCTCTGAAACTAATAATACAGTATATGTTAATTAAATTAAAATTAAACTTAAAAATTTTAAAAAAGTCAATAGAAATGAGGAAGCAAAGATTTTGCAGGTTTTAGGTATAGAAATGTTGTGTGAGATCAGCCTCTAGTGGGCACTTTAACCATCACAATGGCTCAGCATTTCAGTCATGTGGCTTGATTTTGGAATGTTCATTTCCACACCAGATATGTTCTAAACACAGCCTGACTTCAGATGACAGAAATAGATTATTTTTGATATTGAGATAAGTATTATAATATCAATCTTTTGCAGGCTCTATGGAGAGGATCCCTCTGCCTCTCTACAACAGACTTGTGACTCTCAGTTGCTATTCATCTTTGCAGAGGAAAATCCTAGAAACTCTCTAACATAGAGAAAAATGGTCCCTCATGTTTTTTGGCCCTTCCTGCTTCTCAATCCTTATCTCCTGATTCTGGAGTGTTCCAGGCACAGTGTCTGGATGAGAAGGTTTCCAGGTAGAGAAGCAGAGGAAAGCATTCAAGAGAGGATGTCTTCTATATGGCGTATTTATCCCTAAATTGCAAATGTCTTAATATTTCTGAAGTGTATAATTCAAGAAAGGATGGACAGCTGGGTCTTTCAGTCTTTTTTTTTTCTTTTTAACTTTCACCATAGAAGAATACAGAAATATTTGTCCATTCCGAAATAAAGGAAGTGCAGGCGGGATGGTTTTCATCACGGACAGTCTCCATAACAGAGGTGGAAGGAGGAGTGAGGAATGTGGCCTGTGGGAGAGCCCACATGCTCTCTAAGCCAGATTACCTGTCCTCTGCTTCACTGACTGGTGGGGGAAAGGGGGTCTAATGCTGTGAGATTTTTCACATTTTTATTTTTAAATAGGTAACAGATCTGGGTTTATTTCAAAGTAAATGTTTTATTTTGGTACTCTTTCTTTCTTTTTAAAAATATTTGATTTATTTGTTTGACAGATAGAAGGAGAGAGAGAGAGCACAAGCAGGGGGAGTGGGAGATGGAGAAGCGAACTCCCTAATGAGCAGGGAGCCTGCAGCGGGGCTTGACCCCAGGACTCTGGGATCATGACCTGAGCTGAAGGCAGATGCTTAACCGACAGAATCATCCAGGCGCCCCCTGAACTCTTACTTTCTTTCTTTCTTTTTTTTTTTTTTAAAGATTTTTATTTATTTATTTGACAGAGAGAGAGAAAGGGATCACAAGTAGGCATAGAGAGAGGGGGAAGCAGGCTCCCCGCTGAGCAGAGAACCCGATGTGGGGCTCGATCCCAGTATCCTGAGATCATGACCTGAGCCGAAGGCAGAGGCTTAACCCACTGAGCCACACAGGCGCCCCGCTTTCTTAAAGTATTTTTCCATGAATTCCAAGAGGTCAGATTCTCAGGAGACTTAAATAAGTTTTATATCACTTAAAAATTGATTACATGTGCTGTGGTATAATTTAATTGTTTATACTTAAAGAAAATATGGGGAATTATATTTAGCATTACTTGTCATACCCATGAGGAGTTCCCAATAATAAGCAAAAGAAGAAATCTGGACATTTTAAAAGACTTTAAAAACAGTTTCTCTCTCGCTCTCTTTTTTGCTTATTTATAACAATAGATGTGAGCTGTAAGAATAGAAAGTTAAGAAATTTTAATGCAATTATAATTAGATTGTTTTTTTCTTTAATAAAGATTTTATTTATTTATTTGAGGGAGAGAGGGAGAAAGAGAGAAAGAAAGCACAGAGAGAGAGAGTGAGAGGGAGAAGTAGACTTCCCACTGAGCAGAAAGCCTAATTCAGGACTCAGTCCCAGGACACTGAAATCATGACCTGAGCAGAAGGCAGATGCTCAACAAACTCAGCCACACAGATGCCCCTAGATTAAGTTTTTTCTATTGAGGTACAATTGATGTATAATAGCTTATTAGTTTCCAGTGTATATCACAGTGACTCAATATTTTTATACATTAAAAAATGATCCCCACCATATAAGTCTAGTTACCATTTGTTACAATATTGTTGACTATGTTCCCTATGCTGTACGTTACAGTCCCACTGACTTACTTATTTTAATGACTGCAACTTTGTACCTCTTAATCCTCATCATCTGTTTTGTCCGCCCCCTCCCCCACTCGGCAAAACTTCCTCCCTCTGGTAACCAACAGTTGGGGACCTGTATCTATGAGTCTGTTTCTATTTTGCTTTGATTTTTAGATTCCACATATAAGTGAAATCATATGGTATTTATCGTTCTCTAACTTATTTCATAAATGCTAAAGCATAATATTCTCTAGCTCAATCTGTGTGGTCACAGATGGTAAAATTTCAGTCTTTTTTTTTTTTTTTAATTTCAGTCTTTTTATGGCCAAGTAATATTCCATATACTGGCTGTTGTAAATAATACTACAATAAACATTGGAGTGTATGTATCTCTTTGAATTAGTGTTGTTATTTTCTTCAGATAAATACCCAAAAGTGGAATTGCTGGATTGCATGGTAGTTCTGTATTTAGTTTTTTGAGGAACCTCCATACTGTTTTCCACAGTGGCTGCACCAATTTACATTCCCACCAACAGTGCCCAAGGGTTCCCTTTTCTGCACATCCTCACCAACACTTGTTGTTTTTTGTATTTTTGATAATGCACCCATCCGACAGGTGGGAGGTGATATCTCACTGTGGCTTTGATTTGCATTTCCCTGATGGCGGGTGGTGGAGAGCCTTTTTTCATATGTGTGTTGGCCATCTGTAGGTCTTCTCTGGAAAAATGTCTATTCACATCCTCTGTCCATTTTTTAATCAAAATTCAAAAATTTTATAAGAATTTTTATTATTTTTCCATAGGTAAAATAAAACAATTTTAAAAGGTAACATATTCCAAGATACTTAAGATATAGTTCCAAGAGAAAAACAAAAGCTCTGCAATGAAAGTTTGTGCTCCCTTAAGATCAGATTTCACCACTCAGGCAATTCAAAATTAACACCACGTAGTCCCCAATCTGATTAAGAAATGTTCACCAACAATTTAGAGCATCTGAAGAAGCCAAATGGGAAGAGAAAACTTTGCGGGTTTGCATGTATTTCTACCAGTAAGATAATGAGAATGATTTCTGATTAGATAACCGAAAAAGGCCATGGCAGCTATAACACACAGAACCAGTCATTCAGTAATGCAGGGTTTAATGGCGTTTTTTGTTTTTTGTTTTTCTCTCTTAGGCTTCTGCTTAAAATATAACTAATGAATCATCGAACACTACATCAAAAACTAATGATGAAAAAAAAAAACTAATGATGTACTACTATAGGCTGGCTCATTAAACATAATAAACAAACAAACAAATAAATAAAAGCATAATTTTGGGGGAAAAAAAACTCCAAACAGTATTCTTGATTTCTGCCCTAAAGCTGATCCTGTCTAAATATCATGCCACTCTTACTTCTAAGAAAAAGGCACAGAAAGTGGATACATGTTTTTCAAGAGGCTTAATCTGGAGGAAGAAGAACTAGCCTCCCTAGAGAAACTTCAAATGGTGATGAAAAGTCCCCCAACAGAGTAGAAAATAGACTTGTAAAATATGTTAGGAATTTTCACTGTGTGCTGTGCCTGGGTTGCTCAATCGGTTAAGCATGTGAGTTTGCTTTTGGCTCAGGTCATGATCTCAGGGTTGTGAGCTCGAGTCCTGCGTCATTGCGCTCTACACTCAACAGTGTGCGTGGGATTCTCTCTCCTTTCTCCCTCTGCTCCTCCCCGCTCACCATGCTTTCTGTCTCTCTTTCTCTAAAATAAATAAATAAATCTTAAAAAAATAAAATATGAGTTCTCACTTATTCCAAATACTTTTTACTAAAATCTAAAATAAAAAAAAATTACATAAGAACTAAAATTTAGTTGAGCTGGCCATGATTTTAAAAACTCAGCAGTAAAAAAAAAAAAATACTGGAAGTTCATTGAGACTCAGGCACTAAAGATAGATTAACTTCAACTGTGACTGCTCCTATTTACCCACTGCCTTTGAGAGACTTTAAATACAAGCATGTCATGTTCACAAGGATTTGACTGCAAATCACAGTCTATAGAGACCAATTTCTATGTAACACTATTTTGGAGTGCTAAAAAATTTTCAACTCAGCTGCTCAACTTCACAGATATCTGCTCATCTGAAATGTCTAAAGCATCCTTTGAACTTCTTTGCCCTGATGTTCCTTTTAGATCACAACACAAGGAAACCATTGGCAAAGGTTTCCTGAAATAAGCAAACATTTCCCCTATGCCCAGGTATCCCATGCCCCTGGGTCTCCCTAACGCTTAGGATCTACCTGGTCTAGCAGGCAGGGTGCAAACTCATTTACCTTCTCCCCAATCCACTAGATGTGTTTAAAAATTACTTCCTAACGGATGCCTTATAATGCAGTGTGCCTGGAATGTTAACACTGGTCTTTCTGTTTAGGCTTTTGTACTTCGGGAGCAGCAGGTTCCCTCCTGATGTCTTTGACATCATTGGTTGTGCCCATCAAATAGAATTCTTTGTTGGGAACAAGACTGACAAAATGAGTGAGGCAGTTGGACATAGAAAAAAAAAAAAGCTGAAACGGCAGTGATATCCCAGGTATCTTCTCTGCTGAAACTCTGCCACTTGAGAGTGGCAAGTGCAGACTCCAGCAGAGAGGTCAGACATCTCCAGTTCACACACACCTGGTCAGGGAGCTCTGGGTTCTTCAAGTAGACTCCGTACCTGGCACTGTGGTCAACCCCACTGCATGGACTCTTGTTGGCCAGGCTGGTCACTAGGACGTTCCCTGTCAGATCGTCTGAGCTGGCCTGTTTCTTTGTTGCAGATGACACTGTAATAAGCAAAGGCAGCTCTGAGTTCTAATGGCTGGTGAGACAACAATTTACATTTGGTAAAAATCCTGTCAGCAGTGACAGGACTCTGAGGAAGTGAAGCATAGACCTGCTGGCACCCTGTTCGAAGCCAGGAGGCCTTCCTGCAGATGCCTGCCCTCTCACAGCTTTTTTTTTTTTTTTCCAATACAAAGTCATAGAATTTCATTCTACATTTTGGATATTAACCCTTTATTGGATATATGATTCGCAAATGTCTTCTCCCATTCAGTAGGCTGCCTCTTCGTTTTGTTGATGGTTTCCTTTGCTGTGCAGAAGCTTTTAGTTTGATGTAATCCCACTTATTTATTTTAGCTTTTGTTGCCCTTGCCTGAAGAGGCTGGTCCAAAAAAATTCTGCTGAGACTAATGTCAAAGACCTTACTGCCTATATTTTTGGTTTCAGGGGTTTTTGGTTTCAGGGGTTACAGTTTTCAATCAGTTTTGAATTTATTTTTGTGTATGGTGTAAGATAGTGGTCCAACCCCATTGACTGGAGATACTCTTCAGTGCTGGCTTTGCTTTTCCGCTATTTAAAGCCAGCTATGACTTCCTCCCCAAGGAGGAATTCTTAGACATTCTTAGACAACTTACTCCAGTGCCTGAAACTGGAGAAAAGTGGGACATCTGACAATGGCAATGCAGACCCAAGAATTTATCTTTATTCATCCAGACACTGACCTGTGGAGCCAAACACGTGGGCAGGGGCGGTTAACCCGGACTTGGCCTCACCACCTCCTTGCCCCGCCCCCTACAGTCTGGGGGCGGGACAGGAGACCAGTCAGTGCCCCGCCCCTCAAGCCTCGCGCCAGAGGGCGGAAGTGACGCAAGTCCAAAGCCATTTCCGGCGGGCCGAAACTAGGAAGAAACTTGGAGCTGCCTAGGCGCTCCTGCCAGGGTCTCGGTTCCTCCTGTGCCCCGTGGCCCGGCAGCGCGGAGCTGTCGGGATCCCTGGCCATGGGGCAGCCCCGGCCCTCCGCAGTGTGAGGCGCGGGGCCTCCCGCGGGCTCCCCGATAGGCCGAGGGCGGGCAAGCGGGAGGCGTCGTTCCAGCTGCGGTCACGGCCGCTGCCGGCCGGGCTCCCGGCACCATGAACATAGACGTGGAGTTTCACATCCGGCACAACTACCCCTGGAGCAAGTTGCCGGCCAACGTGAGGCAGGTACGGCCGGAATCTGGGGTCGGGGCCCCGCCCTGCCGTCACCTGCTCACCTTGCCGGCGGGACCGGGGCTGCCCCTCGCGGCGGACTCCCGCCCTTCCCCCGCCGCGGTCTCGGGGCGGTCGTCCCGCAGGTTAGGGGTTCGGAGGGGACAGCCGTGTGGGGCCACGGGGGCAGCATGGGGCGGTTGGTAAACGGGATGGACTCGCTTGGCACCTTTGCCTGGAGTCTCGTTTAAACCAGGCGCTGGGTCAGGCGCTTGCGACATCTATTGAACGCGGCCCTTGACCTCCAGAACTTCAGGATGGTGGGGAATAGACGAGAAACAAATGACTGCGTTACAGGAGGATAGCCGCGCACTCATCCTGGCGTTGTAGTGCACGTGGGCACACGGAGGAGTAAGAAATTGTCCAGGGAGTGTCTGGAGCCCGTGTGGAGGAGGCACTGAAATTGGGCCGTAGAGGACGAATGAGAGAGAAGAGGGAGGAAGGTTTTCCGGTTGTTTGAAGAACTTGGACGAGTGAAGGAGCGTGTTGAGAGTAGTTAGCAACTTAGTATCCGGGGAGCTGGAGATGTGGGTATACTGGTGTTTGGAGGTGGGATTTTGTGAGTGAGTGGAGGTTGGTTGGTAGCAGATAAGGCTGGAAAAGCAGGCAGGGCCAGATTTTGAAGGGGTTTTCCTACTCTGATGGTTGGACTGTGTCCTCTAGACAGGATAGGCTTACTAGTGATGTTTGAACAAGAGAGTGTCAGGAGGTTTTTGGGTTTTTTTTTTTGAGGGTTAATTCTCAACTGCTTGAATGACATTTTTACCAGTTGCTCAGCAAATGTTAACTGAACACCTGATTGCTATGCCTTGTTCCAGGTGTGGGTAGTTTGCTTCAGTCAACAAGATAGAGACCCTGCCTTCATGGAGCTTACATTTTAGTCAAGAAAGACAGTAAACAATTAAACGAAGAAGTACCGAACATGGCAGGTGGTGTTGAATCTTAGGAAGATAGTGATAGATGCTGCATATAAGGCGTTGTTTCTCTGGCCATGGATTGAGCTTCAAGTTCCTCCCTTTCTGCTTGGTTCAGAGTGAAATTCTGTTTTCCACTGGCGCTGGGCAGTTGTATTTGGAACGTTTGGGATGGTGGTGGTGATGGTATAGGATTATTAGTTTGCTTCCTCACTCAGCATGGGGGTGTAGTATTGGGAAACAAATAATTTTAAGGTTCTGGCAGTGCATCACGTGGTGGGGAAAGTGCTTTCAACGGAAGATACCCAACGAGAAAGTAGCAAGATAAAGGAACTAAGATTTCTTGGTTTTCTGTGGCTGCCCATGTGGCATTTATCTTGATTTGGAGGAACAAAGCTCTAAGCTCGAAAGAGTGTTCTCTTGTTAAGCTTGAATGAGGGCTTTGGTAGTTTTGTTCTTTAGGGTTTTGTGGCGTATCCAGAGACAGCTGGAAGAACCAAGAGTGCTTTTCTTTGTTTCCATCTTTACTTTTCCTTTCACGAATATAAATGTAGCATAATGGAAGAAAGATGGATGATTCAGTTACGTTTAGCATGAATAATGGATCTCAATTAGTATTGGCAAAAGCATATCTAATACTTAGGACTATTAAAAATAATCACAAATCAGTATTATCATTAGGTAGAAATGTGACATTAAATTAAAATTTAATAAGATCACTTAAAAAATAGCTGTCTTAGCTTAGGATAAACTTCCACTTGGAGCCGGTGTTGGAAAATCCATCTGTACTAGTTACTTCCTTGGACTTACTACTTATCTAGCCTTACTACTGTTCACCTAGGTCACGCTCCACCTTGAATTGCTACATCAGCTTTCTGTCTGGTCTCTCTTCCTCAGTGAAGGACTCCCTCACATTCATTCCTCACACTACACTGGGGTGAGATTTCTGAAAGGCCCATTCAGTCCTGTACTGCCTGTCTCCTGTAGATTACTTGTAACTTCTTGAATGTCAGAACTCCTCCAGGAAGGATTTCCCTGACCTACATCTGGAGAATTTGACCCTCCCCGGCACAGTTTCTCATCTATACCACTCAACCCCACTGTGTTGCATTTGCTGCTTACATTACCTGTTTTTGCTTTTGTATTTTGAGCACCTGTCACATGGTTAGCTTTTAGTAAATATTTTTGGAGCAAGTGAGTGATGGTATCAGTCAGAGGTATTTTTCCAGGACTAAAGCTCAGTCACTTTAAAAGCGGGAAATGGTCCTTGTATGGAAAGATTTTTTTTTTTTTTGCCATTATAGATACTAAACACTTTGATAGAGTTTCCAGTAAGCTTTGATGACTTTAATTTAGAAACAACTCATTTCCCACTTCTTGAAAGCTGTGAGAAGGTGATTTCAGATTTTTCTTAAAAGCGCATGTCAAATGGTAAGGGGATTCCAGATTTTTACAAACTGTACATAAAGCTTTTCTGGATGGGATGGACTTTAAAAAATACAGTAAAAGTTGTAGATAAGGCCATTATTTCAAGGTTTTTTGTAGCTTATTAGTATCTTTTATTCATTATTCAAAAACAGTTTGTAGTTATTTTAAGGAAAGTCTGATGATGTTCTGTATCATCTAAGAAAGGTCAGTTAAAAAATTGTGCGTATCTTTATTGTGGGGGGCCGTGATTGGGGTTTGTGGGAGCAGAGTCTTTAGAAAAAATTCCTTCTGCTAATAGCAGAAGGAATGTGCAGTGGTTGTCTGATAGCCAGCGGCTATGTCTCTCTGAATCTGTTACAGAGCCTTTTATATGCTGCTGTACTTCATCTGTCAGACCTGGTCAGTATTTCTGCAGGGTCAGTGGGTCTCAGAGTAAAATGACCCTTCTTTTAGTTTGCTTCCTGTGGTGGTAACGGTGTTTCAGAATGTGAATGGTGGGAAATTTGGGGGAGGGGTGGAGAGAAGCCAAGGAATCTTTGTGAACAGATCAGTTTTATTTTATGTATCTGGGTAGTGAAGAACAAAGTCAACGTCTAACATAGTTTTTAGGTATTTGTGGGCACACATATGTATTGATTGATCAGGGTCAGTTGTTAACTTAATTCCTGGCACGAAGGCTTAGATGATGAAATGTCGCATTCTCTAACTGGCTTATAATTAACAGGCCCTTATGTTTTGTATGAGTGGCTTGATTACACTTTTTGTTGTGGCGTTCCCAGGAATGAAGTTAGGAAGGCGGAACCTGGTTGTAAGTTGGGCTAAATTAAGAGATTTATTTTAAAACAGAAGAGCAAACCTCAAATGCAGAAGATGCTCTAGGTTCTACCAAAATCGTGTGCTGTGTGCGACCGTGTTTTGTGTTCTTTGGGAAAGAGGCTTACTTCTCTGGCAACAAAGTTAGAGAAAACCCTTTACAAGTTTTGTAGCAAACCCAGCATTTGAATTCTCCTCAACATCTTTATTACCCAGGTTTTGGTGCTGCATAGAGGATGTGGAGTAGTTTCTCTGTGATAACTTTGCTCCTAACCTCTGCAGATGTTAAGACGGATGAATAAAATAAAAGCACATATATTCTGTCATAGTATGGGTCATTATTTAGCCTGTGAAAACTAATTAACATAGGTTCAGGAAGAAAGATTTCCATTTTCTCACATCCTCACTTTTTTGTTAAAGTACATCCCACCAGGGGCGCCTGGGTGGCTCAGTGGGTTAAGCCGCTGCCTTCAGCTCAGGTCATGATCTCAGGGTCCTGGGATCGAGTCCCACATCGGGCTCTGCTCAGCAGGGGGCCTGCTTCCCTTCCTCTCTCTCTGTGATCTCTTCCCTTCCTCTCTCCTACTGTGATCTCTCTCTGTCAAATAAATAAATAAAATCTTTTTTTTTTTTTAAAGATTTTATTTATTTATTTGACAGAGAGAAATCACAAGTAGATGGAGAGGCAGGCAGAGAGAGAGGGAAACAGGCTCCCCGCTGAGCAGAGAGCCCAATGCGGGACTCGATCTCAGGACCCCGAGATCATGACCTGAGCTGAAGGCAGCGGCTTAACCCACTGAGCCACCCAGGCGCCCCAAATAAATAAAATCTTAAAAAAGAAAAAAAAAAGTACATCCCACCAGTGGTCCAGTTATGGGCCAGTTTATTCTATGTCTTAACCTGTCTTGTGGAGATTGCCTTCTATGGAGGTATGTGTAGAAACATTTACCTTGGCTTTCAGATCTGTGGGTAGGAAGTATAACTGAATCCTCTGATCTTTCTGCCATTAGTTTCTCAGATGCCTGATTTTATATTACAGCGTGTTGGAAAGATCATACCTAGTAATTAAAAAGAGGGAGAGCAGTCATGTTAAATTGAGTTTGTGGTTGCACATTGAATGTAATGTTGACTGTAATCAGACATACTTGTTCCTTGCTTTCATGAGAGCCCAATTTTGAACTTAAAACACCAAAGCACAGCTAGAAAGGTTTTGCCCATTAAAAAGTGTATCAGAATTTTAAAATTGTCTAAATTTTTTTTTTTTAACAAAACCATAAGGAGAAGGTGTTTTTTAGAAGTCATCTTATTGGGGCACCTGGGTGGCTCAGTCGGGTAAGCATTGGACTCCTGATGTCCACTCACGTCATGATCTCAGGGTCCTGAGGTTGAACCCCTGCATCTGGCTCCGTGCTCAGTGGGCAGCCCACTTGAGATTCCTTTTCTCCCTCTCCCTCTGCTCTTCCCCACACTTGCATGCGTGCACACACTCTCTCTCTCAAATAAATAAATCTTAGAAAGAAAAGAAAAAAGAAGTCATCTTATCATTTAGAGGTACATTTAAAATGTACATTCTCCAGAGACATTAATTTTTAATAATCATAGCCTTCAAATGTAAATAATTATCAGACAGGGATCTGTCTTTAGTTGCCACTCTTAAATTAAAAAGATAAGTCGGTGCAAGAAAGCATCCATTCATCCATCTATCCATCCGTCCACTTATTCCACACAAATTAGGAACGGTCAAGAAAGAAATCTTTTTAAGTAGAGTTTAGTTTTTTGTTAGTTTAATGAAGTTATGCTCTTGGACTGTTACTTGATATTAAATACTTTAGGTAGTTTCAGTAAGTCCTTTTAGAAAGGCAAACTGAAAATAAACACATCAAATTTTTGTTTAATATTATAGAATGAAAATTAGTATAATAGCACTTAAGAAAGTATTCTTCGTCCTGGAAATTAGAGGTAGTAGGATAAAATTAAGGGGCATGGTTTTGAAACTGTATGAGGAAAAAGTATTGTTGTTTAGTTCAGAAGCTATTTTTAAAACTATCTGAATTTTTCTTTTTTTAGAGTCTTGGAAATTCACAGAGAGAATATGAAAAGCAGGTTGTTCTTTACAGTATCCGCAATCAATTACGATATAGAAACAACTTAGGTAAGTAGAGACATTTTTATATCACGGTGGAAACACCTGTTGCTATTTACCATTTTCATTAATCTATTCTGTCTTTTCAATGCATGTTTTATAATTTTATTCCATATAGACATTTAAGAAGCTCTGTACTGACCCATCCCACCTAACAACAATTTGTATGAGCAAGTAAATTTTTCTTTCTAAATCGGATTCAAATTATTTTTTTTTAAAGAGTATCCATTGTAGATTCATTTTACCTATAAAATATTAATCTCAATTCAGTTGTTGTTTTTTCACTTTAGGTGAAAAAATAAGCCAGAAGAGAAGTATATTCATTCTTAATAGTTTCTGATTTTGGATTTTGTGGGTTTTTTTCCCATAAATTTTCAAAATATAAATTTAATGAAATCTCTGTAATAACTGGAACAAATTTTAAGCATAGTTGGGTGTGTGTGTGTGTGTGTATGTGTGTATGTGTTTTAACTTTTTCTTTAAATGTTTGGTTTTTGTCAGATGACTCATTAGTCTGTTCTATTGCCCTGCTAATCTTTCTGTGCATGTATTTACTCTCAGATTAAGCACTGTAGTTAAGAGATAGTTTTGTTTTATTTAAATGTATTTCATGGGAGTCAGGGGTCTTTTTCCATTTAAAGAACAAAACTATCAAATAATTTTTTGAAATAGACTTGATGCATTGAAAACTACTGTTCAGTTTGGCTCTCTTGTGGTATATAGTAAGGGATTTGATGAATTCTAGCTTGCGTTTTGCATCTTTTAGAGAGAACATTCCATGATTGCTTTCTTGGCTTTCTGACTTGGTAAGAATTCTTTCTCTATTTATCTGTCCTGTTGCAGATTCCGCTTGTGTACTCTGAAGTCTGTTTCTTTGTGGCTTGTTTCTTTGTTCCAACTTAGTTTCGTTTGTTCTCTTCCAACTACTGTGCTTTTATTTTTAGTTAATGTTGGTTTGTAAAGTAGTTCTTATTGCATTTATAATTATAGATAGCCGTAAGACACCTGAAAATTGAAAATTTCTCGCTTTCCGCAGTTAAACATGTCAAGAAAGATGAACGCAAATACTACGAGGAGCTGCTAAAGTACAGTCGTGATCACCTCATGCTGTACCCTTACCATCTGTCAGATATAATGGTAAAGGGCCTGAGGATAACACCGTTTTCATACTATACTGGGATCATGGAGGTGAGTTCACGGTGTATGTGGGGCATTAGGAATGCGACGGGACTCTGTGTCGTCAGTAGCGATGCCAGTAATGACTGGCTGTGCTCTTCTCAGCCCCAGTGGGCATTGTTTCTGAGTTTACAGTGGAAAAAAAAGAGAGTTGGTTATGAGTTAACTATGTCATCCACACTGTACAAGGAGTTGTTGTCCAGGCTCTCATAATGGAAAGGTACCTGTTTTTGTGCCATGTTTTTGAGGGCATTGTTGACCCTCAAATGCTATTGTAGCATTAGTCACTCATTTATGTTAGCAGAGTCTCTATAAAACCGACTGCTTTGAACACGTGATTAAGGTTGAAAATGTGGGTGACAGAACTGAGCATTGAGTTCAGAGAAACTTAATGCGTTTAACGATTCTCTGACTAGAGAAAGAATAAGTGATTATAAACCCAACATGCAATACACGTGTTAGAAAAAGAAAAGTATTTGTAGTTCTGGCTGTTAATGTCTTGCCATTTTTATTAATTTTTGGATGTTAGCTTTTTTCCAAAGTCAGTATTTAGACCTTTGTCAAGTAACTTTAAATATCCTGTTTTTAAGTGAGCTGCATGCAAAGATTGGCAATGTTTGTCTAGTATTCAGTGGCTACTTAGTTTGATGAGAGTGCCGCTGTTTTGGGCCCACTAGCTGCCTCCAGAGCAGGGGGAGGCCTTGAACTGAAGGAGCTGGGAACGTGCAGGACCAGTGAGGTCACGTTCCCATGTGGCTTCCTCTGCGAGAGCTCCCTTTGCTTTTCTCCCTGAGCCGCTTCTTCACAAGCGCTTAGGCCGTCCTGCGTCTCCCATGTGTCTGTGTCCCTGTTCGGGAGGAAATATTAGTGCCAAGCTTGAGGCCTGACAGCCCCGGCTTCTGTCGATCCCCTTTCCTGAGAGCCAGGGCGGCAGAACGAAGGTGGCCGGTCATCAGGACGGAGAATGATTCGGACTGCCTCTTTGTTGCGCTGGCACTGACTATGAGGTTTAGGAGAGATGATAGGGGAGGGCTTTTCCCCCCTTTACCAACTTTCAGTTGTGTCCAGGTGCTCCCTGCTCTCTGCTTTCTGTTCTTACACCATTGGGTGTAGGTCCTAGGTTGAAAATGGGCCCTATCCCCACGGTAGACAGTTGGTTTATTATTGGAGTAACAGAGGGGCATTGGAAGAAGCTGGATGCTGAGGTTAACTGTGCCGCTGCTTGGGTCTCGTAGGAGCCAAGATGACTGAGCGGTCACAGTCTTTGTTGGTAGTGCACGTCTCAGATGTGTGTTGATGGAAGCATGACACATCAGGAGACCTCTCTCGGTTCACGGATCTGGGATGAGGTGTGAGGCGTGGAGAGGCAGGAACCGGGAGCTCTGAAAGCGGTGTTCCGTGTGTAGCTTCCACAGAGCGCAAGTTGCAGGGCAGATGTTTGGGATTCAGGAGCGCTGTGGGAAAGCCAGACCTGAAGGGCTGATCTGCGGTGACTCGGTTGGGCCCAGGTGGCCCACAGGGAGGCCTGCATGCTTTAGGTCACACACTCTCATCTCAGTGCTTCGGGCAACAATTCTGATTATCCTGTTTGGCTCTCTTAATAGGTATTTATTCACATGTTTTTATCTAAGGATATTTTGCATTTAGAATTTTTAATTGTTTTTTTTTTGAAAGGACATTATGAACAGTGAGAAGAGTTATGATTCATTGCCCAATTTTACTGCCGCTGACTGTAAGTATGTAATGACGCTGAAGGTAACGATTAGTCTGTTGTTGTGTATGCGTGCTGTTGTCTGTGTTGTCATGTGTGTTTTAACCTGAAACATTTGAAGCATGGGAATAGCAAGCAACAGTGTTGGTAGGAATTTTTATCAGGTGAGACAAGTCAAGTATAAGGTTTAGTCTAAATGTCTAAGGGAGAAATATGTTAGAGGGTAAAATGAGAAGTCTGTATTTCTAGAAAATGAATTCTGATACTTGGGCTGTGTTGTGTTCCACATGAGGGAAGAAAATTTAAAATTTGTGCATGATAGTTTCGCAGCATGATACCCAGTTGTTACTAATAAAATTTGCTTTATTATGCTTATTTTAAGGAAGTATATATTTGACATGGGACACCGTTCTCTTGAGTAAGGAGAAACTTTTGCTGAGAAGTACACTTTGACTTCCTGATATTGGAAGGGTTTCTGCTTTTTAAAGATTTTCCATGGGACATTGTCAGAGATGTCAGCTTGAGTTCATCTTTCCCAGTTTGGTTTTCTTTTGTTATTTTGTTTGAAGAATTTCTTTTAATTTGATGTTGATTGTTAATCAGTCATCAGGGATGAACAAAAGCTAAGGGTTTTTTCCTAAAAGACCTGGGTGTACTGATATTTTAAGATACATTAAGTGTTTTTAAAATAAAGCCTCTTAATTTCAGGTCTAAGGCTTCTTGGCATAGGAAGAAATCAGTACATTGATCTGATGAATCAGTGTCGGTCGTCAAAAGTAAGTTAGTTGTTTCCTTCCCTTTCTTGTTTCATCCCTGTTATCACACATTCTCATTGTTTTAAGTAGTAGAAATACTGAATTGAAATTTCTTTGATCAAGAAAATAGGCTTCATACAAAATACCAAAACAACTCTTCCATATTTTCTAGGTTATGCTTATGCGATTATTGAATTAAAATGTTTAAGGAATAAAATATTTATTTTTAAAAATTAATTTTTGCTCTGCTGATTTTTTACTTGCTCATTCCTCTCCCAGCATGGTGGGTGAAGTAAGGACACGTTCTCCAAATTCATTTTTACCTCCTGGATTTCCTTTGGGTTTCTGGATTTAGATCCAGACTTGAGGTTTAGTGTTTTGAAGTAATTTAGTTTGAAATAATTGAAGAATGACTTTCTCTATATTATATTTCTCTCCAGTATATCTAAAATTCTTCAGATTTTAAAGCAGGAGGATTTAAAAAGATTTGTTTATTGGATTGTGAGAAACAGTCTTATACTTTGATCAGTAAAAAAGAAAGCATGGATTTCAGGCTGATTGCAAATTCTCACGTTTGTACCATTGAAGAAATTTTTCAGAAGGAAAACAGCTCGTGATCTTCTACCAGTGAAGCCGGTGGAGATCGCCATAGAGGCGTGGTGGGTGGTGCAGGCTGGATATATCACAGAAGATGACATAAAGGTAGATCCCTTTGGAATTAAACATTGGATTTTTATTTTTTAAATTATAACTTTTAATCAGAGCTCTAATTTTTCTAAAAAGTAACACTGGTTTTCTGGAGGAAAATTAAGTGTAAGTTCAAAGTTGTAAATGACTGTGGTAGGCTAGAATATTGGTGGTTTTCAAAGACACTTTTTAGTAATGAGGGGGGTGCACTTGGGTGGCTCCATCGGTTAAGTGTCCAGCTCTTGATTTCTGCTCAGGTCGTGATCTCAGGGTCATGCGATCGAGCCCCACATCAGGCTCCACGCTCCGCACAGAGCCTGCTTGAGATCCTCTCTCCCTCTGTCCCCTCCCCGCTTACATGTGCGTGCATGCATGTTCTCTCTCTCTCAAATCAGTACATTTTTAAAAATCCAGTAATGAGGGAGACTTGACTTGGTTTGTGTTCAGTAACCTGGGGACTCGGATTAGACAGAAGCTTCATCTCAAGTGATGTGAAGCTGCAGCTAGCCGCCACGATAGCAGTCAGCGCTTCCTGAGCACTTGCTGTGCGCTCGAGGCGTGGGGCTCTCTTCCCAGCACCTTTTGTATTGTCTCAGATGCTCTTAACAACCCGCTGGGTGTGTCTGCCTTGTGCTCCATTTCATGTATGAGGAAAGTGAGCACAGAGACATGAAGTAATGGTTCAAGTCACCCTGGGGGTGAAGGTGCAGGATTTTACTTCAGCCATTTTGCTGTGGGAGTGGTGCTCCTCGTGGCTCTGCTGAAGTGTCCTCAGGAAGAGGGAGGTGCTTTGATTGGGGGTGGGGAGGGCCTGGATCAAGGGCAGTGATGTTTCCAGTGGTCAGACCATGTTGCAGATGAGCCCGTGTCTGGTAGAAGAAAATGCTGAATTGGAGGAAAAGGGGCAGGGCCACGGACCAGAGGGCCTAGAGACCAGGTCACGCCTCTCTGTGGTTGAAGGAATAAAAGTGAGTGTGAGGTTTTTTTTAAGTTTGCATTTTATTTTACTTCAGAGGATGGATTAAATCTCATGAGCGGAACAGTGTAGGAACTTTCTAACAGCTGTCAGACTGTCATAAGATAGTGAACTTCCTGTAATTGATAAATCCACATGGAGGCTGAATAAACTTCCGATTTGAGAGGTTCAGAGTCAGCAAATGGATCTGAATCCCATTCAGAGATGATGATTAAATATTGGTATTTGTTAGGTAACACTTAATACTTAACAGCAAATATTGTACTTAAAATTACTTTGTCCTCCATTCTTTTGGTAGCATATTGTGGCGCCTTAATTGACGGTTATGTACATAGCTTTTCCTTTGAATTCTAGAGTGATAAAAGAAAAAGTATGTGGTACATTTAGCTAATGACACATAATAATCGTAATCATGTATGATACATAAAATGTAATAATATATAATCATATATAGTAATCATAATCGTAATAATCATTCGATTTTAAACATGATTTCAGGAGACTTCTGAATTACTTTGGATCGAACTTAATTGAAAATATTTTGCTCTTCTTAGATATGTACTTTGCCTGAGAAATGCGCTATTGATAAGATCATCGACGCGGGCCCTCAGCTCTCTGGATCACTTGATTACAATGTAGTACATAGTAAGTGGTTAGTAGAAACGGTCTTTTGTCAACATAAAGACTTGTTCTAAACCATCAGCAATTAATAGAAATTTTTATCAGTTAGATACCCATGGTACTATTTACTAAGGCATGTTGTTGTTTGAGCTGTGACTTTGGTCCATTGTTTCCCTGTGTGGCTTTCATTCAGTTATTCACATACACTAGAAATTTATACAGATGAGTTGTAAGGATATTTCTCTGGTTCTGAGCACATGAAGAAAACAGTTTTGAAAACTTCAGTTCTTTTCCTCTTCTGTTTCCTTTTTTTCTCCTTCACCTAGCATTCAGTTGTAAGGATCTTTATAGAAAATCAGGAATCTGTTTTGTTTTGTTTTAAATTTATTGTGGTTTAGTGTTCCACCTAAAACAAATACCTTTGCTTCCGTAGGCTTATATAATAAAGGATTTATTTATCTGGATGTCCCAATATCTGATGACAGTTGTATAGCGGGTAAGTATGTGCTGGTGTTTTCTGCTATTTTTCAGTGGTTACTAGGTCCTGGGCATTGCGTATATCACATCTGTCACCCTAACAGATTAGACTCATACCATTCTGAGATCTGCAATAATAGATTTTCTCAGAGGAAGACATTTCTCCTTTGTTACATGGTAGCACATTGCAGTGTGTTTTACTTAAATTCCTTATTTTTATCTTCACATTGTTGTACACATAATGTTAAAATAATGGAAATCAGAAATAAACTTCTCACATCCCAAGTCAACTTAATGATTTTACAGATTTGTCCTTTTAGTCTTTGTTCAGTGCATAACTGGTTTTATAGATGTTCAGTCCTTTCATTTGATACTTTTACTCTGTGTGCCTGTCTTATTTTTTTGTGTCACTATTGTCTTTCTTGACTTTATCTACTCCTCCCTTTCTCCTTCACCCATTCCCAAGTTAAACCACTGTTAAAGCCCTTGTGTATTTTCTGGTGGATGTATCAGTGTATTAACCTGTTGCTGGTTATTGAGGTTACTTAAACTTTTCTTGCTAGGATAGTGATGTGGTTAACATCCTTGAACACAGTGGAGCTTTTCTTCTCTAGGTTAGATTTCTTACACTGTATTTAGGTTATATGTTAAGGTATGTTTTCCAGCACATCTTTCAGCTATTGTTCTGGTTTGTTAGTATCTTTCCTCAAACTAAGATATTTAATGTTTGTGTAATCAAATATAAAATGTCAAAAATTGCCAGGGAATGACTTTGCTACTAACTATTGAGCGATGATAGCAGCTTATGACAAGAATACTCCCTCCTATCCATGTTGAATCCGGACAGGTTTATCATGTTGTCGTGTGTCCTGACCTTTATTTGTGTTAGCATGCGTCAATGTTCTTTAAGAGTGGATTTTGAACCATGTGCATACATGAATTCTATTTTCAGTTTGGAAGGACAACCAAAAAGCAATGAAATACTAATTCTGCTTTATAGAATTGCTGCTATAACACTAAA
Source organism: Mustela nivalis (assembly GCF_964662115.1). Lineage (NCBI taxonomy): Eukaryota > Metazoa > Chordata > Mammalia > Carnivora > Mustelidae > Mustela > Mustela nivalis. The sequence continues at coordinate 16,270,929 of NC_139021.1, read as the reverse complement.
ATAAATAAAATAACTAGTTTTACAGTTCGAAAGGTTTTGACAAGGAAATTATTTCTGGAGGATGGGCTGTTAGTGGTTTCCTGTCACTGTGAGAAAATAGGAAACCATTATGCGTTATTCTAGTCTTTACTCTCATCAGTAAACTAATGTTGACTCATTTGAGAATCTCCTAAAAAGATTGGTTTTTGATTGGTTCATTTCAGTCCCTGTTGACTGAGTGTTTGAACACTGACTCACATTATCACTAAGTGCATCTGCAAGGTGTGGTCCGAGAAGGGCCAAGTGGATGGCTGCGCTGTTACAGAGATGTGTTCTGCCAGGCTTTTCTTAGGATCTAGCAAGTTCTGTTGGTACAGATAGACTCATGCTCTTACAAGTGCTGAATATATCCTCCTTCTCGCCATGGAACATGGGATGTTCCCTAATTTGGAATAACCTGTGAAAGGAAAGCAGTTTGACAAGATGGAGGCCATCAAATTTAGCACGAGACACCGAAGTTGATTTCAGAGAAAGCATTTCATCTCTGTCTCAACAAAACAAGCAGTATGATGGTGGGACAGATAAACTGGATAAATAAAGAGAGTAGTCACGAAGGGGTTTGTTGTTAAAATGGATTTAGTGCATCGTCATACCGTATACTTGCTTGGTTTATGGCTCCCCTTTCATTTATAGCTTTCTAGATTTCTGTTAAGCTTGAATAGAATACTTTTAAGATACATATAGAAATAGTCTAAAAATTCTTAAAAACCTTTGTCATACAAATCCAAACCTGTAGCTGGAACTTTTTTTTTTTAAGAATTTATTTATTTATTTGACAGAGATCACAAATAGGCAGAGAGAGAGAGGAAGGGAAGCAGGCTCCCTGCTGAGCAGAGAGCCTGATATGGGGCTCAATCCCCAGATGCTGGGATCATGACCTGAGCTGAAGGCAAAGCCTTTAACCCACTGAGCCACCCAGGCACCCCTACTCTTTTTTTTTTTTTTTTAAAGGTTTTATTTATTTATTTGACAGAGAGGGGGGGAGCGAGAGAGATCATAAGTAGGCAGATAGGCAGAAAGGGGGGGGAAGCAGGCTTGCTGCTGAGCAGAGAGCCTGATGCAGGGCTCCATCCCAGGACCCTGAGATCGTGACCTGAGCCGAAGGCAGAGGCTAAACCCCCTGAGCCACCCAGGCACCCCAAGATCTACTCTTTTAACCATTTTTAGATATGCAGGGCAACATTACTAACTAGTTGTTATGCTATAAGTTACATCCCTAGGACTTACTTAGTTTATAATTCAAAGTTTGTACCTTTTTACTCCTTTTATGCCCCTCCCCCCTACTTCTGGCAGCCACCAGTCTTGGTCCCTGTATATGTGAGCTTGTCCTCCCCCACCAACATATTTTTGAGTAGGCAGTGTTAAGTTATTAAATTCTAAATTTATAAAAGAGTATAAAAACATATGCCTCTGACCCCTGTGTCTGGCCACCCAGTTTCTCTCTCAGTGGCCACTGTTAAGTTTCTTGTTTATCTTCCCAAAAGTGTGCTCAGCACATAGACATGTATGTACATGTCCTTTTTCTATGGCTTTAGTTTTACCCAGATGGTGTGTTGTAGTTCGTATTCCGTTTTTTTAAACTTAGTATGTATTGGGAGACTCTGCAGTATCTCATCATGTAGAGTTACATTGTTCTTTTTGTCTAGATGTAAATTGTGTATTTTTAACCACTTAAGTGTCTTGATTTTTCTTCTCTACACTACAGGGGTATAGCGTTGAATGTCTTAGGAGGTTAAGAGGATTAGATGAAATTGTGTACTATAGTGTGGCACTTAACATGTGCTCAGTATCCGTTTGTTGTTATTCCCACAATTGATAGTGTAGGAAAAGAATGAATGGTATGAATATGAGGTTCTAAAATACTTGTAAAGAGAAACCCGGGATCCTTAAAGTACTTGGATGATGGGAACCATGGGTAACACTAACTTACAAAGTGACTTGAGCCAGTTCTGGAAAGTGAATAATCTGGCCTGAAATGTACAGTGTGATTTTTTTTCGTAGTGCCTTCATTTTGACCACTTAAATTTTGTCTGATTTCTCTTTTAGGAATAACTTAGGTTTTGGGTGCAGTTGGTTGGTATTAGGGTCAGGGGACACAGGGATACTCAGACCCTTTGTTGGCTTAGGCACTCTTCCTTCCCAGGGTGCACATTTAGGGTGCATTTTAGGGAATGTTAAAGGAAGGCACAGTACCTCTTCATTATCAGCTGGGCAGAGTGCCCTAGTAAATTGGATTAGAGTGTCTGGACCAAAGAGATGGAGAGAAATGAGCGTGAGTACGTCTTTGGGTGGACAGCCGCCGCTGGGCTGCCTCCTGTGCTCAAGAAAGTCTTGCCTTTCTTCCCCCTGAGGCCACTGAGGAGGACACAGACTAGTGATTGCTGGTAAAAGTGGCGGTCCTGCAGATAAATTTCCTTTCTTCTCAGGATGGAGCAGGAATGATGGGAGAAAGGCAGTCAGTGCTCTCCGTTCACCTGGTCTTTGTATAGCACACCTGGTCTCCTGCTTTTCTGCTTTAGCCCAGTCACCCCTGCTATCTGTAAGGCATTAAAACACACTCATTGAAGCCTTCCCCATTCCAAAGCAGCCCCAGTCCCCTTGCCTTTCTACCCAGTTCATGTCCTCCAGCACTTCCTCTGTCTCAGTAATGCTGACAGTTCCCTGGGGTTACTCTTTGTAGGATTTGTGCTCTACTGTCAGAGTCCTCTGTGTAGATGGGGTTGTAGATGGCCTTAACTTTGGGGGTTTTAGAAAACTTGCTATGGAGTAGATAAAATAAATAAAAAACTGAATTTAGTCCCTAAGGTAGAGGTTTGCCTTTTTGAATGGGTATTTGCATATGCTTTCTTGTTTTATAAAATTGAATCACTGATAAAAGTCCGTTTTGTTTTAGTTCCTCCTCTTGAAGGTTTTGTAATGAATCGGGTGCAAGGGGATTATTTTGAAACTCTACTCTATAAGATATTTGTTTCCATAGATGAGCATACTAATGTTGCGGAGGTAAGTGTGACAATGTCTTATGAACGAACTTAACCTCAAGATTATAAAATACATTTGTGTAAAGTAGATAAAATTATTTAATGATAAGGTTAAAATGTTTTCAGAGTCAATATGCATGGGTAGGTCATAGACCATTAATATACTTAAGTTACAATTCTGAAGTTACTTTCTGTATATACATAATAACTTTAGTAAATAATATAATTTGGTAAATAACTTAATATAATTGTTGGTAAAAGGATTGCAGACTGTTGATTGATATAAGCATTTTCTTATTTTAAAAGAGACCAAAGAGGAAAGAACCTCCCATCCTTATGGTCACTATCTGGATTTGTGCTACTTAGACATAAGGAAAGAAGAAAGTTCTGATTTCAGAATTAATATATTGAGTCTTTTAATTATTCATAATTTAAAATTTTGCTGATTATGGTTCACTTGTTTATTACAACTGTATAATATTGATAATTCTAGGAGTGTAAATAATTTTTTTGTTTTTATTTTCTAGCTTGCGAATGTCCTTGAAATAGACTTATCCTTGGTTAAGGTATATAATTTTTATACTCTTTTTATTTATAAGTACTGAATGGCTTTTATTATAAACTTTTGTCTTGATAAGCTACTGAGAAATAGACACAGGGAGATTCTTATTGGCTGTGCAGGGGAGTGAGGACAGTAAAGGGGGTATCTGCAAAGATCGAAAAGACCAAGGTAAGGGCGCTGAAGCAGTATTCCACGCTGGGAGTGAGAGCCCACACTCACACTCCTGCGCGTGCAAGAAGCTGCCCGATCAGTGTCTCATGATGAGGCCACTGAAAGCACCCTCTTCTGCTGCTGCATCTGAAAGAGTGCCAGGCCAGAGAATTGGAAGTACTCTCTCTTCCACATCTGTGAACACCTTAGGGGAGGAGCAGGCCTACTGAAAAATGTTTTTTTCTGGTGGCATAAAAGTGTTCAGGGATCACTTTATCTCTACAAATAGTCTGATGTCTGGTTTATTTTAAATGCTAACTTCTTTATATTCTTTCAGAATGCTGTTTCAATGTATTGCCGATTGGGCTTTGCCCATAAGAAGGGACAAGTAATAAATTTGGATCAGCTTCATTCATCGTGGAGGAATGTTCCATCTGTAAACAGATTAAAGTAATTCATTTATTCAGTCTGAGATATTAGAGTTTCCTTTTGAAAAAAACATTGCTCTGTGTACAAAAATTTTACTTATCAACCTATCCATTGAGGTGAATGCTGCCTGTTAGTGGTATTTAATCTTTTGTGTGATAAATGGTTTTTATCATCTGATGAGAACAAGAATGCTTTCCCCAGAGGAAAGTACATACGGTATTTTATAAACAGCTGTAAAGAGTTCTCACACTCCCTGGAGCCTGCCCATGGGTCTTGGTTAAGAATAATTGCTGTATGTGGGCAGAGCATTTTGGGGCTACGTCTCCGTTTGGGGCTTGAACATAAGACGGGACTGGGTGGGTATTCACAATTTGAGTGCTGACTTCAGTAGCACAGTATAAGCTAAGATGTATATGATTGGTAAAACATGGCTGGATTCTTCATTCATAGGAGTACCTTAGACCCACAGAAGATGCTGCTGTCGTGGGATGGAGGGGAAAGCAGGAGTCCCGCGCAGGAAGTTTCATCAGCTACCGACACGGACACCAATAGTCAAGAAGATCCGGGTTAGCAGTCCCTCAGGGTATAGAGATGCCTTGTGTCTATGCAGACACTCACAGAGCGAACTCGGCTTTGTTCTTGATACTGTTCATTTGATGTGCAGTGTTCGAGTCCTTAGCGGTATGCTGGGCATTGAATATGGCACTGTCCTTCTGAGAATAAGTCTAGGGAGAGGGAAGGTAGTGTAATCACAAAAACCACAACAGTGTGAGAAGTGTTTTGGTGCTTGTGGGGAGCAAAGAGAAAGAGCTTTCTTGTCTAGAGATTTCGGAAGCCTTCATGGAGGAGATGATAATTGGGCTAAGAACGAATAAGAGCTTGCCAGCTGGTGAGTGAGGGAAGGCCTCAGCATGGGCTAAGCACAAAGGGAGGCAAAGAAAGCGCAGTGCGTGAGGGGCTGCGTGTGGTTTTATGTTGGGGCGGGGGGAGAGGAGTGCAGCGTAGCCCTATTCTGACCCCAGGCTCTTAGCGGAGCCAGGTGACTTGTCTGAAGAGGTCAGGCTAGCCAGTCGTAAGTGTTCTGACAGTTACCAAGTCTTGGTTTATTACTGGCTTTCAAGAAATACCACAAAAGTGAGTACTTAAAAGTTTTTTTTTTTTTTTTTAACTTTCTTTGGTTGGAGAGAGGTTGGATTGGGGTCTCCTAGAACTATAAAATTACTAATAGTTACATACTTTTGAATTATTAAATCAAGTTGAAATGCAGTTCTTTCTCATTCCAAAAGGTGGGCAAAGAAAAATTTTCATTTACTCGATTTTAAATTACGATTTTTTTTTTTGTTCCAGCGGACACAGCCAGTGTAAGCAGTTTGAGTTTATCTACAGGATATACAAAGCGCATTGCGTTTCTGTTCGACTCAACTCTTACTGCCTTTTTAATGATGGGAAATCTTTCACCGGTTAGTCCAGTTCTTGTTTAAATGTGACAGTGTTTAAAGATTAGATGTAAAATAGTTCATGCTTTGAGATCTTTTTTTTAAGTACTGGATTTATTCCTGAAAACACAAAATGCCAACCGTCTTGTTTTATATTCCATGGAGGAGCATGGTAACTTTTTAGTGACAGTTAGCCTCGCGCCTCATCACCTTTGTTTATATTGGAAGGCATAATAGAAATATGAAATGTTCTGTTTCATTTTAAAAAGAGAAAATTAGAACTTATTCATAATAGACTTGTAGAAGGTTTTAAGATCCATTTTAGTTTTTTTGTTTTTGTTTCTTTACGCCAGAACTTGAAAAGCCATGCGGTCACCATGTTCGAAGTTGGTAAACTCTCAGACGAGTCTCTGGACAGCTTTCTTCTAGAACTGGAAAAGGTGAGTCTGGAGTGCTCGTCACGGGATCTCAGGACGTTTGGTGCTGTTCCTTGCTTGATACCGATTGTGTCGATTTTTGGTGTCTGCCTCATTCCCCATCTTTACTGTAACAGTCATTTACACTTAAAAATACTGAGTGGATTAATTTGATTTTGTGATTTTCAAAGTGGTTTTTGGACCTTACCTCTCACTTAGCATGATTCGGTTTAATGAAATGTGGTATAGGAGAGCCCCTGGGTGGCTCAGTCAGTTAAGCATCTGCCTTTTTGGTTCAGGTCATAATCCTGGGGACCTGGGATTGAGCCCTGCATCAGGCTCCTTGCTTTCTGCCTCTGCCTGCCACCCCCCAACTTGTGCTCTCTCTCGCTAGCTGTATGTCAAATAAAATCTTAAAAAAAAAAAAAAAAAAACAAAAAAAAAACGAGGGGCGCCTGGGTGGCTCAGTGGGTTAAAGCCTCTGCCTTCGGCTCAGGTCATGATCCTAGAGCCCTGGGATCGAGCCCCACATCGGGCTCTCTGCTCAGCGGGGAGCCTGTTTCCTCCTCTCTCTCTCTCTGCCTGCCTCTCTGCCTATTTGTAATCTCTGCCTGTCAAATAAATAAAATCTTTAAAAAAAAATGAAATGGGGTATAGAAATAATTAGTCAATGTAAATTTTTAAATTACATTTTTCTAAAAGAGCCTTTTTTTTGGTTTTTGTTTGTTTTTTCCTTTGATATGACTGTCTAAGATCTCCTCTTCAGCAGTTTTATTTAAAGTTTTTGTTCCCCTTGTCTTAAATCTGGAGCAGCGTCCACGGGTACCATATTTATGTCCACTCTCACTAGCCCCATTAGCATCTTGAAGACTTTAGCCATAGCTGCTCTTAGGCACCTCTTCCCCTACATGAAAATAGCCCAATTTGTCCTTAGCTCTAAATCTTGATTGCCCTTTCCTGGTTTTTCCATTCCCTGGGTTTTTTATTTTTGCCTTTTTTTGTTATCTGTTTATGCCAATAGTTTGTTTGCTGAGTCTCCTCCTTGACTAATAATTTTGGTACCTTTTGTGCTTCAGCGATGAACTCTGTATATTAAATGTTTTACTTAGAGGATTTTTGATGATTCAATATATTTATATTTAAAATTTTTTTTCACTCTTCATAGGATTTTTAGTTTGATAGTACAGAATTATATTTGAGATAACCCTTTGCAATTAATTGATCTTTCATTTTTACCTTTATACATCCATTATTCCCTCAATGCTTTTAGTATCGTGTTAATCCCATTTCTAATGTATGTGTATCATTTTTTTGCCAATAATTTTTTTTTTTTGTTTTCTGAGATCCTTTTTTTTAAAAGATTTTATTTATTTGACAGAGAGAGATAACAAGTAGGCAGAGCAGCAGGCAGAGAGAGAGCAGGGAAGCAGGCTTCCTGCTGAGCAGAGAGCCCGATGTGGGTCTCATTCCCAGGACTCTGAGATCATGACCCGAGCCGAAGGCAGGGTCTCAACCCACTGAGCCATCCAGGTGCCCCTGTTTTCTAAGACATTTTAAGTTCTCTTTTCTTGATTTTTATTTTTCTTACCTCAACTAGTCTTTTATCACGTATAGCAAATTAGAAGATCACTTTATTTTTTATATATCTGTATCATTTTATGCCACCTAGCCATTCTTGGGAAGGCCTTTTAGTGTGAAGTTTAGTCATTAAAAGTAGTTTCTTAGCTATTTTTTAAGAAGCCTCGTCCTGATTAAGCTTAGTTGGTTAATTTTTTTTAAAGATTTAATTTATTTGAGTAAGAGTGAGCGAGTGAGAGAGAGAGAGAGAGAACATGAACAGGGGAAGGGGCAGAGGAAGAGGGAGAAGCAGGCTCTCCTCAAAGCAGGGAGCCTGACGCAGGACTTGATCCCAGGACCCTGGGGTCATGACCTGAGCTGAAGGCCAGCACTTAACTGAGCCACCCAGGCGCCCCAGTTGATCTTATTTTCAAATGCCAATCTAATTTAGTCATTCCTCTTGTAGACCTGTCCTTTTGTCCGTTTCCTGTGTTGTTTCTAGGATGTATGTATTTCTACATGTTAAAGAAGCACCTGACTCAGTGTCAGAAGAGCATGCGTTAAAACATAAGGCCAGTGAGCACAGGGGTTTTGTCCGCTGTTCTGTCCCTACATCCTAGATGGATCATACCTAGCACATCATAGGGATTCAGTGAATCCTTTTAGAATGAATTTAAGCTGTATATTCAGTAGTGTGGAAACAGCGATGTTGAATCTCATTCTCCATTGTCCCTTGCAGCCAGTGATGCAGAATCGGGGACATAGTGACAGGAATTAGAAGCATAATTGGAGACCATGGATTGGAGTACTTTCTGGATGAAGCAGAAAATAGATCTTAGATTTTTTTTTTTTTAAGCACCCTATTTGAGTCATACGTGGGAGATAAAACATATATAATAGAATAATTTAGCATTATTTGGTTGCTTCAAATTGTTAGTTTTACTTGCTAGGATAATTTCTGTCATCTTTAAAGATGTATTCAAGTGGAAACTCAACTGAGATTTAAGTTAAGATTTGTCTCAGTATTGCCTGGGCAAATTTTTGATTTACTGATTCTTAATAATGTTCTGATGTCTGTACTATATGGTTGTTGTATATTAGGATGAATGGTTTGAGAGTGATACTGCAAAATTTATTTTCTCGGTTTAGGTTCAGAGCACTGGTGAAGGAGAAGCACAGAGATACTTCGATCATGCGCTCACTCTGAGAAACACAATATTGTTTCTGCGTCATAATAAAGACCTAGTTGCGCAAACTGCACAGCCAGACCAACCGAATTACGGTATGATAAATGTACTTGATTTTGAAGACATGACCCCATGGAACTTCTTTCTAAGAAATTAAACAGGTCATGCTCCCTTATTTAATCATCGCTTAATGCATTTAGTGTAGATGGCATGTTGAATTTGCAAATAGAGGCTTGTTTTGTGACTTCCTTTGCTTGTCAGCTCTTTCTGATTTTACCTTTTCTCCTTTCTCCTGTGCCACTGGCATTTGTAGTATCTCAGTGTGCTTAGTACCTACAAAAACGGTTGGAGCGTTAACTTAAGTGGCTGGCATGTAGAACAGGCCTCGGGTTGAGGTGTGAACAAAGCCAAAATGTAGTGATTTAGGAAGCATACTATTTCCTGAAGGCAGGATCCCATTGTAGGACAGGAATAAGCAGGAGTTTCCGATTGAAGTGCTGTTGTAATACTTACTGAAGTATTTTACTTAAAAAATTAAAAAAGAGAACAGAAAACCTTGTTAAAGAGTAAAAGAAAGAAGGCAGTGGCAGTTCTAATCTGTGATGAACCCTGATGTGGCTCGTGCCCTGGTGTGCACTCTCGGGTATGGGATGGGTGGGTGGGGGGGCATGGGGAGGGGTTCCCAGGCTGTGGTTGAACGGATAGTAGGTCCTAAGGAGGGCATTGCCACCCAGGAATGCATGTTTTTAAAAAGGTGGCACGGCGTGGGCACCAGGGAAGAGCATTTGGGTCCCGTCCTCGCTCATTCACAGGAGCTGCATCTCAGAACTCCATGAATTCTTAGCACCATGAGAACATTGAATTTCACTCATTTCTTTCATTTACTTAAAAGTTCTGTTTTTCTGGCCGGGAACCAGTGGTTTCTGAGTCATACCCAGTTACATTCGACTTCTTTCACCAGCACCTGACTTTCTTTTCAGCTCAGTTTGAGCATTTAAGAACAGAATCAGTTGTCACTTTACAAAAGTGGTCATGGAGATGAGGACAGAGACACTGGGTAGTTGAGCTGAGTGAAGCCGGACACACTCAGATCCTGGTGACTGGCTTCTGCAGCTGTAGTATGTCAGGGTCAGAGTTCTGCTTTAGCACAATTAGGACTGATTTCATGCTGGGGTTCTTTCTGAGATTGTTCATAAATAGTTGCGACTGAATATTAAGTCACCAAGTGCCAAGAGGCCAAAGCACTTATTCATAGGCATTCGTTAATTTTTTGGCTACCAGGTAGATCATGTGACCTAAGCAATGAGGAGCACTATCTTGAAGATGTCTTTGTATGTAAAAATCCTGAAATTACTAGGACTTTTTAGGGACTTAGGGAGGTAATGGATTAGAATATTTGTAATACTCTGTCATAGCCATCTTGAAATACATCATCCTTTCCTGCACATTTTAGTGTCCAGAAATGTTAGTGCTGGTGACCAGTCAAATGTAACTCATTTTATAGGTAGAGAAATTAGCTTGTTTTGGTCAAATCTTCTGCCCATTTGTCCTATAAGGATTAGTCAGTGGAAGACATGGGACTTAAGTCCATGTTTCTTCAAAAAAAATTTTTTTTGCTCTATCTCGTTTATTATCTTCTCTTGAACATTAAACTATTTGTTGATTTATTCCTAAACAATCTGTTGCTTAGTAGTCTGGACTAAACTTTGTTTTTCACCATGAATGGTCTATGAACCAGAAAGTTAAATTGAACGAAAAACCCAAACCTTATCTGTATGAAAGTAGTTAAGTATTATTGTAACTCGTGAGGTTGATTTGATAGTGGACTGTTTTTGGTACCAGGTAGAGCTTTCATTGTTTAGTCTTTCCTCACTAAGATTTTTTATCTGACATTTTTTCACTCATAACTGATTTCTCAGTTTTATTAAATTTGTTCTTGATTTCTTGTATGTAGCCAAACATAAATTTCTTTAGTCTTTTTTTTAAGGTTTTATTTATTTGAGAAAGAGAGAAAGAGCAAGAGCAAATGGGAGGAGGGGCAGAGGGAGAAGCAGACTCCCCACTGAGCAGAGAGCCCGATGCGGGGCTTGAGCCCAGGACTCTGGAATCATGACCTGAGCCGAAGGCAGACACTTAACCATCTGAGCCGCCCAGGGGCCCTTTCTCTAGTCTTCATAGAACTTTGCCCCTTCTCTCCTTTTCCTAAGCCACCTGCTTAGCTCTTGTTTTCCTTCAAAATGAACCTCCCATCTGGCTCCAGCCAGATCTGTCTTCTCCCCTCCCCCTGCCACCTTGTTTGCTGGCTGTGTGCAACAGATGCTCTTCCTGATGTCTATGACTTGCTCTCCTCCATTAGCAACATTTTATTTGAAAATACCTCAAATTTACAAAAAAGTTTTAAGAATTTAAGAATAGTATAATTACTTCGAACCATGTAAGTTGGTACGAACCAGTAAGTTGCGTACCATGATCTTTGTCCACAGAATTATTCAGGGGATGTTTCTTAAGAATAGGGCTAGTCTCTGACATCATCTTCAGAAGGTTAATTGCTACAGTAACTCATATTCCAGTTTATCAGTTGACCCAGTAATGTCCTTAATAACATTTTCCCCCTCAAATGCAGGATCTAGTTTAAGATCCAGTACTACATTAAATTGTCATGTCTTCTTTATCTCCTTTATTCTGGAACAAGTCTGTAACCTTTTTTTGTCCTTTACGACATTATTATTTTTTTAAGAACATAGTCTCTTTTTGTTAGTTTTACTAGAAAGTTCTTCACGTTGGGTGTGTGGAATGTTTTGTTGTGATTAGGTTCAGGTCATGCACTCAAGTCCAGAGTATTACCTAAGTAATGTCATGTTCTTCTAAGGGTATGACATCTGGAGGCATGGGATTCCTGTCCGCCCCCTTTGTGATACTAATTTTGATCACCCAGTTAATGTGTTTTTGGTTATTCTACTACACAGTTAGGTATTCTCCCCTTGTGCAGCGACTCAGTAGTCTGTGGACAGGTACTCTGAGACCGCGCACATCACCTGCTGCTCGTCAGTATCTCCCCCGGATGGAGCGTCCAGTGTTGGTCCTGCCTGAACCATTCTTGTCTATGATGGTTATAAATTGATCATTTTTTTTCCAACTCCAGTTCTTCCGATAACAGTTGGGACTGAGCATTTTTTTATATTCTCAGTATGGATTGATGAATTTCTGTTTTTTTCAATGGCTTATAATTAGTCACTGTTTTCTCTCAATTACTTGTGTGTTATGGTTGTCTCCAGTTTTGCCAGTAGGATTCCTTTCAAGCTGCCTCCAGTTTCCTTGTGCCATGCCTCCATTTTTTAAAACAATTCTTACATTTGGGGCAGTTCTTTACTTTCTGGCAAAACTGTCTTCTCTCTTTTTTTTTTTTTTTTAAAGATTTTATTTATTTCACAGAGAGAAATTACAAGTACACTGAGAGGCAGGCAGAGAGAGAGAGAGAAGGAAGCAGGCTCCCTGCTGAGCAGAGAGCCTGATGTGGGTCTCGATCCCAGGACCCTGAGATCATGACCTGAGCCGAAGGCAGCGGCTTAACCCACTGAGCCACCCAGGCGCCCCAAAACTGTCTTCTCTTATTCTTCTGTCCCAGTCTTGGAATCAACCTTTTCTCCCAGGAGCCAGTTTTCTTTTATTAGAACATGGTATTCAAGAGCGAAGTCCTGGTACTAGTTGTGCCAAATGCTTCTGGGCCCTTCCAGCAGGCTATATGTTTTTTATTCATTCTTGCTTGAGGGGGAGATGAACTAACTTGGTCTCCTGGTGTTTCTTTCAGCCTTCTCTTTTTAAGAGAATGAATAGGACTGGAATTTTCTGAAAGGGTTCTAGTATGGGAACAGTGAAAATCTTTTACATGCCAAGGGACTTCCTGCTTTATGGACCAGCAGTCTTGGGCCCGTATTGTTAATGAGAACTCTCGTTCCTATACCAAATTCAGAACTTGGCCATGAAACTCTTTGCAGAAATTGGAAATTGGGGGACGCCAGGCCACAGCTTTTTTGTGGCCTGTATGTCTTCATAATATGCCACCTCCTGGGAACGGCTGGAGATGGAGAGGAAGTGAGGTAGAGCAAACACGTATCTCTAATATAAAAGGGAGTAGCCCCATAAAACCCCAGTAGACGGTTATCTTTCTAGATCAGCGAATAAAGAGTGTTAGCTTTAACTCCTAAAGGGTCTTCGTGGTTTCTGAGGGAATTTGGCACTATGAATAGAGATACTCTGTCTATTGGAAGGGTGTTGAACCACCAGGACGGTTAGCGGTGTTTGTCTTAGACATTGCTCTTCCACCCTGTCTGTCTTTCATCCTCCGTGTACGCTTGCTCGTCATCCAGGTTTTCCTCTGGATCTCTTACGCTGTGAGAGCCTTCTTGGTTTGGACCCTGCAACGTGCAGCCGAGTGCTAAACAAAAATTACACACTGCTCGTGTCCATGGCTCCTCTCACCAATGAAATCCGGCCTGTGAGCAGCTGTACCCCTCAGGTAAAGAGCCACTTGGAGCATGGCGAGTGCTGTCATTTCACCCTTCCCTGTGCTGACTTGAAGAAGAGGTTTACCGGTTTGATCATGTTATTTCTCAATTTGCAGATGCCACATGCTAACACCAGTAACTCAGAAAGCAGTTTTGTATTTTATGCTGTTGTAATATGTTCAGTTTATGACATAGAGTTGGTATGTTTTATTCACGTTTCATCTGATGATTTGGGACACATTGATGTTTTCTTGATGAAGGCAGTGTTTTACTTTATTACTGTTTTTTTTTTAAAGATTTATTTATTTGACAGAGAGATCACAAGTAGACAGAGAAGCAGGCAGAGAAGGAGGAGGAAGCAGGCTCCCTGCTGAGCAGAGAGCCCGATGTGGGCCTCCATCCCAGGACCCTGGGATCATGACCTGAGCCGAAGGCAAAGCCTTTAACCCACTGAGCCATGCAGGCACCCCTTATTACTGTTTTTTAAAGATTTTATTTATTTATTTGAGAGAGCACGAGTATGCGTGGGGAGAGGGGCAGGAGGGGAGAGAGAATCTCCAGCAGACTCTGCACTGAATATAGAGCTCAACACAGGGCTCAGTCTCAGATCCTGAGATCTTGACCCGAGCCGAAACCAAGAGTCAGACGCTCAACCAATGGAGCCACTCAGGCGTCACGATGATGACTGCGCTATTTTAAAGGGAATGTTCTGGATGCTCTATGAAGGAAGCCTGGATTGCCTGCAGGGATAAAGTCAATTTAATTTGGAAAAATAAAGTGTCTTAGAAGTGGAGCTACGATTGCTAAATAAACCGGAAAGGAAAGACTGCTTGAAAGCTAGAACTCTGGATGTCTCACAATTGACTTATGAACATTACTGCTCTCTTTTTAAACATAAATCAGTTGTTTATTTGTATGCTTAGCAAGGACATTGTGGCCTGTACCGTTTTCAGAGAGCGGGGATCATGTTGCTGTTCTTAGTGCTGCATCCTGCCTAGTCCCCTAAATGTGCGAGGTTACTGGTGTAGAAGAAAGGAAGGGATCCTGGTACAAGCTTGATATTTATATGCTCTTCTAGCTGCCTTAGTGAGCATGCCTCACGCAGCCCCAAATTTGTCCTCTATCCAGTAGGAGTGGTTATAGGTTAGCATTTGCCAGTTTTTAAAAAAATAATTCTTTGTGTGCTCCCCCTGCAACTCTATATACACACTTTCTCCCATTCTGTGACATGACTTCTAGGCCTAGTAGGAATCCATGAACTGAAGATGGATGGAAGTTTCGCTAGTTCCTTTTGTGAAAAATCACATGTGATTAATGACAGTAACTGGCACTTTGAAATAGAGCTTATTAGATGACAGGTGCTGTTTTAAACCTTTTGGAACAATCTTACGGTGTCTTTACAAAGTAGATATTTTATTCGCCACATTACAGAAGAGCAAAGTGAGGTACAGAGAGTTATAGTGAGCTTCTTAAGATGATATAACTTAGGGGACAAAGCCAAGATTCAAACCTTGGTTCTGCTCCAGAGTCCATTCTCCCAGTTGTGTTAAGACGTGCTTTCTCAGTTCTAGGGTAAGATTGAAACTGTTTGAATGGAGCATTTGAAGTTTCTTTTCATAGGGATAATAGCAGTTAACATCTATGTGAGGCATTACCTATTTGCAAGACTTCGTTTTTGGTCCCTTGTGAGTGAGATGTGTCTGCTTTCATTAAGTATTACAACTTTATCTTCCCTGTTTTGTGATTCCAGCATATTGGACCAGCTATCCCAGAAGTCAGTTCTGTCTGGTTTAAACTGTACATTTACTACATCACTGGGCAAGGACCACCATCTCTTCTACTGTCCAAAGGTACAAGGCTTCGAAAACTGCCAGATATATTCCAGGTATGTTGTGCGAAGTGTGTCTTTTTTTTTTCTCTATATTTGTGAGGAGGGTAGAATTTGATAAGCAGTATTTTAATGACCTTCTGAGTTTTTTTTTCCATTTCTGAACACCATTTTATTCATTTTTTTCCCCATAGGGTTATGATCGATTACTCATAACATCTTGGGGCCATGATCCTGGCGTCGTTCCTACGTCAAATGTGCTCACAATGTTGAATGACGCCTTGACTCATTCGGCAGTTTTGATTCAGGTACCGTTGCTTTATTTGAAACAACCAGTTTTGGATTTTGACTTAGAAGATTATAAGTTGTCTAGCTTTCTGCTGAGCCGCAGTTGGATGTCAGTAATTTGAGATTTGTAAAGCTGAAATGTAAGGGATCAGACGCCGGTTTTCTTGCTGGCCTTCGTCCGGCAGTGTGGGAATCGCAGAAACAACATGGACTCTGGGTGAGACCCAGCTTTGAATTCCAGCTTCGTCTTTTGCTACCCGTGTGGCTGTATTTACAGTAGTTGTGTTGAGCTAGAATTCACATAGCCTACAGTCCACCGATTGACATTGTACAACTCTGGTTTTTAGTTGGTAGGCACATGTATCCACAGCCTTCCCCATGCTCATTTTAGAACATTTCCATCACCTCAGAAAAGAACTCCCGAATGCTTAGTTCTTCTTCCCTTATTCCCCAACCCTAAATAGCACCTTACTATCTCTCTAGAATGCTTATTCTGGGCATTTCACATATGTGGAGTCACATAATACATGGTATTTTGTCACTGACCTCTTTTACTTCGCAGAATTCTTTTTTTTTTTTTTTAAGATTTTATTTATCTATTTGTCAGAGAGAGAGCGAGCGAAAGCGAGCACAGGCAGACAGAGTGGAAGGCAGAGTCAGAGGGAGAAGCAGGCTCCCCGTGGAGCAAGGAGCCCGATGTGGGACTCGATCCCAGGACGCTGGGATCATGACCTGAGCCGAAGGCAGCTGCTTAACCAACTGAGCCACCCAGGCGTCCCTACTTCGCAGAATTCTTTTGAGGTTCATCATGTAGCGTGTATCAGTCCATCATGAATCAGTATTACATTCCTTTTTATGGCCAAAGAAGAGTCCCTTGTATGAATAGCATTTTGTTTTTCCGCCTATTGCTGATGGACATTTGGGTTTCCACCTTTCGGTAATGGTAATCATAGCTACACGCGGTCATTTATAGGTTTTTGTGTGGCCGTGTTGTCATTTCTCTTGTGTCTAGGAATGGAAATGCTGGGTCATACGGTAATTCTGTGTGCAGCTGTTTAAGGATCTTCCAGACTGTTTTCCAGAGTGGCCGCACCATTTTACATTCCCACCAGCACTCGGTATTATCTGACTTGTTTTATTATAACCCTCCTAGGGTATGAAGCGGTATCTCACTGTGGTTTATCTCATCAGGTATTTTCCTGATGCCTAACAGTGGTGAGCCTCTTTTCTTGTGCTCATGAACTGTGTGACGTTTTAAAGATACTTCTCTTATACTTAGTTTGCCACCTGTAGAATGGCCATGACAATATTTACTGTATAACAACAAAAAGTAATAGTAGCAGCTAATGAGGGGATAAGCTGTTTATAGCCCTAGGATTATTGAATGAAATAGGACTGCGTGTGAAGTGTGTAGCACGCTTTCTGCTTCACAGCAGGTTCTCAATAAAGATTTCTTCAGTTTATTCAACTAACAATCGTATGTGCCTTATTCTGTGCCAGTTAATGTGGATAGACAAGTAAGACATAGTCCCTGAGTTCAGGGGATTTAAGTCTGGTGGGAAATGCTGCCTAAGCAGTCCATTTCGGTTCTTTCCTGAGTGCTGAATAGGATTATATATGGTGCACACATTAGAGTAGTACTCAATTCAGCCTTGAGACAAGGAGAAGGGCTTGGGGGACACTCATCAGAGACTGTGAGACTCAGGCTGAGTATAGAAGGAGATACAGAAGGATATAGAAGGAGAGCCCGGCCAGGCACAGGGGTTAGCAGGAATAAATCTCTGGGCAGAGATATTTTTTTCTTTTACCCTGCTGCTGCTTCCCTAGTACCTAGAAGAGCACCTGGCTCAGAGTAGTTTCTCCTGCGTGTTTTGATGTACACTCCAGGCAGGCTCTGGAGTGTAGTGTACCTTGACCTTTTTACTACAGAGCTTACACTGTACCCTCTAGATTGATGGCAGCCTGTAAAGGGTACTGAGCAGGGGATTTTTATGGTCAGTGTGTTTTGGGAAGATCAGCTTGGAGAGGTTGCTACCCAGGTATGCTACCCCCAACCTAGTAGGGTAAGAGACCTAAAGCAAGAAATCTGGTTAGGATTTAGTGTACGAATCCCAGTAAGAGGTGAAGGCAACCTAGATCAGGGAAGTGGTAATAAGAATTGAAAGCGAAAATGGGTTCAAGAATTATTACAAATTAAGATGAATAGAATTGATCAGATGTCTGAGAAGGATATAAGAGGAAGAGAATGATTCCTGGGGTGTTGGCTTGTGAAAGTGGAAGAGTGGTCCTATCCCTGCTTGACAGAAAAGAGGAGGAAGAGCCAGTCGCTGGGGGTCAGGTGATGTGTTGCGTTTGGGGCATGTTGAGTATAAGGTGCCCTTGGGACATGTGGATGGTGGCGCTCTCTAATCGGTAATTAAAAATACTTTGATATCCAAGTGAGAGTTAAACAGGAGACACTGACTTGAGTGTCTGCATCAGCACGCGGAGGTAGTTGAAACCATGAGGGATGAAGTGTTAGCCAGGAGGGAGGAACACGAGGCAGGGTTTCATGGTGGGAAATGACATAATGGAATGAGTTAAGTGTGGGCTCCAGTCAGTCTGTCTAGATGCAAATCTTGATTCTACCACTTATGAGGAGTCTCAGGTGAGTTTGGTAATCTTGAATTCCTTCGCCTGCAAACTGGAGATAATTACAGGTTCTATCTTTATAAGGTTGTTGAAGCTTATGACCGAGTTGCATAATCTGCACAAAACGGGTAGAATCCTACACGTAGCACACAGGAAGGTCTCCCGAGATGTTCAGTGTGAGGTGGCAGTGGTAGGAGAAGGAGACAGGAGTTTCCAAGTGTTGGTTACAGAGTTTTGTTTTTGCTCAACAAGAATGCCTTTTTTATTAAGTGGTATGGAAGAAATACACCTTGCTGGAATTCATAACAAAATCAAGATTTTGATCACAACCACACTTTCGTTACAACAGTCTTGATTACAGAATTTAAATTGTAACTGTACCAATGAAGCTGAAAAGAGCTGTCTGAGGAAACGTGTTCGCCTTGTTGTATGAACCATCTTAATGAGTGCTATTTTTCTCTGAAACATTTTTCTCTTTTATAGCATAGTACTTTTACTTCAATAATGTATAGGTTTTTTGAAAGGGAAAAATGTATAGATCCCCAATGTCAACTTAAATTTTCTATTATAACACCACTAAATGCATGTAAACATTAGATTCTTCATGTTTATTATTTTTACATCAAAACATTTGGGGATTTAAATGCAAAAAACCCTGTAAAACTAACAGAATTCAA
Organism: Mustela nivalis; assembly: GCF_964662115.1. Classification (NCBI taxonomy): domain Eukaryota; kingdom Metazoa; phylum Chordata; class Mammalia; order Carnivora; family Mustelidae; genus Mustela; species Mustela nivalis. The sequence goes on along the minus strand of NC_139021.1, from coordinate 16,252,246 downwards.
ATGAACATTAATTGAATGCAATAGCTAAAACTAAATTATGTGTAGCATGGGAGTGGGGTGGTTAGACTCCAGATTTTTCTTAATTTTTGAATTAATAGAATCTTCACATAATTCAGAAGTAAAACACTATGAAAAGATGCACAGAGCAAAGTGTTACCGTACTTCTTACATTGTCTGCTCCCTTCTCCCCATTTCTCCTCCAGATCAGGTACATTTATTAGTTTTTGCTGTCCTTGTCTAGGTTTTCTTTGCACGCGTGAGCCGATGCACAGTGCTGTCCCCCTGCGATTTTCACTTAGCAAGTGGAGACCTTTCCATTTTCAGTTCGTAGGGAGCTTGCTTTTCCCCACCCCCCACTGCTGCCTTGAAAATACATCTATTAATTTAACCCCTGTAGAGGGGCTTTTATAATTATACAGTCTTGAATATATGTCACTGAATGCAGGTTTTTGAGTTTTGCATTCCCAGTTCATGATCTGCCAGGCAATTGATGGCGGGATTCTTTTATCAGAACTACAGCTAACCCTTGTGTGAGTGTACTTGATTTCAGTCTCTGCTGTCTCACCTCGTGTACCTGTTAAATCGGCCTCTTTGTTTTTCATTAGCCATTCACTCCATTGGAGACACATGGCTTTGTAAATTATAATATGCCCTCAAGGTGGTCATTGCTTGGTGGGGAAAAATTTAAAAATTATTGAAAGTTTTTTAATGGAATATTAATGTAGGGTATACCATCACATGGCATAGTCTTATTTATGGTTTGATGATCTGTTTGCTCTTGGAAATACAGGTTTCTTATATACCTTTCAACTGTTTTTTTTTCATCTTTAGGGACATGGTTTGCATGGGATAGGAGAAACTGTCCACATACCGTTTCCATTTGATGAAACAGAACTACAAGGAGGTATCTTACTTTTGAATTATATCTGTTTAACATTTTTGTAATTAATCTTTGTCAACAATTTGGTAGAAAACATAGCAGGAAGTGAATTCTTAAAATTTTTCAGTCCTAGGTGCTTATGCTGCTTTTAAAAGACTGTTAGCGAAGATGGGGGCACCTGGGTGGGTTGTCGGTTAAGCATCTGACTCGTGATTTTGGCTCAGGTCATGATCTCAGGGTCAGGAGATCAAGCCCCATGTCAGGCTTCACACTCAGCGAGGAGTCTGCTTGAGATTCTCTTTCCTTCTGCTTCCCCTGACTCTCCACGCCCCCCCTGGCCCGCTCATGCTCCTGTGCTCATAGATAAATAAATCACAAATAAATAAATAAATAAATAAATAAATAAATATTGGCAAAGATAGTTTTCTGTCATGTGCCTTTTCCCACGAAGAACTAGTAGAATAAGACTAACTTAGGACCTTTGAAGGAATGCTAGTCTGCCTTGGAGATGAAGAGTTTAACAGTGGGTCCCCCCTGCCTTGTGGAAGACTAGGTTTTCTCTCTGTTTAGCCTTTCACTTTCCTTGTGTTGTTTATTTGGAGGCTGGGGGAGAAGACAGTTCATTGGGAATATTTCATGCTTAGTTGATTTTTTTCCCCCCAATGTTACATACTGTCCCTCCCACCTGACAGGGGCTTTTTAAGGTAATTTAGACCCAGTTGTCAGTCAACATGTGTGGACTTTACAGTGTACGGAGCACTTGTAGGGATTCCCTCTTTCAGAATTTGAGTTTGCCATTAAATATTATTTTTGCTATTAGAGAGGATGTGAGTTAGAGGTTGAGCTAAATTAAGCTAGTTAGAATCAAGGGGTGAAAGCCCTGTTTAAAGTTAGCTCTTTGTAGAATTGGATGTAAGCTACAAGTGCATTTGATGAAAGATGCTCACAAAATTTCTGTTAAAGTAAATTTATTCTTTCTTCTGTTTATTATAGGAGATAACCTCTCTCTTTTTTGAATATTAAAAAGGTATATATATTCAAAAGAGAAACATTATCTGATTTAAACTGCCATATATTCATACAGCACTTACGTTTTCCATTCCATGTAAAACTGCTGTTCTGTAACCTTAAGTTCTGGTTATGTTTCTGGTTTCATATGTTTTTTCTATATATTTCTGGTTCTTAGAGCCATGATGCTTGAATTTTTAGAGAGCAGTGAGTGGTTCAAGTAAACTTAGGTTAGTTTCTATAAGAACTTAATATTCTTCCAGAATGATAGTAGTCACCACTCTCCCTTACTCCCCCAAAGTAGGGAAAAGGAAGGTTTTTAAAATATTTCTTTCCTCTTCACATAGCCAGACCGCAGAAGCCTTGCGTTTGAAGTTCATTTCTCTTTTGCCTGTTGTGAATAAATGTACGTGAAATTTGGAGAAGAGTTTTCTCTTCCAAAAACCAGCCCCTTTCTCAGAAATAAGTACTTCTCTGCAATTAAATTCTGCTACTTAATCCTTTGACACTTCATAAATTCTGTGGGAAAAATATTTGTTCACCTCAAGATACAGGCTCGTGACAACGGGATCTTCAAATGTGTAAAATCTTAAAGACTGATTAATAGCTCTTTTGCCTTGAGAGAGGGTTGTGTGAAAGATAAAAGAAAGGAATCCTCGTATTTGAGTATGGAGCATCTTTCTGTTTATAAGTTCACCGAGTTATGAGGAATTACACTAATATTTGAATAATTTATTAAGGATATAGTTTGAAGTGCACTTTAGCTTTAATTTCAGTAGGAATAATTTTACTTTTAAAAATTTTTCAAAAACATGGTGTGTATTTAATACATTTCTTGGCAGAAGCCCAACAAGTAAGCATTTGAGGCAGAATAGAACCACAAAGAGAAGCCTCGAGAATTTGCCCCTGACTGGTCCTGTTTGCTTACTTAGGTAATTTGTTTTGATACAATAAATGCCTCCTGGAGGCTGTAAATAATGTGTGTACGCCGGCCTTTCATGTTCATGGGTAGTTCTTTGTTAGAATCAGCGTTGATAGATTAAAGTTCTAAGAATTGATTAATAGGGGGCGCCTGGGTGGCTCAGTGGGTTAAAGCCTTTGCCTTTGGCTCAGGTCATGATCCCAGGGTCCTGGGATCGAGCCCCACATTGGGCTCTCTGCTCAGCAGGGAGCCTGTTTCCCTTGTCCTCTCTCTCTGCCTGCCCCTCTGCCTACTTGTGATCTCTGTCTGTCAAATAAATACATAAAATCTTAAAAAAAAAAAAAAGAATTGATTAATAGAAGTATAGTTACATTTTTGATGTCTTGTTATAAAACTGTTTACTTAAAATGTGCTGTCAATCTTTGTCCTCAGAATTTACTCGTGTCAATATGGGTGTTCATAAAGCCTTGCAACTATTAAGGACCAAAGTGGACTTGCAGCATTTTTGTGGCTATGTCACCATGTTGAATGCTTCTAGCCAGCTTGCACACCGAAAACTCAGTGATGCTTCTGATGAACGAGGTCAGCCAACAGTTGGGTTCTTTGAATTAAGATCACTATGTGGAGTTGATCATAATCTTAATACTTAAGAAGCAGGCAGACTTCTGTGGGGATGTTGAATTATTTTATGCTTGGTGTTTTTTCATTAAGATGATGGAGTATTCTGTGGTGTTATTTGGACAAACCAGATATTGGGATGGAGAAAACACTACACGCCCAGCTAAAGGGGTGCTAGCCTGGGGTTGGGGTACAGAACGGGTGTGGGGTGTTAGCCCTGTCATCTCTGTAGGTTTTAATTTAAGTCCTTTTGTGGGGTGATGGCTTCAAGACTTCAGTCTCTGTGTAAAACGGTTTCTAAAGTAGAATGAACAGTTTTTCCCGTTGAAGCTTTCTCTTTCTGTCAAAGGCATGACTGTCTCAGTAACCCAGGCCTGTAATCTTAATCTTTGCCTCTTCCCTCTTTTGCCATGATGGCCATTTAGTTTCCACATTCTGTGAATTGGTCTTTTAAAATGTCTCTCATATCCTGTCTTCCCTTCTCCGTTTTACATTCGCCGTGATGGTCACGCTGGTCTGCGCCTCAGTCGTCTGACCATGAGCTGTCGCAGCCTTGTCCTGCTCGTTAGCCTTCCTGGCCTCGTTCTCCTTCCTCTGTCTCCACGCCAGCCTTCATGCTGACAACAGCTGGTTTTCCTTTTTCCTTTTAATTAAAAAATGTATTTTCCCATCACCTTCTGCTTACTGGTTGTTTCTGCTCTGGAAGAATTTTGGCTTGTATGTGGCTTTGGTACCAGCTCTGGTCCGTGACTCTAGAAAACCTTTCAGTTCAAACATCTGCTGTGGATAGATGTTGGTTCCTTAAGCCTCTTAGCGTGGAATCCCCAGTAAATATGGCCATTGCTCGATGTCCAGTGGATTGGCTTGGCTCCCTTTGAGTTACATATCCAGCCTTGGTCCTTTACCTTTGGCTGGAGAATCTGAGTAAATCTTAACAGTTGGCCGTCACATATCACAGGGCATTTTCCAAACAGGGGTATTTCAAAGCATGTCTGCTACAGTCATATTTTATTTCTTTCATCGCTCAAACATTTATGGAGTACCCGCTTAGGTGCTAAAAGGATTGAAATTACTAAGACCTAAGGAAGGGAGACAAGCCAGTGGAACCAGCCTGCTGTGTAGTGTTAAGAGGCTGCGATAGAGCTTGGCAATGGCTTAATGGGCTGCCGTAGGACAGAGAAGGTGCATCTCGGCCCACCTGAGCTATCAGAGGAGGCTTTTTAGAGAAAGTAAAGTTTGAACTCAGTTTTGAAAAGTGAGGCTTTGAGTACATAAAAGATGTTTGTTTATTTGGACAGTAGCAGCCTTTCAGGTAGAGGGAACCAGGCAGAAGAATAGCTCATCTGGGCCAAAAGAAAGAATTTGTTGGAAAGTAGTAGAAAATGAGAGTAGGGAAGTAGGTAAGGTCAGGAGATCTTGGAGGATCTCGTGTGCTAAAAGATAGGAGGACTCCGAATTTTGAAGAGGAGTGACATAATCTGACTGCATGTTTCCATGGGGATAGAAGCGACTTTGGTAATGATCTAAGTGAAAGTCTGAACTTGTGTTCTAACTTTAGAGTCCTTGTTTCCTGGGGCCTGGGTTTCACCACTTCGGCACCATGTACATTCTTAGCTGGACAGTTCCGTGTTGTGGGGCCTGTCCCGTGCGTTGAAGCATGTTTAGCTCCCTGGATATCGGTAGTGTCCCTGTCCCCATGCATGACAGCTGCATCGGTCTCCAGACATTGTCAGAGGTCTTTTGGGGGGCAGGAACAGCTGGGAACAGCTGCTATAGGCTGAAGACCCTTCGTTGTTCTCCATTGTCATTCCTGTTGTTGGAAGTCTTCTCTCCCTTTAGGGCTGATGGACGACTTGTGCCAACTACGAGAATCCTAATGTTGTGTATGTCTTTTCATTGCAAGGAGAACCTGATTTGGCTTCTGGCTCGGACGTAAATGGGAGTACAGAGTCATTTGAAATGGTCATTGAGGAAGCAGCTATAGACTCAGCAGCAAAACAAAATTCTGGTATGGCTTTAAGAATTATTTGCAGTTTTAGGGGCACCTGGGTGGCTCAGTGGGTTAGGCCTGTGCCTTCGGCTCAGGTCATGGTCTCAGGGTTTTGGGATTGAGCCCTGCATTGGGTTCTCTGCTCAGAAGGGAGTCGGCTTCCCCTCACTCCCTGCCTGCCTCTCTGCCTACTTGTGATCTCTCTCTCTCTGTCAAATAAATAAAATCTTAAAAAAAAAAAAAAAAGAATTATTTACAGTTTAAGACTAGTTTTGGAGAGTTAACTCTTCTGTTAAATCATTTGGATGTCATTTGTCTGCTCTGATTTTCCATAGCGGGCCTTTTATTTTAGTAAGTATTCATTAGGAAACATGTTTATGTATTTAGAATAACAATGAAAATGAAATGTTACAAAAATAGAACCTGAGAACAATGACTTTAGTTTCATCTTTCCTGTGTTAAATTCTTTCATCTTGTTGATGTCTTACAGTGTCTCTCTCTCTTTTTTTAATTTATTTTTTATTTTTTTGGTAAAAGGCCATTTTGAGCATCTGGTGAAAACTCTGCCTTCCCCCCAGAAGCATGTACTTACTCAGTAAAGATTCTTTCTTGATGCAGAGATTCACTGACTGGCCCTAAGTCCTCTTCCCTGTGAAGCCCATTAGTGGACCCCAGGGGTAGGAGGAATCTGAAAATTTCTGGATGTCCGTTAAGAAACCCTGGTCTATTAAAAATTTGTAAATACGTATGTGATTAATAACTATAAATTGCCTTGTAGTTGCCACAACAGAAGCAGATTGGGTTCCTCTAGAGCTGTGCTTTGGAATTCCATTGTTTAGTTCAGAATTAAACCGGAAAGTTTGTAGAAAAATTGCTACACATGGCCTTTGCAGAAAAGAGAGGTAAGGGTTTATGTTCACTGTCATCTTTTCATCTGTGAGGCTTAGGCTGTCAGTTTCCAGATCTTATTTTCCTTTATTTCACACATGAGCATAGTAATGGCCTTGTGTCTCTTCGTTGATTGAATCAGGATTGCTAGTTTAAGGGTTTTACTATATTTTTCAAAAGTAAACTTTAGCATCTCAAAATTTTGACACATGCAAATATTGGGGGCACATATTTTGATTAATTTTAATTATGTTAACTTAGTTACCCGGATTTGGTTAGAGTGCTAACCAAATTAGCATGCTTACGTGAGATCGTGCCTAGTGTTTGTAATATGTATGTCTCTGTAGAATGTTTCCCTTGTGTACTTCTGTCCCTCTGAGCAAACGCACTCAAGTTATGTCATGTAAATGACATGTGATTCTTTTGTTGGAATCATAGCTGAATTTCTCAATTTTCTTCAGTTTCGTATTTTCTAAAGTGAGCAGGTATATTACTTATCAGAGAGGACATGGAGGTTTTGTCTTGCATGCTGACTCTGATCCATTAGGAGCCGTTGCTAAGAGTCACTGTTGGAAAAGTTTTACGACTGTTGAGCAGAGAGGAATGTCCTTGAATCTGACTGTCGTGGCAAGGGTGTCTAGGAGAGTGGATGTCCACAGGTCTCAAAGTTGGATAATAATTCATTCAGTTGACTTAATAGTACTTTATCAGAAGATTAAAAGTACTCCGTCAACACAAATTTCAGTAATTCTCCAAAAGTCATCTACATGAATAAAAAAGTAGAAATACGATACAGCTTTAAAGATTGCCACCATAATTGTTACCAGTTTCCATATTTGAAAAATACTTGATTTTGGTGGGTTGATATATAGTTAATCTGTCAGACCTTTTATCAGGATGTATTTTAAAATTAATTTGGGTATTTGAAGTTGGTATCATACTTGTCATTCCTACTTGAAAAGTTCTCTTTCATTTAACATTTATATTTGCTGCTAATAGTTTAGGCTTTTGCTAATGGTTAACTTCTCAGTTTTGGTTTTATACATGATTTTTTATTTCAAAATGGTCTTTTTAGGCATTATTAACTCCCAGTTTTAATATTACTAGATTGATGAGAACCATGGCAATTTGCTTTGCCCCCAGGACAATTTCATTGATAAGAACTGTTGAAATTTTAAAAAAAATATGTGATTAATCAGAATATATTTACATATATAAATGCATTTATGTTGCTAAAATTAAACTCTTGCGAGATAATCGTTCTTCTCATTATATTTGTTTTAAACTTTTGCCCCTGTTTTTCAGCCTTCAGAACCTCTTACATTCCAGTAGAAAACTCTCTCTACAGGTCCTTAACTTTGTTCACTCATTCCAGGTAACAAAATTTTAAAAATATGGTATTTGCATAGAGCTTTAGAGGATGCAGAACACTTCCATGTTTATCTTGGGTCTCCACAGTAATGAAATAAGCATTAATTTTCATTGATCAGTAAAGATGCTGAGATTTAGGAAGTTTATTTTCTTGCATATGATTTACTGGCTGGGTGGAGAAGGTCTAAAGCTGGGACTCTGTTCTGTGCCAGGGCATCGTTCAACAGAAATGTGTTACGCATCTCCACACTGGGTGCTGGTTGCTGGATGTGATCTACCTCTGTTAACTGCAGTAGTTTTCGGTTGCTGAGAGGCAGCTGTTTGTAGTTCAGGCCAGTGCTGTAGACCTTTTGTCTTCCCCTCCCCCAGGGAAAGAAAGGGTATTCGTAGATTTGATTTGTGGATAAACTTTTGGACAGAAATATTTCTGTTCAGAATATCTGATCCAATGTTATAAAATCAGTATTTTGGAGTTCTGTTTCATTTATTTTTTTCAATAACTACTTGAGGCTGCCAGGCCCTTTACTAAGTGCTGGGGAAGCAATGCTGTCCAGGACACTAGTAGAATTTATGATGATGTTTGAGAGACAGAAGATAGTGGACTGAACATTGAAATATGTAAGTAATTACGATTTTAGTAAGCACTTTGAAGGAGCCAGACTGCTTGGGATCTGATGGAAGCCAACGGGGCACCTAATTTAAATGGACAGAGATGATACAGAAGCTGAAACTTCCTAAGGGATGGAAAAGAGTATGCTGTGCAGAGCTTAGTAGGAGCAAAGGTCCTGTGTGAGGAAAACGCTCTGTGTCCAAGGGAATGAAAGAAGGCTGGTGTGGCCGAAGCCTCATGAAAGCGGTTGGGGAGGTGGGGCGTTGGCAAGAGGTGAGGTGGAAGAGGAGGAGAGGCAGGGCCTTCTAGAGGATAGTAAACGATTTGTATTTCATGCTTGAGTGCAAAGAGAAATTATTAAAGACTCTTAAACAAAATGACATTATTTCTGATCAACTTTTTTAAAAGATTAGTTACTATTTGGAGAGCAGATTAGAAAGGGACAAGCTCGTTCAGAGACCATGTAAGAGTTTTTGGTAGCTGAGCATCCTCTTGAATTAAAAATACCCCCAAATTCTGCATGTATCCATAATAAAAGTTTATTACCCATGTGTACTGTTATATCAATAAATTATGTATATAATAAAACATAACACAAAAATAGAAATTCTGTAAGGATACAGTAGTTGATACAGGATTTCTAAAATTTTTGTAGTCCCATAGCCCATTTTGGAGACCACTGGCCTAGACTGTGGTGCTGGGCTGTGGTGAATGAATCAAGTAATTTGGGATACATGTTGGAGGCAGATTGCTGGAACCTGGCAGTTAATTCAGTGTGAGGAAAAGATTTGACGGTGAAAGGAAGGGAGGAAGCAGGCATGATTCTCCAGTTTCTGGACTAGCTTGATGTATGGAGTAGGGAGGGCAGGGGAAGAGCTTGGGGAGGGGGGTGAAGGTTATGGACCTGGTAGGTGTGGAACGGATGACGAAACACCCAAGAGCCTATGTGAGAGTGTGAGCCTGGAGTCCTGGGGAAAGGTCTGCGCTAAATATGTGAATCTGAGAGCCCTGGGAGGGCATGGAATGTTCTGGTGCTTAATGCTATGTGAGGGGTTTTTAGAGGTCGTCTAAGATTGAACCTTTGTCTTCTCTTACAGTCTCATAGCCCATTATTTCTATTTATTTCCAAGCACTTACCACAGTCTGACTTGTACTAGCCATTGTCGCATTGCGGTGATACCTGTCGCTGGTTATCTCAGGGTCTGTGAGGTAGAGATCTGTGTCTCCCACAGTGTTTTGCGTTCCGTAAACATTTCTTGGGTCAGCCAAGTCTATATTTATTATGGGCTGTATGAAGTAGTTTGGTAAAGTGTTGGTTATAGGGTTTTTCTCCTCTCTTTTTCTCTCAGGAAGGTGCTTCGACCCTGGACGTTCCCACCGAGGCTGGCTTCCCCAGCGTGCTCTCGCAGTCCTGCGCCGAGTCGGGCGTTCCGCTTCCGGCAAAGAACTTAATATTTAAAGATGGCGTCTTGTCAGAGTGGAGCGGACGGTCACCTTCCTCGCTTCTTATTGCTAATCTCCATTTGCAATAATTTGGTTCCACCCTTCGTTGCTCACACTTCTGCCTTTTTTTCTTTCTTAACGTTAGCTTTATAGTGCCAGCCACTAAAAAGCATCGTGTTGCGGCAGCGCAGTTCACGCTTCACTGATGTTCAACGGTTGGGGAACGGGTTCGCGTTTTCTCAAGTTTCCCTCATTATGGCACCTCCTCACGCCACAGAGAGCTTTTTAGCAGCCTGCACTGTATTTTTTACCTTGAGACAATCTGCATTTCTTTTATAAAACTGAGGATATATACTTTATAGGCTCTACAATGACTGTTACCGTTTATAAGCAGTCACTATGAATATTGTAGTGGTAATTTTATATGTTAGTTTATCAAACATAAATCTTGTTTAATTTTATATTTTGTTACCTACTCTTTAGGGGATCATGGGAAGAGGCGGAACTCTTCCCCTAAAAAGGCTTCTTGGTACTTTAAAGTAGCAAAACTATAAAACAATAAACATCCAGTTTTGAGAGATGATATGATGGGGCATTAAGAATTTCTGTGGATGTCTGTAAATTATGTATATGAGTTGAACGTTGTCGAAGGTATGTAAATCAGCATAGTTATGTATAACTTAACCTTGATTTATAAGGTCTTAACTCAGACTATCACTATACATTGACATCTCATGAGAAGCTTTGAAAAACATTCTATTTTTAAACCAATGTTTATATGTGGACTTCCGTTGTCACTCTGGGCTTTATATTTTCATAGAGTCTTTATGGAAGAATAGAATTTATTTTCCACTCTTGTAACTGTGGCTGCTGCACGTTTTCACCCAGACTGATTCTTGTTTAGTAGCTTTACCAATGAATTGTTACGAAATCGAATTTGATGTTTTGAAACCAAGGATTGTGATTTTAGGTTAGAATTACATATTAGAGGCATTAAGGCTATGTCTTCTGATCAAAAACACTTTGGTGATAAACTTGCTTTGAAGACTTTCTTAGGCAATCTGGATCTTAAATTTATGTGACTAGTTTTGGAGGAACTGAGAAAAATTGAGTCATTTCAAAATGTTTCTTTGGTCATTGGTTCTTTTAGATATCAAATGGTAATAAGAATAATTGGAATCAGTTTCTAGATTTTCTAAGTTACTTTCCTTGGGAAGTTTGTGCAGTGTTATAGTTTAGTGTAGCTCTTCTCATAGGATAATGGTTTGCTCGTTTAAAACTGTAACCAAACTAACTGGTCAGACAACATATATATCTAAAATACTAAAAGCGTTAGAAAATTCGGGAATGTTAGAACCTAAACATTTTTGCTGATAATTTTTGTTATTTATAGAACTGGTATTTGTGTACTTAACATACTTCTGGAAATATATGCCTTTCTTAAAATTGTTAACATAACCATGCATTCAATACCATGGCCTACCTATAGAATTGAATATCTCAGAGCAGGTCACCTGTGACACACAGTCAGTGCTGTGTTTTGGGGTAAGTGCAGTAACGTTTCGTTTTCTACTTTGTCTTATATGAGGTAGAAATCAAGTGTATGTTATCAATGTTTGTCTATAAAAGGAAAAATACATACTAATATTAAAATAATTTCTTATGACTGTGAATCACTCATTTATTTTTCCAATAATTGATATTGTACATTCCTAGTGCTATTAGGTATGTATGTAACTTTTATAGTTTTTCAACAGAAAGTTGTAAGTATTTCACTTGATCAGGGCTCTTTAATCTCATTTTCATCTGCTTTGTTTAATATTAACTGTAGTTATTTTATTTATTCCTGTGTTAACAATCTAAGCCTACAGTAATGACATGTACACTAATAAAGAATCGAATAATCTGTAGTTGTTGGTGGGGAACCCAGTGGGTGGAAAGTTGAAAACTTAAAATATGGGAGTGATTTGCTGCTATATTTCCTTTGAGAGATAATGGAGGAAGAATTGGAACCCAATAGTGATCATGAATTTTAGGGAAAGTACTGGCAAAACAGGTGGGCAACTCCCATGAATGAGGAAAGGTTCTGAATCTCCGTTGAAAAACCTCTCATACTTTTAAGGAGGGAGAATCTGCTTTTTAGAGCTGTTAGTAAAATTTGAAAGCTGCTTTTGTGCTTTGCTTTATGAATTTGGCTTTGTTTCATCCGTGTGTTAACTCATGGAAAGATGCAGCTCCTAATCCTACAGGTGTTGATCCAATTCAACAAAACGTTAAATTTTAAGTGTAGACTTCATTTGCCAAAGAAGACTTATGAAAGAATTTTAAAGTAATTTCATTTGGATTTTTGCTACCTCCCCTTTCTTTTCTTCCCTTAATGTGCTTAAACCGTCGGAAAACATTCTCTAGAAACCAAGAGAAAAATATCCCAAAGGACACAGAATTTGGTGTGGTACAGTTTCACCTCTCAGGTGGGTCTACAGAAATGGGACTTTGTGTCATTTAAAACCATACCTGATTTTCTCGATTCCTTTATTTCATTTTAAATCTGTGATCAGATGATTTTGTATTCGTTTTTGGGGGGAATATCAGTTTCTTTTACTTGATGTTGTCAATCTTCTCTGCCATTCATGTTTCTCTTTTATGTTCAGTGTTTCAAATACAGTTTGTATTTAAAGATTTTAAAGTACCACAACTCTGTAACTGAGTACAGTGGCTTGTTTTCTGGTATGATGTTAATATTCTGCAACAAAATGTATAAAGTGTTGTCAATTTGATTATTGACAAATATAATATGTTTACAAATAAACTGTGGTGTTGATCAAATTACTGCGAAAATGTGTGTATAATCTCTAAGTCCCTTTCTTAATATTAAATACAGCTGTGCTTTCAGTGCTGTGGCTTTTCTTTACTTTTCTTTAATGATCTTTTAATTTCAGGTTTAAAAGACATTTCAGATTTATAAGAAGGTTGCAAGGATAGTCCAGAGATGTTTTCTATACCCTTCCCCAAGTTTCCCCTAATGTCACCACTGTATAAACTATGGCATATCTGTCAGGCAAACTCAAAAAACTCAGACAATACTATTTACTATACTATGGACTTAAAATTTGGTATTTATCTGTCTTCCGCTAATGTCCTTCTGCTGTTCCAGAATCCGATCCAGGACACTGCGTTGCATTTCTTTCATCACTGATGCCTCCTTTGTCTCTTCCAATCTGTGACAGTTTCTTAGTCTTTCATGACCTCAACACTATGAAGAGTGCTGGTTATTATGTAGAATGTTCCTTAATAAATGGGTTTGTCTGATGTTTTCTTGTGATTAGATTTGAGGTTATGCTTTATCAGGAAGGATACACAGAGGTGCTGTGCCCTTCTCCACCGTTTCACATCGTAGGGTACATGATGTCTGTAGGCATTACTGGTAATAGTCCTTCATTGGCTAAGTTGGTGTCTGCTGGGAATTTCCACTGTAAAGTATTTTCCCCCTTCCTATACTTTTTGCCTTTGGAAGTAAATTACTAAGTCTAGCCCACAGTAAAGTGGAGGAGGGTAGTATCTATATACATTACTTAGAATTTTTCTTAAAGTTTGTTCCATTTTCCTATTTATTTGATCCTTTGGTTATATTAGTAATGTGATCATGGCTATTTATTTTATACTTAAGTTAAAATCTAATACTGTTATTTATTGTGTAAATTGTTTCAACTTGGGCTGTTGAGAACTCTTTGAGGTTGACTCCTAAATTCTTTTGATGTGCCTTCCTTTTTTTTTTTTTTAAGACCATATTTTTACTTTCTAGCACTGCCAAGTATTATCTTGATGCAAGCCCTAGAATTAGCTGTTTCTCCAAGGAACACTGGTTGCTTTTATTGAAGACTGGTATTTAGATACCAAGATCTGGGTGTTGGGTGTGCTTACTGCTACTGCTTCTACGGTTTTTTGGTGAAATGTGCTAAGAGTTACTATATGTGTACTAACCAGTATATGGTACACATCTCTATAATTATTTCTTGATATATCTGTATATATGTTGAATTAAACATTCAGTTATATTCACTGAACCAGCACTGCAGGGTTCATTCTAGTTTTGCCTCTGTGTTCATTTATAACTTCTTTCTCTGAGAGTGAGAACCCCTGGCTTCTTTATAATTTATTTGCTTACTTGTTGAACCTTGGAATATTTCTGAAGTGGTTTTGGAATAGTCAAGTTCTACCCCTGTGAGAAAAATGGTCCCACTGGAGTACAGTGTTGAAGTGAGTGTTTTGTCCTGAGCCTTATACTAGCTACTCCAAGCACCATTTTCCAAGGTTACTTAGTTCAGCTCCTGTTATTTCCCACTTCTTTCATTAAGGTTGTGTCAGACATTTGGAAAACAGATTGGCTTGTCACTCTGTGCCTTCCATCTGGGGCCTCTTACATCTCAGTTGAGTTTCTCAGTTGAGTAAAATTCACTCTGTATGGCCTTTGACAAATGTATGGTATGTTCGCACCGTCAAAGTACTGTATAGAATAGTCGCATCACCCTAAAAATGCCTCTCTTACTCCCCACCATCACAACCACTTATCTGTGTTCCATTCCTATAATTTTGCTTTTTCTGGAACGTCATAAATGGTGGGATTATACAATTCGTAGCTTTTAAAATTCTGGCCTTTTTTGCAATGCAGAATGCATTTTAAATTTGTGTTATATGAATCAATAGCTCATTCTTTGTGTTGCTGAGTACTTCGTTGTATGGATGTATCAGGGTTTATCTTTTAATGGTCACGTGTAGGTCTGTAATATAAACATAATTCGTTTTGCTGTGGGATTGGTGACTCACTGACAGCTCAGATGATGGTTAGCATTTTTTAGCAACAAAGCTTTTTTAAAAGTAAGGTATGTACATTGTTGTTTTTTTTTAAATTTTTTATTTGACAGAGAGATCACAAATAGGCAGAGAGACAGATGGCAGGGTGGGGGAAGCAGGCTCCCTGTTGAGCAGAGAGCCCGACGTGGAACTTGAACCCAGGACCCTGGGATCATGACCTGAGCTGAAGGCAGAGGCTTAACCCACTGAGCCACCCAGGCGCCCAGCATTGTGTTTTTTAGACAGTGCTTAATCGTCTCCACTACAACCCAGCAATTGCACTACTGGGTATTTACCCAAAGGTTAAAATAAAGTGATCTAAAGGGTCACCTGCACCCCAATGTTTATCGGAGCAATGTCCACAACAGCCAAACTGTGGAAAGAGACAAGATAGCCATCGATAGATGAATGGGGACTATGTGGACTATGCAGAGTGAAATAAGTCAGAGAAAGACAATTACTGTATAGTTCACTCATGTGGAATAGAAGAAACCTGGCAGAGGACCCTATGCGGAGGGAGGGAAAACAGAATGGGAAGTCATGAGAGAGGGAGAAAAACCACCATAGGAAACAAAGTTGCTGGAGGGAGGTGGGCAGGGAGGATGGGGTAATTCGTTGGTGGAGGGCATATGATGTGGGGAGTACTGGAACCAACCTGTACTATCTCCAAGGAATGCCTGTATTCCCTCACTGCCCTTTTAGTCGGTGGGATCAGAAAGTAAAAAGATTAAGTGAGGTAAATTCCAAAGAGAAAATGTTTGAGAATTGCCCAGAACAGATGAAAGGAGTCCAGAGGTATAGGAATCCAATGCAAATCAATAATGAATTTAAGAAACAATTCAATTACACCACAAAAATAGTTAGAGAAAATGTTAGCCTACATTATGAATCCAGCAAAACTCTCATTCAGCAGCAAAGGTGAAAAAGATATTTTCAAAAATAAGTTACTAAGTTTATCATTAGACTCACCTAAGAAACCATTCAAAATTCAAATAAAGGAGAATTACTCCAGAAGGAATTTCTGCAATATGGGGAATGCTGCACATAGATATTGGTTAAAATGATTAAAATTTTTTTCTGAATAAAAATAAAAACTATGTTTAATATGGGAGAGTAAGAAAATAGGACTAAAACCCTAAAAGATAATGGCATGTGAGTCAGATGTCTTACATAGAGTTAAAGCACCCTACTCACTGTATTTTTTAGAGAGTAAATAATCTTTGATTTGCACACCCAACACTTATATTTACTAAATGGCAAATTGGGTGCTAGTTTGTAAGGGTGGATCGGTGAATTAAAACATTCTGGACGTCATAGAGCTTACATTCTAGTTAGTGGGGACAGACACTAAACAAAACAGCATGCACATTAGAGAGTGGTAATTCTATGGGAAAAAAAGAAAAGTCACGGTGAGAAGGATGGGAAACATTAGGCCTGGGATTCTAGTCCACCCGTAACTGGTCAGAGAAGACCTCAAGAGGAGGGAGACATGTAAACAAAGACTTAATGAGAACATGAGCCATGTAGACATCCGGGGAAGTGCGTTGAGGGAGAGAAAACCATCTGGGCAAAGGCTCTCGGGCAGAAGCATGCATGGCATGTCCAAGGACCTTCAAGAAATGTGATGAGACTGGGGAAAGGGAGCTGGGGGGTTGCTGGACAAACCTGGTAGCAGGGGAAGATGCCAAAGGTTTGGTATCTTGCACTTAGATTCAGGTGTGCAATCACTAGGTTTCGAGCAGAAAAGCATAAAGTGTGACATTTTATCGATCCCTCAAGCTGGTATGTTAAGAATAAGGGGCAAGCATGGAATTGGCGTATGTGCAACAATCCACCTGTGAGGTATTGATTTCAAGAAGAAAAAAAGGCGATGTTTTTAGCAAATTGAGAGAAGAGAGGTGCTTTCTCAACCTGGTAAGATCTATCTAGTAAAGACCTACCACAAACATCATTTTAGTGGGGAAGTGTTAGAAAAACTCCCTTTGAATTCAGCAACTAGATAAACATACCCAGAATTCCTACTTTTATTAAATCATATGTGGGAAGTTCTAGCAGTGAAGTAAAAAAAAAAAAAAAGGTTTGGAAACAACGAAAGGAATAGCCATTATCCACAGATAATGAAACGATATAGAAAATAAATTAACCTGGTAAACTATTAGGCTCAGTGGGTTAAGGCCTCTGCCTTCGGATCAGGTCATGATCTTAGGGTGCTAGGACCGAGTCCCGAGTCAGGCTCTCTGCTCAGCAGGGTGCCTGCTTCCTCCTGTCTCTCTGCCTGCTTGTGATCTTTCTCTGTGTCAAATAAATAAAATCTTTAAAAATAAATAAAATTCAGATGCATCTCTATTCACCAGGAATAAAAAAAATTAAATATTTGGAAAGGTACTAAATGGCAAAAACCTCAAGTTCCTAGCAATGAGGTTTTAAGAATTTATGCAACACTGCTACAAAGAGCTTCTTTTGTCTATCAGCGTTTAGGTAGAAAATAGAAGCCCCATTAGTTATTTTAACAGAGAAGTAAAATAGTCAGGGAAACAGTTTTTTTTTTTTATAAACATATATTTTTATCCCCAGGGGTACAGGTCTGTGAATCACCAGGTTTACACACTTCACAGCACTCACCAAATCACATACCCTCCCCAATGTCCATAATCCCACCCGCCTCTCCCAAACCCCCTCCCCCCAGCAACCCTCAGTTTGTTTTGTGAGATTAAGAGTCACTTATGGTTTGTCTCCCTCCCAATCCCATCTTGTTTCATTTATTCTTCTCCTACCCACTTAAGCCTCCATGTGGCATCACCACTTCCTCATATCAGGGAGATCATATGATAGTTGTCTTTCTCTGCTTGACTTATTTCGCTAAGCATGATACGCTCTAGTTCCATCCATGTTGCTGCAGTTTTTTGGGGAAAAGGAAAACTGAGATCACACAGGGTCAGTAACTGCAGGAAATCTATCTCCCCCGGGTCTGAAGTAAACCTCAAAGGAGGTGAGCATGACCAGAACCTTGAAGCAGGGAGGAGGAGTCCTCCAGAGTCTGGAAGCTGGCCAGGAAGGAGACAGCACCGCTGAGCTGCCCAGCTGCCCTGGGAGCTCTGGGAGGAGGTCCCCTGTGGTGCTGGGACTCGGATTTGAGGAAGGAGCACCTCCCGGCTGAGGGAGAGAAGCCGAAACTGGACTCACGTTGCCCGTGGCGTGGTAGCAATTCCGTTTCGCCTCAGTAACCAGTTATCTGGCCGGTTCAGTGGCCCCCTTGATTACCCGCTTTTTCAATGACGTAAGAAGTTCCCAGGTGGCCAGGTGGCAGTCTCAGCTACTGGTTCCAAGGAAGCTTTGCTGTGCTCCCTAGAGGAAGCATTCCTCCCTGGGGAGCCTAAAATCTCCAGATGGAAAAGCAGAAATGTGGCAAATGGTTTATCAGTGGCGTCGTGAAGGGCGCCATGCCCATTTCCCCTTCTTGACTCCTGGGCCCTCGTGTTCTGAATATGGGAGAGCGGGTGCCGAGAGTGGGTGCCACGAGGTGGTTGCTGATTCAAAGTGTTTAAGATTCTCTAAGATAGACCCCCCCCCCCAGGTGTGCACATGGAGAAGACCTTCCCCAGTGGGAGCTCTTGCAAACTGCCTGGGGTATAAATGGAAACAAGCTTTTTTTGGAAAACAATTTGATACAACCTTGCAAAGCTGTGAATTTACATACCCTGAAATCTAGCGTTTCATTTCCTAAAAATGACTTAGGAAGCAAGGAGCAGCATTTCTGCTGCAGCAGAAAATGGGGGTTGGTGGGAATAATCCAAAAGTCAATAGAAGAATCAACAAATGATGTGTTCGTTTCCTTTTCTTTCTTTCTTTTTCTTTTTTTTTTTTTTTTTTTCCTGCTTGTGCTTCTGGAGGTTTTCCTGTAAAGACTGGTGATCATCTGTGTGGGTGAGTCCCCCCAGAAGATCACTGGGGTGTGCACAGGTGGGGCTTGTTGCGGGGTGGGAATCACTGAAGGAGGAAACTGCTTTTTCCTAGGTGCTTCCAACTGTCTGGATCTGGAGGTGTTTTCTCTGGGTCTGAACAGTGTTAATGGTCAGTGTAATGGTGCGGTCTGGGCACTTGTGCCACTTCTGGTTCAAGGAGAGGTTCTAGGGAGACTTCAAGTTCCTGTCCAGAGGTTATAAGCATGGCTACCAAGCTCTGGGAGCTGGGAAGGGAAGTGGAGTCAAGGTTTTATTAGCCATTCCCTTCCGTCCCCTGCCTTACTCCGCCTGAGCCTTTCTGACTCAGTTTCTCCTTCCATCTTAGCTGGATGAGGAAGTGGTGTGATCTGGGGAAGTCAGCGCTCTTTATAACGAACTCGACTCTCTGTTGGATTCCCCTTCGTCTGCTCTGAAGAGCCATCAGCCCTCTCAACGATCCGCCTTCCATCGTCGTGTGCTGCGGTTTGGTTACAAACCTCTCTTTATTGGTGATCATCTCTGCTTCTCATTCTCGTTGTGGTTTTTAGTGCACGGTTGCCAGGAGAAGAAGGGCAGAATGTTCTTTAACTTTTCAAAATCAGAAATTCTCCCAACCTCATTATATTTTGTTTATTCCCTTAGGGACAAGGAACTCCACTCACAGAGGAAGCCACTGTGGGGCTGGGTGTAGTGCAGGGAGGGGCTGCCGATCGAGAGGGACATGTGGGCGTGTCCCTGTCCCTTCCCTTGGCTAGAATGGTCACCTCGCCCTTTCTCTCTCTGTTGGGTGGGTGTTCTTTCTTTGTGCTCAGTCATTGGCTGTGGGCTGCCCTGAGAAGACTGTGGCCCAGGCTGGAAAGCTGAGGGTGACCCTGAAGGAACCAACAGCTGGGGGCTACCAGATAGCCACCCTCTTTGCAGCCGGACAGCTTGAAGGGGGGCGCCTGGGTGGCTCAGTGGGTTAAGCCGCTGCCTTCAGCTCAGGTCATGATCCCAGAGTCCTGGGATCGAGCCCCATGTCGGGCTCTCTGCTCAGCAGGGAGCCTGCTTCCCTTCCTCTCTCTCCGCCTGCCTCTCTGCCTACTTGTGATCTCCGTCTGTCAAATAAATAAATAAAATCTTAAAAAAAAAAAAGAAAAAAAAAAAGAAAAGAAAAGATAGCGAGAGCTCACTACCCGGATCCCCCGTGACTTCGGTGAAGAGAGCATCTGTTCTTTCCTCACCCTTCCCCGTGGTCTGACCGAGGTGCCATGTGCAGTGAACCCCCCACAGTGTAGTAAAAAGGGAATATCCAGCACTCTCTGACCAGGCTAGCCCTAAATCACTTCCTCTCAGGGCACCTGGGTGGCTCAGTCGGTTAAGCGTCTGGCTCTCCGCTCCGTCTCAGGTCGTGATCTCAGGGTTGTGAGATGGAGCCCTGCGTTGGGCTCTGCGCTCGGTGCGAAATCGGCTGGAGATGCTCTCCCTCTGCCCCTCCCCCTGCTCTCGCTCTCTCAGAATAAATCTTTAAATTACTTCTTCTCTTTTCCAAACACATATTTGTTGTGAGGCCAAATAGTTTTCATATACTTCAGTCAAAATGACGTCTCTCGACAGACGGAATACAGAAGCCTATGCGAATCCAGATGCCTTTTCGGAAGCCAGACGTTTACAGAGATCTGCAGGGACAGACAACAGTGCTCTTTTTCTCGCAGAAGGACTTCTTTAAAAAAGAGAGTTACTTTTGGGCACCTGGGTGGCTCCGTTGGCTAAGCGACTGCCTGCAGCTCAGGTCATGATCCCAGAGTCGTGGGATCGAGTCCTGCATCGGGGCTCCCAGCTCGAGGAGGAGTCTGCTTCTCCCTCTGACCTTCTCCTCTCTCATGTGCTCTTTCACTCACTCTCTCTCTCAAATTAATGAATAAAAGTCTTAAAAAAAATAGAGTTACTTTTCATTATATATGTTGTTTATTATTATACTTTAAACTGAATTAATAAATGCTCAACATTTTTTTTCAGTTTTAATTTCTACTAAAGATCAACAGGTATAATGCATTCACACAAAAGCCCTTTGGAGGCCTCACTAATTTTTAGTCTTATAAAGGAGCCCTGAGACCAAAATGTTTGAGAGCTGCTGACCTTGACTCTTCCAACTGTGACAGCAATCAGAGATATAGACATGTTTTAAAATCACCATCAGTCATAGCCTCTATAATTGTTTACATTTTTTATTATTTTTATGTCACCATTATTTTCCAATTAGGACACAATTTGCTTTCACTATGACAAATTGGAAAATGCAGACAAAAATGAGGAAGACAATGTGAACCATAATTTCAGTTCCCCGAGATAAATACGGGGAACTTTTTTTTTTTTTTAATTTATTTTCAGTGTAACAGTATTCATTGTTTTTGCACCACACCCAGTGCTCTATGCAATCTGTGTCCTCTCCAATACCCACCACCTGGCTCCCCCAACCTCCCACCCCCCGTCCCTTCAAAACCCTCAGATTGTTTTTCAGAGTCCATAGTCTCTCATGGTTCACCTCTCCTTCCAATTTCCCTCAACTCCCTTCTCTTCTCCAACTCCCCTTGTCCTCCATGTTATTTGTTATGCTCCACAAATAAGTGAAACCATATGATAATTGACTCTCTCTGCTTGACTTGTTTCATTCAGCATAATCTCTTCCAGTCCCGTTCATGTTGCTACAAAAGTTGGGTATTCATCCTTTCTGATGGAGGCATAATAGTAGTGTATATGGACCACATCTTCCTTATCCATTTGTCCGTTGAAGGGTATCTTGGTTCTTTCCACAGTTTGGCGACCATGGCCATTGCTGCTATAAACATTGGGGTACAGATGGCCCTTCTTTTCACTACATCTGTATCTTTGGGGTAAATATCCAGGAGTGCAATTGCAGGGTCATAGGGAAGTTCTATTTTTAATTTCTTGAGGAATCTCCAACGTGGCTGCACCAACATGGGGAACTTTTTTTTTTGCATGTTTATTTTTTTATTTTTTATAAACATATATTTTTATCCCCAGGGGTACAGGTCTGTGAATCACCAGGTTTACACACTTCACAGCACTCACCAAAGCACATACCCTCCCCAATGTCCATAATCCCACCCCCTTCTCCCAACCCCCCTCCCCCCAGCAACCCTCAGTTTGTTTTGTGAGATTAAGAGTCACTTATGGTTTGTCTCCCTCCCAATCCCATCTTGTTTCATTTATTCTTCTCGTACCCACTTAAGCCCCCATGTTGCATCACCACTTCCTCATATCAGGGAGATCATATGATAGTTGTCTTTCTCTGCTTGACTTATTTCGCCAAGCATGATACGCTCTAGTTCCATCCATGTTGTCACAAATGGCAAGATTTCATTTCTTTTGATGGCTGCATAGTATTCCATTGTGTATATATACCACATCTTCTTGATCCATTCATCTGTTGATGGACATCTAGGTTCTTTCCATAGTTTGGCTATTGTGGACATTGCTGCTATAAACATTCGGGTGCACGTGCCCCTTTGGATCACTACGTTTGTATCTTTAGGGTAAATACCCAGTAGTGCAATTGCTGGGTCATAGGGCAGTTCTATTTTCAACATTTTGAGGAACCTCCATGCTGTTTTCCAGAGTGGCTGCACCAGCTTGCATTCCCACCAACAGTGTAGAAGGGTTCACGGGGAACTTTTTGGTGTGTTTCTTTGCAGTACCTTTTCCCACTTATTCAACACAGAAACACGGACTCGTAGACATAGGTAAACACCTGCAACAAGGGGGAACCTTCCTCTACATGAAGCCTGGTCTCTTGCTTTTTCCATTCCACATGACCTCGTTAGGATTTTTTCATCTATGAGATGTTCTCTGAAAAGGTATACTTTCATGCCAAAGTTTCTTCATGGATACAAAGCATCATTAGTTAAGTAAATTGTCTTTTTTTTTTTTTTTAAGATTTTATTTATTTATTTGAGAGAGAAAATGAACAGGGGGAGGGGCAGAGGGAGAAGCTGACTCGTCGCTGAGCTGGGACCTGGAGGCTGGGTGCTGCACTCCATCCCGGGACCCCGAGATCATGATCCGACCCAAAGGCAGACGCTCTACCGACTGAGCCACCTAAGTGCCCCAATTAAGTAAATTGTCTTAAAAAATTGTGAGGATCAAAACTTAGGTGGTTCCTTAAGGCCAACTGAATACAATGAAAGTTACACTTATTTAAAATAAAGTCCATGAACAACTAGCCCATTTTCTCAATCCAAAAAAAACTCCGATGAAAGCCTAGTGCATGTCAATCCCGAATAAATCCTAAGAGGCTCCTTCTTGGGCCCAAATTCAAGAGTGTGATTTTTCTCTCTGTGCGGGAGGACAAGGACACAGCTTGGGAAAATGTGAATCTGCTCTAAAATGTTCTGTTGTTTTTGTATGTCTCATCCTTGAGAGAAGACAATGGACACTTTCCACTCTGTAAGCAGAAACCGGCTTCATCCCAAGTTGACTGTCCAGCAGAAATCTGTCTTTAGACCATTCCCACTGTCTTTTGAAGAACAACGTTGAAAATCCAGAATGCCAAAACACAGGTTCCCGATTAAACCTTTCTTTAAACATGATTTCTCTGTGATTTTCTTGCTGGTGTTTGGAAAGGGACAGTCCACACCCCTGGAGGGCTGGCGTTGGGACTCAGGCAAAGCCCTTCCTGCCGCTGCGGTCTTCGAGTCTTGTCTGCAGGCTCTTCCCTTCCGCTGGGTGGCAGTGTTTCCCTTCCTAATCATCCTTGCTCTCCGGGAATTCTCAGCTTGCCTGGGAGGACGGGGAGGACCGCACACATCTCTTTCAGGAGAGTAAGCAGGAGTCGGTGGGGTGGTCATCCCCCTTCTTCGCCCGCCTCCCCAGTCCTGTTAACTATTGTTCTCTTGCAGAATCACCCTGAGAACATCAGGACTTACTGCCCTAGGTTGGTATGAATATATTTCCAAGGGAAAGTGTCTCGTGCTGGGGGTGTCTGTGTAAGGTGACACAGGAATATTCTCACAAGTCACTTGACTGTATTTGGGTGGCAGTGGCTGAGATGGGTGCCCACCACCCCTTCTTCCTGACCTTGTTCTAGGAGTCACCCCTCCCCCAACAGGGGCCACGCAGGAGCATCTGGCCCAGCCCGGCTTCACGGAGGGGCACAGAAGGGTGGGTTCACAGCAGAGGGATGTTACTGAGTCTGAAAAGCTGACACTTGATCGATGTTTGCATTGAATGAAATGTTCCGTGTGCATTGGGTTTCCATGTTGTGTAAAAAACTATCACACACTTAATGGCTTAGAATCACCTCTGTGGGTCTGAGGTCACACACGGTGTAACTGGGTTCTCTTCTCAGAGTCCCCTGAGGCTCAGATCAAGGTGTCCAGAAAGCTGCTTCTCATCCAGAGCTCATCCAAATCCACAATTTGGATTGTGGCCAAATTCAGAGTTCAGAGCCGTGCAGGGCTGCTTTCCTTGTTGACCATCTTGCCTGGAGCTCTTTTCGCTCTTAAAGGCTGCCTGCGCTCCGGGACACCTGTCCCCCTCTATCTCCAAAGCCATGGGGAATCATCCTTGTGTTGAATCGTCACACTGTGACCCTCCCTGACTTCTCTGTAGCTGATCTCTAAACTCGTCTGTAACGGCTTAGGTGCTTAGGTCAGACCCACCTGCACCCAATCCTTGTTTTACCTTAATTACATCTACAAAACCCCTTCACAGCAGCACCTAAATAGTGTTTGATCAAAGAACTAAGAGAGTATCTGTGACACCGGGGTGGTGGTGGGGAATCTCGGGGCGGGGGGCAGGAATTCTGTCACTGCCCCAGATAACAGTTCACGTGTCGGAAATAAGACATGCAAGCTTCCTGCTCTGATGGTGTTTCCATTTGTGACCAGGACGTTGGGCTGGGGACATAAGATAAATGAAGAAAGGAAGCAACAGGATACCTTCAGGGGGTGCTAAGTGCTCATGAAGAAAGTAAACGGGGAGGTGTTGGAATGGCAGGTGGCTGAAAGTCCTGGACATGGGCTCTTTAGCCAAGGCCTCTCTGGAAAGGGGACATGGAGCTGAGCTCTGGAGGGATGAGTTGAACCAACGATGCCAAGAGTTGGAGGAAAAGCCTTCCAGGTGTACGGGAGGGCAAAGGTGAAATTTTGAGGACTAGAAAGGGAGACCCAGGTGGCATGCGTGTCCCATTTCCTCGGTGGCTCCGTGCAGGTGGGCGGTGCTGTCTCCTCAGAACGACCCAGGTGAGTCTCCCTCAGCACCTGGTCTGCATGCAACAGGGGGCTGGCTCTGTATGTTCGGCTGGTTGGTTTCATGTAGGAAGGAGCGGAGGGTTTCACAAAGGTCTTTAAGTCCAGTCAGATTCCTGGTTCCACTGGACCAGGGAGCTGACGCCGGGCAGGGTTGGGTGGGGGGAAGGCCATGACTGTGTGTTTGCTCCAAATCAGTAAATGGCGCATGTTATGCTCACTGCTTGGACAGTTCCGATACTTCCCGCTGCCTCCCCACCCCGCCCCTGGCCCACCAAAGAGAGCCTTAAAGGAGTTTAAAAGGATTTGAGCAAGTCATGACCGACGGATGAAAAGGCTGGAGAAAAGAGACTTTAATCTGCACCCCATGCCCCTGTACCCTGGGTTCACAGCACCCACAGGCTTTCCCAGTGATGCACAGTGGCCCCAAGCTCAGCATCAAGCTCTGAGGGCTGCCCTTCCATTTGTACTTGAACTTGTCTATTTGTGTGAAGTGGAGTAGTAGCGACATCCCTATTTGATGTCTTGATTTGAGGTACAAATTAAAGGTGTGTCTTGGGTGAGTTATGTCAAAATGAGATGGATTTTTATGCAAATAGCTGATCTGAGAGCTGAGCCCTGAAATCACATTGGGAGGGGGAGGGAAGGGAGAAGAGCCGTGAAGGGTCTATAAAGACCGTAGATGTTCAGGGTTCCACTCCGTAGGGGACCCTCTGGGAAACTTGGGGAGGCACATCTGAGCAATGTGCCTTGTGGGTCAGAGACTCTGGGGATTGCTTCTCTGACCCCGTCCCTCATTGGTTAAGAGCAGCTCCTGTGGGCATTAGCTCCCTGGTACCCTTGACCTGGCCTACCCGGGGGCTGAGCATACTTCTCGGGTCAGTGTGACACTTCAAGACAGAGAGACGTCTGTACCTGGCGAAGGAAGGCGACCATGTACACAGGAACTGAAGCTGCGGGCAGTCTTTGGGTTGGGCTGGCGGGGGAGGGGGGGATATTGATGGGGCTCAGGACACTGGGTATGCTGCTGGGGAAAGCAAGCTATGTTTTCACTTTGTCCTTGCGTGGAGCCCTGTTGGTGGAGAGCCACATGGGGGCAGGCGTATACTAGGCTAAGGCTGCAAGCTGGTTCTCTTCTCGGCAACCAAAAGGGGCTGTCAGACTCCTGTGCTCTCTGTGATACCGATTCGACGACCGTTCCCTTACAGTGCGGCTGGGCACAAACTTCACCACTTGTCTGAACTTTGACTTCCCAGTCTGAAGAGTGGGGATATACCTCTTCCTCACTGTGATGCAGTAAAGATTTAAAGAGATGGTAAATGTCAGCATGAAGATGCCTCATAAGCTTCTTCCTTTCCCTGCCTCCTCTGTGCTTTTGTTCTTAGGAATATTCATTCTCTTCTTACTGGGGGAGGAGATGAACAGTCCTCTCCTTTTACAAAGGGTTGGCATATTATAAGGACTTACAGAAGATGGTAAAGTTTCCGGATCCGTGGAATGGCTCGGACCCGTGGGTGTCCCACTGTTCATCTGACTTGAAGCTGGTCAGCTCCGTAAGGTCTGCAGACTGTGGGGGTCAGTCACGGTTCCGTCTTCATGCTGGAGTATTTCCTTCCAACTTGTGACAGTTCTCCAGGCTGGCCATCACGCATCCCTGACGTTTACACTGTGGACAACAGTCACAGAGGGGGACATAGTCCCCAGTGGCAACCGAGGAGTGACTGTTCTCAGAGCCACTCTTTCTAAAAACAAGGCCGGTTATCACTTTCGAGAATACTGGCTTGGCTAAGTGACCCTGGACGGGCTGTGTGATCATTCTGAACCCCACTTTCCTTATCAGGAAAATAGGGATGGATAAAACTTAGCCTGCAGATGCAGGCAAGTGTTAAATGATGTGGAGTGAGAGCTCTGGGACATCATCACCATTGGTGAGTCCTGACAAATATGCTTGGCACAGCATCCTGTTAATGTGACCCCAGCCGTGGCAGAGTCACTTACCAGAGTGTTCCCTTTTCTGAACATAAGAGATCCACGAAGTTTCAGTCTTTTTGACCTGGTAGCCCTGCAGGGGCATGAACTGCTCACAGCCCCATCAGAGGCCTCGGCTGGTTGCCAGCACCCAGCCAGCATCTCTGGTTGGAATATAAGCAGGATAACCAGTGGGACTCTCAGAAGAGTCTTGGGTCTGCATAACCTGAAACCTGGGCAGAGGGTTCCATTCCCTCAGATGCTGCCCTTTCAATTAACCTGTGCTGAACAACATCATTCAGTCCATCTCAACGGTCTCAAACAGTTAGGTCTTTTCTCTTGGGATCAAAATAAAACCTGTTTCTCATGAGAGGTTACAGAGAAGATAGACTAGAAGGATCCAGACTGGTCACTCAGCCATACTGTCCACCCTTACATCACTCTTCCCACAGAGCTGTTTATGGAACTGCCTCTCAGCCCTTCCCTCTCACTGACGTCATCATGAAATTGGAGGACTCAGACCTGGGGTGGGGGAGTGTGCATGTGCGTGCATATGCGCATGTATGCATGGGCACGTGCACTTACAGATATCGGAAAGGAGCATTTCCAACACTCCAGGAAACCCTCTTGGGCTCCTTTCTCACTCACGTCCCATCCAGGTGTCACTGCTGTGCTGACCTCTAGCACCTTGCTTTTGAACTTCATGTACGTGGGATCACATGGTTTGCACTGTTTTGTGTCTGGGCTTCCTTTGCTCACTGATGTGTCTGTTCGACCAATTTATATTGTTGCTTGGCTCAGGAAGCAAGTGTGTGGCTCTATTTGCTAGTGGTTAGTAATGAGTGGTGCCACTCTCACTTCTGTTCTTGATGCCCATGCCCATGGATCTTCACTAAGTCAAAAACAGCCCCATATGTTGGGTGCTGATTCAGACCATGTACAGCCCCCCCAAAGAGCCTTGCCCCAGCCCTGTAGGGGTTGCCTGTCAGCTAACACTATGACTTCCTCTTCCACTGTAGTGTGAGGTCAGCTGCTTCAGGATCATGGTAAGACCAGTGAATTCCATGATATGACCCCACTGACTACTCTCCATTTGTCGTGTTAGTGAGGGCAGTGCTAGCTACTGTAACAGAACAGACCCACCCTGGAGCCTCAGTGGCAAACACACCAGATGCTTCTTTTTTGCAGGCTTACAGTTCAGTCACCAGTGGAGTGTGGGTCCCAGACTGATGGGTACGGTGCCATCTTTAACACCTGCTAGCAAATGAGGAGAGAGAGAGAGAGAGCAGAGGAACAAGAGCAAATCTTGCAAGCATAGGAGCTGGCGTAGATCACTTCTCTTCATGTATTTGGGCCACAACTCAGGTATGTGCTTACAACCAACTGCAAGTGAGTATGGGAATCACAACAAACTGTGTGCACATCCAGGGAATGGGGGAGGTGGGCTGAGAAATAGCAGCCCTGCCTCTGCCACAGGAGGTTTCCACGATAGACCTTCAGAGTTCAGGCAGTAGAATGCTGGCTCTGGAAGGGATCATAGAGGTCATGTAGCTCACTGGTTTTCTACCAGGATTGTGCCATCCTCTTAGGGACCATACGACCAGAAATGTGTGGTGTTGTCTTGATTATGACAATCAGTGACAACCACTCACTAGTGGCGGTGGCTAGGGGCTGGGAATGGTAGACTTCCTGCAATGTGCAGTGCAGTCCCAGGCAGGGAACCATGACCTCCACTGATTCATTTTATAGGGGAGGTAAAGCCTAAGGTGGGAAGATGCCTGTCTGTGGTCACGGTGTGTCCTGGGACAACAACTCAAGTGCCCTATTCTGGGTCCAACGTCTATACCCCTCCAACACAAGACACAGTGGTTAACAGTGCATGTTTGGGAGCCAGACAACCTGAGTTTAGATCCCGGCTCCAGTATGTTCTATCTGTGTGATGCTGGGCGGATGACTTACTAATCTCATTTTCTTCATCTGTAAAATGGGAGTAACCTGATTACTTGTCTCATAGACTAGTTTTTTGAGAATAAGAATGAGTTAATTGTTGACTGAGCAAAGAGCCCAGAACAGTGCCTGGGACATGGGGACCACTCCTTAAATGTTGGGTGTCAGTATTTCTCACAATATTTGTATGTAACTGTTATCATGAAAATGAATGCCATTTCCCTTCTTTTAATGAGTTTTAATGAGGTATAATGTATTTGTAGAAAAGTTGACATAGTGTAAGGATGCAAATTAATGAATTTCCACCAACTGGGCTAACCCTTATTATCAGCATCCAGATCAGTATCAGAAGTTGCTGGTACCTGCAAAGCTCCCTTTTTCTCCCTACCAGTCACATCCCCCACAAAGGATAAATCATTATTCTAAATTCTAACAGTGTGGATTCTTTCATGCCAACTTTTGTACTCTATATGCATGGAAACACATAGCATGCACTTTGTGTGTGTCTGACTTGTTTCACTCGACATTGTATTTATGAGTTCTGTACCTCTCAACTCCTCCCCTCTCCCTCTCTCCTTGTTTACTGGGAGGGACTAAAGTGCTGGTACAGAGGGAAAATAGATGGGTGGTGACTTAACAAGAATTTTTAAAAGGAAAACATGCTACTTAGATCAAGAGGGGGGTGCCTGGCTGGCTCAGTGGGTTAAGCCTCTGCCTTTGGCTCAGGTCATGATCCCAGGGTCCTGGAATCGAGCCCCACATCGGGCTCTCTGCTTGTCAGGGAGCCTGCTTTCCCCTCTCTCTCTGCCTGCCTCTCCTCCTACTTGTGATCTTTCTCTCTCATAAACAAACAAATAAATAAATAAATAAATAGATTAAGTAAGAGGATTTGGTGAGCTTTTCTGTCTTATTTAAAATCCTGACATTTAAGAAGAGACAAACCATAAGTGACTCTTAATCTCACAAAACAAACTGAGGGTTGCTGGGGGGAGGGGGTTTGGGAGAAGGGGGTGGGGTTATGGACTTTGGGGAGGGTATGTGCTTTGGTGAGTGCTGTGAAGTGTGTAAACCTGGTGATTCACAGACCTGTACCCCTGGGGATAAAAATATATGTTTATAAAAAATAAAAAATTATATTAAAAAAAAAAAAAAAGGCCAAACCATACTTAGCATCTTTTCTAGGCTGTTGCTAGACAAGATGCTCGTTCAATAGAGCTATTTCATCTCCTTCTACAACTTTTTCCTGATAATTCTATTTGTCATAACTGAAGGTTCATTTCTTTATATAATGAAAACACACTCTAAGTACAGCAATTTTTCCACTCTGAGAAAAATGATCTCTGCTGCCTGTACACTTTGTGAGGTGGCCCTAAATGACCCCTCTGTTTCTTTCCCCTAGCATACCTCCATGCAGGCCTGTTGGTATATTCCTGTGAATAATAAATAAAAGTCTGTTGACTTGAATCGATACTCATCTTTATTTTCCAGTAGGAGTCATTGTCTGTTTAATTTCAGGATGTAGATGTAATAATTTCTCTCTCTTTCACTGTAGCTGCAAAACCAATTCTGAGCTAATGATTCAACAAGGTAAGAAGTCACCAAAGACTTGCCAGACATTTCAAGAGAGGTGCAATATAAAGTTTAAAGTATATTGTGGACATTGCTGCTATAAACATTCGGGTGCACGTGCCCCTTTGGATCACTACGTTTGTATCTTTAGGGTAAATACCCAATAGTGCAATTGCTGGGTCATAGGGCAGTTCTATTTTCAACATTTTGAGGAACCTCCATGCTGTTTTCCAGAGTGGCTGCACCAGCTTGCATTCCCACCAACAGTGTAGGAGGGTTCCCCTTTCTCCGCATCCTCGCCAGCATCTGTCATTTCCTGACTTGTTGATTTTAGCCATTCTGACTGGTGTGAGGTGATATCTCATTGTGGTTTTGATTTGTATTTCCCTGATGCCGAGTGATATGGAGCACTTTTTCATGTGTCTGTTGGCCATCTGGATGTCTTCTTTGCAGAAATGTCTGTTCATGTCCTCTGCCCGTTTCTTGATTGGATTTTTTGTTCTTTGGGTATTGAGTATACACAATGGAATACTATGCAGCCATCAAAAGAAATGAAATCTTGCCATTTGCAACAACATGGATGGAACTAGAGCATATCATGCTTAGCGAAATAAGTCAAGCAGAGAAAGACAACTATCATATGATCTCCCTGATATGAGGAAGTGGTGATGCAACATGGGGGCTTAAGTGGGTAGGAGAAGAATAAATGAAACAAGATGGGATTGGGAGGGAGACAAACCATAAGTGACTCTTAATCTCACAAAACAAACTGAGGGTTGCCGGGGGGGAGGGGGTTTGGGAGAAGGGGGTGGGATTATGGACATTGGGGAGGGTATGTGCTTTGGTGAGTGCTGTGAAGTGTGTAAACCTGGTGATTCACAGACCTGTACCCCTGGGGATAAAAATATATGTTTATAAAAAATAAAAAATTAAAAAAAAAATCTAGAAGGCATTGGAATACAAATAGCAAAAAAAAAAAAAAAAAAAAAAAGTTTAAAGTATATATTCCACAGAGAGATTCATTAATAACTCAACAATTCAGCCAGGGAGGAGGAGTTGTGAGTTATAACCTGCAGCTACAATGGCATCCAGTTTGTGGCTGAATCTGGGATTGCTGCCAGGTGAGATGGAATGGTTGTCCAAGGTGATTAAGATAGAGTAAAGGGCAGGAAATTTTTCGTAAAGAAATAGTGAAGGAAGTTGCTGTTGGATAAGGAAGTGAAGAAGATAAGGCCTGATGGTAGAAAAAGCAAAGGATTGGACTAGTTTCTCTTCATCTTTGCAAGAACTTACTTTTTATGTTCACATGTCATTGTAGAGTTAGACGTTTTGAGAATTCTTAATAATTGCCCATATATGATCTCCCTGTTTCCCTGTACACACCTGTGGCTCCAATCATTCTTGCACAAGTGACTCCCAGATCTGTGTCTTGAGCACATCTCATCTCCTGTGCTCTGAATCTGTAGATCCAAATGCTGGCTGGGCATCTCCCTCTGATGTCTTGCCATCATCTCTGTGGGTAATATGCCCAGAGATAAGTCCAGCATTTCTACCCTTTTCCTGTCAAATCCATTTCATACTGTCTTATGTGACTTGATAAATGGCACTACCCACTTTCTCAAGCTCAAGCTATGAATCTGGAAGTCAATTTAAATCAAAGGAAGTCAACTCTCCTCTCTCTATTTCTTCTCACATCTTTCATTATTGCCAAATCTTGCCCATTCTACCTTCCAAATACTGCTTAAGTTCAACTGGTCATTCTTTCAATTCTCATCACCTCTAGGGAATTTGATTCCTTTCTATTTCTTAACCAAATTATTCCAGTAGTCTTCCAAGTAGTCATCTGATCTCCAGTTTGACCAGATGGGTCTTGTCAATCTACCTTGTGCACTGATGCTATAAGGATCAATGTCAAATCATATCCGAGTCTAATAATGTATACAAAAAACTATACACAACAACCAAATGGTATTTGTTCCAGGTATGGAAAATTGGTTCACGAATCAAACATTAGTCAATGTAATCTACCATATCAGAAGGCTAAAGGAAGAAAAATCATATGATCATATCAAATTGATGCAGAGGACAAATTTGACAAAATTCAACACCCATTTATGATTTAAACTTAGAATTGAGGGTGACATCCTTAACTTGATACAGAACTTCTACAAAAGCCTGACATCTAACATCATTCTTGATGACGAGGGACTGGATTCTTCCCTCTAAGATTGGCAGCAATGGAAGGAATGTCCTCTCTCCCCATTCTTATTCAACATCCTAGTGGAACTCATAGCCAGTGGAATACAAGAAAAAGAAATAAATGTATACAATTTGGGAAACTTTACTTCATGTAATATGCAAAACTTCTAAATATGCAAAAATACAGAAGATATAGAAGAAAGTCTATGTGACTTTGGCTTTGGCGATGAGCTTTTAGATACAACAACAAAAGTGTGATTTGTGAAAGAAAGATTGAAAGGTTGAAACTGATAACAAAAAACAAAAACCAAAAAACAAAACTTCTGTCCTGGAAGAGATACTGTTAAGAGAATAAAAATACAACACCACAGACTGGGAAAACATTTGCAAAACACATATCTGATAAAAGCCTTGCACCCAAATAATACAAAGAACTTTTACAACTCAAGAATAAGAAAATAAACAGCCCAATTTAAAAACTGGGCAAAAAATCTGCACAGAATCTCACCAAAGAAGATACATGGATGGCAGGTAAGTCTAAGAAAAGATGCTCAAAATAATTTTTCATCAGTGAGATGCAAGGCAAAACAAAAATGAGATTCCAGTATATATCTATTAGAATGGCTAAAATCTGAAAAATGGAGAAAACCAATTGCTGACAAAGATGTGGAACAACAGGAATTCTCATTCATTACTGGTGGGAATGCAAGATGGTGCAGTCATTTTGGAAGACAGTTTGGCAATTTCTCAGAAAACTAAATATCATCTTTATAGGTTATTTAACTATTATGCTTCCAGGCATTTTCTCAATGGATCTGAAAACTGATGTGCACACAAAAACCAGCACCTAAATATTTATCACAGTTTTACCAAATTATCAAAAGCTTTAAGCATTCCATGTGTCCTTAAATAGGTAAATGGTTAATTAAGGTGTGCTACATCCAAGTTATGGCATTTTATTCAACAATAAAAAAATGAGCTATTGAGCCATGCAAAGACATGGATACATCTCAAATGCATTTTTATAAGTAAAATAATAATAATAGCACATACTGTATTATTCCATTGATGTGGCAGTCTAGAAAAAGCAGAACCATAGAGGTGATAAACCACTCAGGGTTACCAGGGGGTTAGGTGGAGTAGCATTAACTAGATGAGACACAGGAATTGTTTTAGGGTGGTGAAACTATTCTGTACAGTACTTCAGTGCTGCATGCATGATACTACAAGTTTGTCAAAACCCATAAAACGTCATGAACCTTAATATATGCAAGTATTAAAAATTATGTAAGAAGTTGGAGGATCCCAGGATGGAATGCAGAACATGATAAAATAATCTAACTGCATTAAAATGTATAGAACCACTTCACTGAAGGGGTGGGGGTAAAGGTAGTGGCCTAAGTGACTTAGGAAATGAGTAGAGTCTGTAGGACTGAAGGCAAAAGCAGCTACATACACAGTGTACTTTAGCTGCTAATGTCGTTTCTGAGAGGGTATGCATTAGTGATTCTAAAACCACTATACATGCATATGAGAATTTAGCAATTAAGGAAATGGATGGTTGCTGGTGGGAGCCACTTTTTTTTTCACTTGGTCATTGGAACCTCTCTCACTTGGTTCTTTTTTCCTATTGACATACCCTTCAATATTGTGGGATTTTTTTTTTTTCCTGGAGCACTTCCTAAACTGTTTGGCACTACAAAGTGTTCCAGACTCATCTTGTACACTTTATGCACCAGTCCTAGAATCTGCCATCTCCTCAAAGAACCCTGGTTCCTCTCATTGGAGGAGATGTGCTTGTCCCTACCAGGGTGTTATTGTTTGTAACAGGTCCTTTTTGCCAACAGAATATATTTATGTATACTAATCTATGAATATACACATATTTTAAAATATTTCTGTATGGATCCATCAGTAGCTACATTTAGCTAAACATGAGTTCATTCTGATGTTTCTAGCTCTAATCCATTACCACATGAGAAACTGTCATAGCCAAGAGGAGTCTAAGGAGACACGACAACTAAATGACATATGGTATCCTGTATGGGATCTTGGAACAGAAGAAAGACACTTTGAACAACCAAAGGAGATCTGAATAAAGTATGAACTTCAGTTGAAAATAATTATCAATATCAGTTCATTGACTGTGACAAGTGTAACATACTTTATTAAGATGTTAAGAAGAGATTTTGAATACAGGAATCACACAGACCTGTACCACTGGGGATAAAAATATATGTTTATAAAAAATTAAAAAATTAAAAAAAAATTAAAATGAATACAGGAATCACAGGAACTCTCTGTACCATCTTTGCAGGTTTTTAGTAAGTCTAAACGATTCTGCAATATAAAAGTTTAAAAATTAAAAAAACATTCCATTTCACAAAGCAATTGTGATAGGGTCATTCCCCCTGCTTGGGATCCTTCAATGGCTCCCCATATCTACTGGGTAGGATGAACTTCTTACATGGTGTACAAGGTGCCTCCTAATGAGAACTCTGTGTACATTGTAACTCTTGTCTCTCTTGTCTCTCATGTTAATTCTGTGCACCAACCACATCAACCTACACGGGGATCCCCATACACGCTATGTTTGTTCACATTCGCATGTTGTTAGACATCATGTTCTCTATGCATTGAACTCATTTTCCTCATTGCCACTATATCATGTGAAGAGTTCCTAATGCCTAGCTTTCATGCTGTTTACATGAAGACATGACTTTAGAGCTCTGTCTGAACCTGGAAAAATTCACATCTCTCCTCTTTCTCCTCACTGCCCCTTACAACCTCAGAATGGTTATCTGTCTTAAGGATGGTCAAGATCCACTGTGTCCTTTTCCCTGGCTCTATTGGCCTCTTCTGGTAGATTCAGATACCCATATCCTTCCTCCTCATTGGCCCTTTCATGTCCTTTGGCTCTACACAGCCTCTAATTTGACACTCCTTCCTCCCAAATCCTAAAATCCATCCACCATGCTCTTGGAGCTCATCACAATCCCCTCCATCTTCAACTCTCTTCTCACAGGTTTCATGCCTGATGGAAACCTGTTTCACATTCAAGTAGCTATTTCTTTAACTGCCCCATTAGTGACAGCTTTTTCCTACCCATAATATCTTCCATTGTACTGGGCTATGAGATGGGATATTCTCCTCTCTTCTCACTAATGTTCTATACCACTATTGCTCTCTCCTTCCTAAAATCTTCCTGCTTGAACCTTATGTCTTCAGATTTAAAGTACCCACTAACACTCTTTGCCACCACCCAAACCAAGGACATTCCTCTTCATTACTTGAAGATGTAGACCCTGGCTCCCCACCATTCTCTCCAACCCTGCTTCTCCTAATGCCTAGTGATTTCAATGTGTGCAAGAATGGCTCTGCAGAATCCTGAGCTCTCAGCCTCTCACCCTAGTCTTATCCAGTGACCTTGTCCTCTGCTCTGCCTCAGCTTCCCTGAACTCATCAATATCTATACTTGCATTCCCTCTGTGTCTCATTCTATTCAGATCATAGTCTCTGATCTTCATATTTCTATCCTCAAATGCCCTGAATCCAACAATTATTCAAGCCACTGGGACCTTATCCTGATCATCTATTCAGGGCTCTTCTTGTCCCTCATATCATCACTTTTCTATCAATTTCCGTTCTGTAGAGACCATCTCATAATTGATACCTTGCACATAACCATGGTTCTTTTGCTCTTATTTCCTTTTATTGCATTCACCTTGCCAAGTTCCAGCCATGGCTGCTGACAGATTTCCATCTTTCTTGCATACCATATCAATCTATGAACAAAGCCTGCAGGCTCTTCCTTCCAAATCTATCCAGAAGCTAATCATGTTCCCCACTTCTGTCACTGTATGAAGGCAGGGACATTGTTGTTGTTGTTGTTTTCCACCAATATAGCCTTCAAATCTAGAAGAGTCCTTGTCAAAATTTGTCTGGACAAAAGCTCTGGGTATCCTTCAAGGCTTAGATTACATGTCACTTTCTAAAGAAAGCCTTACCAGACTCTATGTTTCATAGGCTCCCAAGATGAGCTGGCCATTCCCTCCTCTGTTCTCCCCAGTGCTCTGCACTGAGAGCTTTATAGTTGCTTACGGGTCTCTCTGACCCAGCCCTCATCCCACACTAGTCTGTAAGACTCAGACACAGACCAGGTCTTCTCTTCCTCAGAGCCCTGGTGCCAACCACAACTCTTGGCACATAGAAATGGCTAATTATAGACTGGCTCAGTTGGTGGAGTGTGCGACTCTAGATCTCGGGACTGTGAGTTTGAGCCCCACATTGGGTGTGGAGATTACTTAAAAATAAAAAAGTATTTTGAAAAGTTACTGATAGGACAAAATTATTTAACTTATGTGAAAGCACTTGACAAACATCCACCTGAGTCATTCTTTTATTTATTTTTTAATCACTTATTTTAAAAAAATATTTTATTGGATTTGTCTGGAACTGCTGTCCTTCTTTTTATTCACTGTCATGGTTTTAGCCAGCCCTTGTCTATTTAGCATATTTTTCCACATCTCATTTCCTCTGCTCCCAAAACTGCAGTACAATTTTCTCTGATGGATGCTGTTTCTCTGCACAAAATAGCAGAGGTTTTGGGCTTATACACCTGAGTTCTCTGGGCTCAGGTAGGGTTCAGAAGGATATCGGGAGCTCAGCTGCCAGAGGATGAAGGTGCTTGGCAACAAATGAAGCATGGGGAAATGACAGACCATTTCAGAATGGCAGGCAAGATGAGAGCCATTGCCACTCTGCTGCTTTAATAGGCAGTTTCTGGACCTGTTCTGTGAGTAGCCTCACTTGCAACCTCATCTTGTTTGAATTTATATCTCTCAGGACTGGAATTAGCATTTTCATCAGATTTCTCCAGTGACAGGAGACTTCATCACATAGTATGAAAATAATTCTCTAGAATAGACATGTGAAGTCAGCTTCCTTTAATTTTGTTTTCTTTACCTGCCCCTGCACAGAAAATGAAATTATTATCTCCAGTGAGACTGCGTCTTTCCTAACAAAGCTTTACCATGATGAAACAGGATTACCAGGCGTAGTAGAAGTTGACAAGTTATTTTGGTTCTTTGCTTAAGCAGATTTATCTTGGTAAAAACAGTTTTTGCCTCTTTTTTAGGTTGTATTTTATATTCTAGTTGGAGGAGAGTATAATAAAGGAAGAGAGAAAGTAAGAGAGAGAGATCTACAGAAATATTTTTGTATCATGAAGAATCTAATGCTCTAGTTGTTTTAACATATTCTATTGTTATTATTTTTAGTAAAATGGAGGGAGTCTTTTAAGAAATCAGGTTTAAAATTGTTGAGCCATCTTGTGTCACTCTCCCAGGGAGATCATGGAGAGCAAGTCTTCAAGAGAACTGAGGACAGTTGGGGGTGTAGGGGCACAGCCACAGGGACTGTTTCAACATAGCAAAGAGGAGAGGCAGGAAGAGCACTGATAATTACTGCAGGGAACTTGGGGGATTCACTGGAAGCATTTTGCCCCCAAATGTGCTTTTTAGCCCTTTGATGGCCTTGTAGAAGCTGGAATTCATTGAATCAAAGTCATAAGGAGAGCCTGCATCTGTCCTTGGATGGGAGCAAGTTAAATGGAGGGCAATGATGGGGATCTGGATATCATCCTGATAATGCAAGGCTCGACCCAGCACCTCCCCAGCACCCCAGAGAGCGACTGTCCCCTCTGAGTACCTGTTCCAGGCCCTACCAAACCCCAGCTCTGTGACCTTGTGTAAGTTTCACCATCCATCAGGCTTATCCCTAGGATAGACAAGTTAATGTTTGTGAAAAATTTGGAATAGTGCTTGGCACATGGCAAGAACTATGTGTACATCAAATAAAATGCCCCCCCCCCTTTTTTTTTTTGCCTTGTCCAAGAACTATTTTTTTCTATTCCTTTTCTATAAACTTTTCCATTTCACTTCATTTATCTTGGAAGGAAACTTTATGTCATTCTTGAAAATGAAGAACTATGTTGCAAAAAGAAGCTACCTAAAAATAAAAACAAAACAATGTTATTAAATTCTAGCTATATTCTGTGCTCTGAGTCAGGCTCTGAGCCTGACACCTCCTTTTCTTTGTTAGAAGATGAGATTAGCTAATGCTTGGGCATTAAAGATACAATAGTACCAAAATGAAACTTTCCCTTTGGTGCGATCACAAGGATCAAGGGAGACAGAGAGTTATGATAATTGTAGCATAAGTTTTAATAATATTTAATCTCCCCTAAAATAATCTCAAAATCATCAGTATCTTGTGGGCATGTGTCCCTTACTATGGGAAACATTAAAAAACACACCCACCTCTTGTCGCTCAGAAGGAGATGGAATGTCAAGCACACAGCACCGTCTCTGTTTCCGTGCACTGGTTTGTTTAAAGATTTATTTCCTTTAGAGACAGAGAGCACGTGATTGAGGGGGGTGAGGTGGGGGACAGGGGAGAGTCAGAGGGAGAGAGGGAAAGAGAGAGAGGGATGGAATCTCAAGCAGACTCCACGCTGAGAACCAAGCCCTCATGGTCCATCTCATCCCTCTTGAGATGGTGACCCGATCTGAAACAAAGAGTTGGACGGAGAGGACGGAGCCACCCCAGGCGCCCCTGCACTGGTTTGTTTAAAAGCAGGAGATGGTTCTGAAATCGGATGCTTCTGAAATCGGAACCCGAGGTTCCCTGCTGAGAAATCCAATGGTTAGTTATGCTACAGTTCTGGCGGCTTTGCCTAACCCACATAAGAGGCCAGGGAATTGGGGATAAAAGGCAGGAATGCAGAATTAGCCTGTGCACTTAGGGCTAAAACTGGGATCATGTTCTCCGTAATTTTGTTTTTTTAGTTCAAACATGGAATTTTTATTTTTTTAATTTAGTTTTTTCAGTGTTCCAAGATTTATGTTCTCTGTATTTTGATGTTACAAATCTACTAGTTTGAGTTTCTTTAAAAATTCTGGGTATAGATTTACATAATGTTGTCTGTGTGAAGAACAAGTTCCTATTTCCAAAGGGGAAACTGAGAAAGATTCTCTCTAAAGAATGGGTCTTTCATCCAGAGAACACAGACTTGCCAGAGAAGCCTAAAAGGAAAGCGAGTGTTCATGACATCTCCCAGGCACCCCCACGG
Organism: Mustela nivalis; assembly: GCF_964662115.1. Classification (NCBI taxonomy): domain Eukaryota; kingdom Metazoa; phylum Chordata; class Mammalia; order Carnivora; family Mustelidae; genus Mustela; species Mustela nivalis. The sequence goes on along the minus strand of NC_139021.1, from coordinate 16,212,661 downwards.
CCACAAGGGGAAGAGTAAAGGGCCATAGCTCTCAACATCCCAGACCCAGGGTGATCCTCCTTGATGGTGGGGCTTGACTCCACAGTGTGAGGGTCCCTGGGGAGCTGGCTCAGCCTCATTCTAGGGAAAAGGCACAACTGCTTCCACAGGTCCTGCCCCACCTGCCGGCAATGATGGGAACGATGTGTCACTACCTCATTTGCATCGTAGAAGAGTCATCAGGGGTCCCCTTCTCTTTGGGGCCTGTTGACCCTATTGATGGATCTTCTCTGCATCCATCATGGGTCACCAACCAGCCATGACCTTCACATCTGTGCCAAAAGGCAATCACGTTTCACACCTTTTCAATCCCTGCCTTTGTACTGAAATTCAAACAACGACACTATAACCAAATTGCATCATCCTTCTTTTAATTTAAGGCCTGTAGATTTCAACTCATTTAGGCAATCCTTTGCGGATCAGAGGAAGAAAATCATCTAGGAATGTGATATTAACTTAAAGCGCATTGGGTTCATAATGGGATTGTCTTAAAACCCTGCCTGGTAAAACCACACTTTTTGTTGTTGTTGTGGTTGTTTTTTCTCCCAAAGCCTTTAATGACCAAAAGTGGTGTTTTTTTAAGACTTAATTTTTGGGAGCAGTTTTACGTTTATAGCAAAATTGAGCAAAAGGTACAGAAAGCTCCTGTATGCCTCCGGCCCCCACACATGCACAGCCCCCTTCCCATTACCAACGTCCCCCACTCTAGCGGTCCATTTGTTACAATCGACGAACAGGCAGAGACACATCATTATCACGCAGAGTCCGCAGCTTACACCAGTGTTCACGTTCCGTGTTGTATGTTCAGTGGGTTTGGACAAATGACTGATGACACGAATCTTACATTATAGTATCATACAGAGGAGTTCGCTGCCCTGAAAATCCTCTGTGCTGTTTTGAAATAGATTCTAGTAGATTTGGTTATTCCAGTGTAAAACAAAGGAATGAGGCAAGAGAGCCCACCGGCACGAGACCACTCAGCTGCCCATCTCCTCGATGTGAGCCTCAGAAGCCTGGAAAGGACAAGTGGGTGTGGTGAGTGAAGAGCAAGGACCGGGTGGGGAGCAGCTGCAGAGAGGCTTCCAGGGCTGGGCGCACCGGTTCTGATCTCTCAAGTGCAGTGTCCGTGTCCGGTTGGTTCATCCGTTCATGCCGTCACTCCACAAATATTTATGGAGCTCTGACTACATGTTGGGGGAACACAGTCGTTAAACAAGAGAGACAAAGTGTCTTCCCAGAGCTTATGACCTTGCGGCGATGAGGGGACCAAAGCATAAATACATAGATAAGAAAGTTTCTGATGGTGCCAGGTGTTAAAATATGGCAAAAATGACAAGGCAGGAGAAGAGGGCTCTGGTAGTTAAGAGGGTCAAAGAAGGCCTCCCCAAAAAGACATTCAAGCTGGGATAGGAACAAACAGGGCTGAGCCGGGCTGAGAAGTCAGGGAAAGTGCTTTCCTGACGGAGGATCTGCAAGCTCGGGAGCGAGCAGGTGGGAGCCGCCAGTCACATTTGCATTTCTGGGGTCCAGCGCTGGACTGACTCTCAGGAGGTGCTCTGAGAATCCTGAACATATCCTGCTTTAGAGTCTGCCTCTGAGGAAGGAGACAGAGCAAACAAACATTGCCATGCAGGTGTGAAAGAGCTTCGAGTAACCCGCCATCGGTGGGTGACCAGGGAATCAGCTGGAGGACATTGTGACTTTTGAGTGGTCCCTGAGACATACAGGCACGAGACATAGAAACAGATACTTGGTGGCATTTGCTGACAAAAGGAAGGCCAGACAGACATCTGGGGATACTGAATGGCACAAAGTGATGGTGATTCAGATTCATGTTGATGTCTTTTCAGGTCCTTTTACACATTAAGTTGTATTTTGAACACACATTTATTGAGCTCCTATGAGATACCTGCCATGGGCAAGACCAGTGCCTGCCCTAGGAGCCCATGGAGAAGCCCTGGGGAGAGCTGTGCGGCTTACTCAAGCCTCGAATCACGACGGTGTGTTCTGAAGGCTATGATGCCCTGCCTGGAGGCTCTGGGTCACAGGGAACATGCATGTGCTGCCCAGGAGGTAGGTTGTGCCCCTAGTGGGGTGTCTCGGGAGGGCAAGGCTTATCATCCCTCTAAATGGTTCTCCAGTCTTGGGAGGGAGGCATGATTATCCACACTGCAGATTAGAAAGTTGAGGCAGTGACCATGAAGGTAGCAGAGACACATCCAGGATCACACGCATGACCTCTGCCCCAAGGCCAGAGCCCCTCCCTGGGCCATGCAGCTTGGCTGGACTGGTGGCCAGGGAAGGACAGAGAAAAGGGAGTGGCAGAGGTGCTCTGCTGGGATCCACAGTGTGGGCTGCTCCGGCTCTGTGGAGGGTTCCAGTTTTTCTTGACCAGAGGATTTTTGATGTTGCAACTATTTATGCGTGTGTCAGTCCAGGTCCCTGTACAAATAGATGGCCCGCTCGGAATGAAGGGAAATTTAAAGGGACTTTTTTTTTTTTTTTAAAGACTTTATTTATTTGATAGAGATTACAAGTAGGCAGAGAGGCAGTCAGAGATAGAGGAACTTTTTGTAAAGATGCCAGCGGGGTGTAGGGAAACCTGGAGAGTTAGTTCACACCCTCTAGTGCAGGTGAGGGTTCTGGAAGGATGTGGGGAGGGAGCCATAGCCTCTTAGAGACAGAGCAGAGCTCCTGATAGGAGTTGTGGCCCTGGGACCAAGGACAAGGCAGCCTCTGCTGATGCCCCAGGGAGGCAGCTCGGGAAATATGTGCCCTGGCCTGGCCTTTCTGTCCTTCTCCCCAGCATCTTCTGCTCCTGTGCCAACTGCTGTGCCCACTTTCCCTGAAACCCAAGTTTGGGCAGTGCAGTGGAGTGAATAGCAACCTCCAAAAATCCATGTCCTCCTGGAAGCTCAGGATGTGACCTTATTTGAAAATAGTCTTTGCAGATGTAATGAGTTAGGATGAGGGTAGCCCCTAAGTCCTCTGCGAATCTTCTTATAACAGAGAGAAAAGAACAGAGACCCAGAAGAGAAGACCAGGTGCAGACAGAGGAGGAGATTGGAGTGACGCGTCTCTAAGCCAAAGACTGGCAAGGACTGTCAGACCGCCAGGAGCTAAGAAGAGGTAAGGAGGGATCCTGCCTTAGAACCGTTTGGAGAGGGTAGTGCCCTGCCGACACCTTGGTTTTAGGCGTCAGCCTCCAGAACTGTGAGAGAACACATTTCTACTGTTTAAGCCATACATTTTGGTATTAGCTGATATGGCAGCCCCAGGGAAACAAAATCAGGCAGTGCTGTGTTTTCTCCTTTTGGTCTCCTCTAGCTCCCCTGTTTCTTCTTGAATAATAGGCAACATTTTTATAATTTAGATCTAGTGATAGACACGGTTATAATTACTCCACGTGTGGATTAACTCATTGCTAGTCTCACAACAACACTATGAGGTAAGCCCTACCATTAGAACCATTTTCTGGCCAAGGTACTAAGACACAGAGTGGTTAAGGAATTTGTCCAAGGTCACACAGCAAGTAGGAGGCAGTAATGGGACAACTGAATTGTATGCCACCTAATAACATCAAATGAGATTACATTATCACTTCTGTGATATTTCTGCCAAAGATGTGTGTCCCAAATTGGATTAGAGAACATGTCAGACAAGCCAAAACTGAGGGACATTCCACAACACAGGTGACTGAAATCTTTGAAAGTGAATGAAAACCCCGACAGGCAAGGACAGACCAAGAAACTGTCCTGACTGAAGGAGAACTGGGTGACTTAACAAGAAAATTCAGAATACAACTCTGGCCCGGGTCCTTTGGCTGTCAGGGACAAAACTGGTACTCTTGGTCGAACTTGAATGGGGTCTAAGGATAGGTGATGGGGATTCCCTTTCTGTATGTCTTACTCATATGAACTCATTTAATCTTCACAACCACCCCCTGAGGTTTTGATTTACAGATGAGACAACTGAAGCTCAGAGAGGTTAAGTAACTTGCCCAAGATCACACAGCCATGGGTAGCAGAGCTGGGATTGCCTAGACAAAGGTGGAATCTTATCACAGCACTCAACTGCCTCTCAATATGGGAACAAGCAACAAACATGCAGATAAGCTAAAAGAATTGTGAACCAGAAGGTGAACTGATGCTAAGGGGGAAGATGAAAGCAGGGAGTGCTGGGCACTGGCTTCCGAGTGAAACGCGGTGGTCAGGGATGATCTCACTGAGCAAGAGAGGGTTAGAGCAGAGACCTGAAGGGGCTGGTGGAGGAGCCCTGAAAAACCTTTGATCTGTTCATCAATTCAACCCTAGAGAAATTACAGGATGCATTAGCTCTGATGTATGAGCCCATTGCTGAGCTCAACGTAATAAAATGCACAGAGTCAAGTTACAAAGAACATATTGATGCTCAGTGCTGGGAAATAAAAATGAGATGAAGACAAATAGATTGATGAATAAGGGAGGCTTCTTAGCCTTCTCGATGCCTGGTTCCAAGTGAGGGTGGGATCCCAGCACACGTGGCCCAGGCTGCCTGCGGGGGGACAGCTCACAGAGTCGGGGCTCCTGGAGCCCAGCAGAAAGAGGGCTTGATTTGGGGGCAGCAGCTGGAGGAGGAGCAAGCGCTGTCCTGGGGGGAAGAGGCAAGGGGGGTCTGTGGGAAGGGGTGGCCAGGGAAGCCAACGAGCAGAGGTGTGACAGTCTTGGGGGCTGTGGGTGATGGATGAGAGCCCTCAGTTCAAAGGCTTCCACATTCCAGTGCTAACAACACGCTCACCTTTACACGCTATTCACTCCAAGGAGAACTGTAAGTCCTTCCCTGATGAAGGGCACCTGGGTGTCCTGTTTGCCACTCATTTCTACATTGACGAAAGCCTGGCTTCTTCTTGCTTCTGCTCGGACAGGGCAGTAAAACCAGCACGTGGGATTTGTTTTCATGGCGGTGTTTCGTTAGGTGCTGTTAGGGGTACCTGAAACTGTTCTGATTTGCTTTCTTGCAAGGGCTTTGCCTCTTTGCTTCGAATCTAGAAAGATTTTTGGAAGGAAAAAATGTGTCTTGACAGTGATTTGTTTCTTCTCTTTTTGCCTGAAAGGTCATGAGTCTCTCATTTCTTTCTATCATCTCGACGTCCCCGCCCCTGCTCCAACTTTGCTTTTGAGTGCTGCCCGGATTTGTTTGTTCTTCCTTTTAAAAGACTCACAAATCACGTTTGTGGTTCTTCTCACTGTGTAAAAACAGTATCCGTACTAGGTGGAAAACAAGGGTTTTAAAATACCCACTGTACGTAGACAACACCATCGCAGCCTCCCCCTGAACTCCGTGCTCGTGTAACCACGTGGCTGCCCTCCCGAGGGGCTCTCCTTCTTGGAGACTGGTGTCTCCATTCAGCCCATCACTCAGACCCAAATCCACCTGAGTATCCTTCACTGGACACCGTCTCCACATCCCACAGGCAATCCATTAACAATTACCAATCCTTCCCACCGCTTCCATTGCTGCCACATGGGCCAGGTGCCTTTCGTCTTTTACCTGGAACAACGCAGCAGCCTCCCTCCCTGTCCTTGGCTCTTCTGTCCATATTCTCTTCAAATACCAACCAGAACATTCCTTTCAAAACAAGAGTTCATTCATGTCACCTTCTGACTGTCTAAAGCTCCCAATATTTCTTCTCTGTTTAGACTGTTGGAGTTTCCCCATCTGTAAAATGGGGCCAATCTTGTTCGCCTCAGGATCTGTTAATAAAACGAGGAACTTTGGAAAGTTCTAGACCTGCCAATAATATATGTGGAGCCTGGGATTAGTTGGCAAATGGACACCCACATCTCACAGACATCAAGATTTGAAAGTTATAAATCAAGCCATTAACTGTTCAGTGAAACACATGAAATCTTTACATGAAATCTTGGTACATTTGCCTTCACAGAAAACTATATGGTTAAAACAGTTGATTTTATAGGACTGAAATTGGCACAATATCAAGGACGGCTGAATTTAATGTTGATTTTACATGTTTAGGTGTTCCGCTGACCGGCCAGCCACGTTAGGGTGAGTAATTTATGTAAGAACATATAACTCATCGCAAGCTATTTATTCAATAAAAGTTGGTTTTCTTGACTTTGCATCAGCAACTTGCTAGCTTTATTGTTATAACCAAGATTTTCACATAATTTGTGTTCAACTGGGAGTAAAGTAGGACTTGGTAAACTTTCCTTTTTTTTTTTTTAAAGATTTATTTATTTATTTATTTGACAGACAGAGAGAGATCACAAGTAGGCAAAGAGGCAGGCAGAGAGAGAGAGAGAGGAGGAAGCAGGCTGCCTGCTGAGCAGAGACCCCCCATGCGGGGCTCGATCCCAGCGCTTTGAGATCAGGACCTGAGCCAAAGGCAGAGGCCTTGACCCACTGAGCCATCCAGGCACCCCGAGTTGGTAAACTTTCTGTAAAGGATCAGACAATAAATGTTTTCGACTATACAGGCCATTTGTTTCTGTCTCAACTATTCAACTTTGCTGTTGGAGCAAGAAAGGACCATGGGAAAAACATAAATGAACAGGTGGACTCTGTTCTAGTAAAACATTATTTACCAAAACAGGTAGGAAGGGTGCCTGGGTGGCTCAGTGGGATAAACATTTGCCTTTGGCTCAGGTCATGATACTAGGGTTGTGGGATCAAGTCCTACATCCGACTCCTTGCTCAGTGGGGAATCTGCTTCTCCCTCTCACTCTCTGTCAAATAAATAAATAAGATCTGTTAAAATATTGTTTAAAAAACAAGCAGGAGGCTGGATTTGGCCAGCAGGTTGTAGATTGTGGCAGCCCGACCTAAAAGATTAAAAAAATAATATGCAGCTGTATTCCAAATATACAAATCTGAATATATTTTAATCAAAATGTAGTTTAAAGTAAGTGTAAAAATGAAAAAAACCCCGTTTTCTATATGTCTTAATAGTAATTTTCTCAAAAAATATCCTAAACTATCAAAACAGAATACAAGTATAATTAATGACTATCTAAATTTTAAGTTAAAACTATTTAAATAAACCTGAAGATTTTAATGTAGTTTTTTGAGACTATAATTATGTCTCATTGTTAAATATTTGTATAAAAAGGGAACTGTTGGCAGTTTTTGCACTCAGTGTCCACCTGGGTGCCACTGTAAAGGATTAGCATAATGTATCAGGTATATGGAGTCTACACTTAGATATGTACACAGTTAAGGGCATTTGGGTTGTTTCGTGTTGCAGAACGTTCTCTAGGAGCCACGTGCTGCTGTTGGTAATAGTGCCCTAATCAGCAAGTACTTCTGGACTGGCAAATTATTGCAGAGAGTGAAGCAAGACCAGGGATGCTGGGCACCGCTGGGAAAAGACTTACTGATGCAAGAATCTCATGCTCTCTGGGAGCAGGGATTTGACAACTTAATTAACTTACCTTTTCTCTTACCTAAGCACTTCTGCCACTCAAATGCTCCCCACACTCCAAAGCAGTGGATGCGGTCACCTTTGGTCTCAAAAATATAGGCAGTAGATGTGTAGAAGTGTTGCCCTGAGGGCTGGAATGATGTGAGTGATACAAGACATGTATTTGACAATATGAGTGTCGCTGTGCCAGCACTGGGTGCTCGTCTCGAGTGACAGATGCATTCATATAATCTTTAATAAACTGTGTGTGTGTGTGTGTGTGTGTGTGTGTGTGTGTTTGGTTTGCTTGAGTCTATAGGCAAGGTTGGGAAACAGTGAGCACCTGTGTGAAATATAATTATCTCACAGTAGGTCCAGCCTACGCTGCAAGCCTATGAGCTTCCACACCTGAAGCCCCTTCTGCTATGGTGCAGAAGAGTGGAGCCGGGGCCAACAACTGCTTACGAGAGCCATATTCAGCAGGAGGTATGGATCAAGCACTCCTAGGTTGAGAGGGAAAATCTACCTCTAAAATGTGGAGTGCAGCAGCTGCTTCGTAAAACTAGGGCTGTTGTCTGGAACAGCAGTGATTGTTTCAACATAAAACAAGGAACCTTGAAAGGCGGGGACCTCCCAGACACCATAGTGTTGAGCAGAAGATGGATACCAAGGTAGGGATGGCCTGGAGGGGTCTTCCATGGGTATGTGTTGACTCCAGACATTCTCTGAGATCTCACTGCACTCTGAGATTCTGAGAGTCTAAGATTAAGTGTTTGGGGGTAGCAAACAATCAAGCAGAAAGAAGAAACACATGGGACATAGGTATACTGGTGTCCTGGAGCACCCCCCCCCCCCTTGGCTTGCAAGAGTCAACTGTTAAGTATTCAGGAAGTTTGAGAAGAGGTGGCTAGCCATTGAGGAGATATGGTTAAGCCATTGTAATCAGCCACGGTGGGAGTACGTACACCATGGAAAGCGGCAGACACTGTAACTCAGGGCTTTATTTTTCTCTGGAGGGCTGGTTTACCAGCATACCCCTTAACACTTGGTTGGTCCAGCCATTAAATTTTAATCTAGCTAGGATCTATAAAGCTAATTCACATCACTTCTAGCAGAGGAGTACAGGAACCTGGAAGATTGGAGTGATTAAGCCCCCAGGCTTTGTGCACAGACAGATCTAGTCCTAACGAGCTGCATGGCCTCAAACTACTTGGCCTCTTTAAGCTTTGGTTTCTTCATCTATAAAATGGGGGATAATAATAGTATTTAACAAGATTGTTGTGAGAATTACATATGGTAATTTATGAACAATGGTTAACATGGTTCCTGGCACATGATAATCTCAACAAATTAATAAGTAGCTGTTACCATTTTTCTAAGTTACACATTGTTAAAAGCTGCAGTGTTGGGTTTAAACAGCAGGAATGATTCCTAAAACTATTCCTGTTTATATGAAGCAACAGGGGTGATTGAGAGGATGTTGCATTCCATGACTGATGGAAATGCAGAAGAACTAGGATCAGATAATAAGCAGGAACCGAGAGAAGCAAGGAGGCTGGAAATTCAGGCAGGATTTTGCCACAGGGACAGTCCTGGGTGACTGGCCTTACTGCTGGCCCCGTGGCGACCGATACTGAGTGTTTCTGCTTCTCCCAAGCCCAACCACTGGAATGCATTATCTGTCCCTGTTTCTTTGCAGTCTAAGTAACAGATTCACAGCCTTGGGCAGTGATATCCAATTGGTCAATCCTTGTCAGGGGCCAGCACCTTAATTTCTGGAAGTGTTGAGTAAAAGCAAGTATCTGATGTTTTCAGGATCTGTGCTAGAGGATGGCCTATATCTCCCACCAAAACCCACATTGTGGATTATTTCCAAACATAGGAAAAAATCTGGGCAAGTGATTGATGTCCAATATGGTGTATCCATTTAGGGGCCCTGCCTTCTTCCCCTCATATTAGTGTTCAAAAATAACAACAAACCAAAAACAAATATAAAATGTGTTTCAAGACAATTCCTGGTACATCTGAAAACAATTTAACTCTCTTGGCAACCAGTCTTCTGAGCTAATGTCCTGCTCCAAGTTTTGGAGCTCTGATTCAGGCTAATTCTTCCTTTCACTTTTGGGGATACCAAACAATACTCTGCAATCTGTGCACTAGACCAGGGGTTGGTAAATTTTTCTATAAAGGATCACATAATACACATTTTAGGCTTTGCAATTGTGGTACTGTGATTTATAATAAGTATGTATTTGATTTTTGTCCCTGTTCCTGGCTCAGAGCCTTTAAAATCCTTGGAATTTCCTAAGTGATGAGAGAGATGAAGGTGTCTTTTGTTATGTTAATGAGGTGACAAAGGAGGGGACCCTCCCAGCCATTGCCAGTACTGTGACTTGAGTTCAGAACTTTCATTTCTCCATACCCAACCTCCAGGGAGGAGAGGGGCTGGAGATTTTCAATCTTCTATAGCCTACGATTTAATCCATCATGCCTATGTAACAAAGCCTCCACAAAATCCCAAAAGGAGGGGGTTTAAAGAGCCTCCAGGTTGGTGAACAAGTGGGGATTCAGGGAGAGTGGCATGCCTGGTGAGGGCATGGAAGTTCTGTGCCCTTTCCCCAAACCTTGCCCTGTACATCTCTTCCATCTGGATATTCACCTGTATCTCTTAACATGTCCTTTGAAAAAACCCTGGTAAACAGAAAGTAAACTGATTTCCTGAGTTCTGTGAGCTGCTCTAGTAAATTGGTTGAACCCCACGTGGAGGACCTGGAAACCTCTGATTAACACCCAGTCTATCAGAAGCTCAGGGAACAGCCTGTACCTGCAACTAGCATCTGATGGGGGGCAGGGTTCAGTCTCACAGGACTAACCCTCTGGCATCTGACGCTCTTTCCAAGTAGATAGTGTCAGAATTGAGTTGAACTGTGGGACATCTAACTGGTGTCAGAAGCTTGCTTGGTGGTGTAGGAAAAACAGGCACAGAGGAACTGGGGTCAGAGTTGTAGTTATCCAACTGTGTTTGTCTGGGTCACTTTTCTCTGCCACTGTAGCCTGACAGCAACCTTTGCGGATATGTCAATGAATGGGTGTGGCTGTGGCCTGCCATCTGCAGTTTGCCAACCCCTGGATTAGATTACAAAGTTTGCTCTCACCAGTATACTCTGTGTATAATAATCAGGCAACGTAAAGGGGCAGGGGGCTGTTACTGTATACACATACTCACACACCATACATAATGCAAGAAGTAAGTAGAGGCATAGGAGGGAGGAATTAGTGACCTAGAGACCATAAGGTCATAGCTGCTGATGTCTCTTCTCTTCTTTAGGGCCCATGCTGTGTCACCTTCTCAGTTGGCAACTCAACTGGTTGTGGCTCATTAGCTAATGGGGTGGCCCAAATCTGGATTGTGTATGAACTTTCGGTCATTCTGCCTTTGTGGGGCTGGAGTGGTCATCCAACGACTTTCTTACAGGGCGTGATTATATGAGAGGCAGCCAGGGGACTTCCCATGAGTCTTACCCATGCTCTTCCTACTCTGTCTGGGAAGTGACAGCCCCTATTTCTCCTTGATACTCAAAGCTTAGCAAAGAAGTTCAGGTTGTTCCTGGGTGAACTGGAGAGACCTTGGGACTTTGGGGCTAGAATAAGCCAGGCCAGGGGGAGTCACTGAAGGTTCTTAGTCTTGTCACGAGAACGAATTCAAGGCCAGACATGCAGCACAGAGAATGAGTGAACAAGTGGGAAAGTTTATTAAATCGGAAAGTACGCTCTCAAGATATGAGAGAGGAGCGAACAAGAGGGTGAAAGCTGCACTCCCTGGGGTTGGATTCCTATCTTTTATTGATAGTTGGTAAATGTTGATTAATTAAGAAGGGAAGCAGATTTCCTACTTGTTCTTCCTAATTGGACCAGGGGTTTCCTGTCATGGCATCCACCATTTTGGGTCTGCTTGTTCCACCCAACTTCTTATGGATGCTGCCAGGACAGGTCTCTAACCTTCTGATGATGAATCCCTTGTTGATGAACTCCAGGTCTCCTGTTAGAACCTAATGAACTGCCTCCTCCAACAAGACTGCAGGCAGAGAGGTAGGTTATAAATGCTTACTACAGAACAGCAGTATACACACAAAGATCACACCACACACATGTCATACACAACAAATATGGCGGCAAGGATCTGCTCTGTTCATGTGTAGCACTTGATAAAATGTACCTAAATGATTTGTTTGTTTCCCCCACTAAGCTGTGAGCCTCCAGGAGCTGAGAACAAAACATATGTGTTTTGGCCAGATCCAAGCACAATGCCTGATAAATCATTAGATACTTGGTTGAATGAAACAGTAATGTTATTTAAAAAGTCAACATCCAAAAATATGAAGAAGTAGCTCCCAAGAATGTAACTTGCATTAAATAAAGAGGACAATAGGTTCTCATGGGCAAATGTTTGTAAGAAATATATGTACTATTTGAGGAAAATGAAGTTTTCATTTTCATTTCATTCATGTGGTTTTTGTTTTGTTTTGAAAGATTTTATTTTTAAGTAATCTCTATACTCAACATGGGTCTTGAACTCATGATCCTGAGATCAAGAGTCACAAGCTCCACCGACTGAGCCAGTTTATGAGTAGACCATGATGCAGGGTAATGACAGTGCTTACCCAAGGGCTGAGATTCGGTATTTCTCTATTTCTTCTCTTGTGAAGACATTGCAAAATACTCTGCAGTGGGAAGTAGGACTGGCTCAGGGCCAAAGCAAATTTCCTGCTCTTATTTTTCCTTGGAAGATGATTTATTTAAGAGCTTAAACTTTTAAATCAATAGAACTCTGAAAAATAATTTGTTTCCTCAGTAGATGAGACCTGTGGTGAGAAGCAGGTGCTATTGGCACTAATGTAATCTCAAGTCTAGACGAGGAGTGGGAAAATATGATCACAGGAGAGTTGACTTGTGCTGGAAAGTTTAAAGGCTGATTGAACTAAATTAAACTAAGTTCAAGTTAACAGATATTTTTGAACATCTAAAAGAGTAAGATACAGCATAAGGCAGACTGAGGGTACATGAAAAATAGGAATTCGTTCTTATCCCCAAATCTGTTATAATCTAGTGAAGTTCTTTAGGTGCTGGAGGGATCAATTAACATGTTTAAGGAGGAAGAGATTAATTCCCATCAGAGAGTCAATATAAACTTGAAAGATGATTAATATTTTGATAGAAGTGTATGGGGAAGAACGTTTCTGGTGGTGAGCACATACAGTAAAGGTCGCAAACTCAAATATCTAAGGAGTGAAGTACATCACAATCAAGACTAGAGCTAGCTGGGTGTAAGACAACAGGGATTGTGGCCATCTGGAGAGGATATGTTCCATTTGAAGGAATTAACCACTTCTCAGTTTCAGGTAACCATGACCTCAATCTATTACTTTTCTAAGAGAAGCTGAGAATTTTCTTAATGTTGGCAATGGATTAGATAAAACAACAACCACTATAACATCATGTGATCCAAATCCATTTAAATCTAGTGCGTGGACAGTGATTTACATAAAGGTGGAGAGGGAGAGATTTGCAAGCCATGTTTGGGAGCTAATACAGCTGGATGTGTGTGAACATGAGTGGTTATGAGCAGGGGCAGTGAGACCTCCCAAGACACTGAATTCACTTTGACGGAATTCAGATCCTATTCTGTGGGCAGCAAGGAGCCTGTCATCCCAGAGGTGATTTGTTGAATACTCTGGTTTAGAAAGACTTCTCTGGCTGCCTGTGGGGGAACGAATTGAAAAGTTGTTGATGAGAGCAGGGAGATGGGTTAAGAGGATGCTGCAGGAATTCAGCATGGGAATGGAGCAATGTCTGAATCTGGACCAAAGGAGACTGGGGAGACACAGTAACTGTCAAAAACTATTCATGACTGGCTAAAAATAAAGGTTGCTTTCTATTTCTTCAGAGGTTGATTTAGGAAACTGAAGTCCAAGTCCCAGATAAACCACTAACTAGTTTTGTGGCCCAAGGTCAACCATTTTTCTTAAACTTTAGCTTTTCTTCCATCAGACAGTGACAATAATAACTGTCCTGCCAACTCAGCATGCTGTAGTAGTCAAGAGGAGCAGAGCTCGTGAAGGAGCAGCCAGCACTATAAAAGACTGTATCCGTGGAAGTGACTTTTATTGGTGCTATGATAGTTAGCTCTGGGATTCTGCATCAGTTAGGACTTTGTAAACATAGTGAGACATGAAAAGTTATTATTTGAAAGTGACAATTTGTTTTAAGATTTATATGAAACAAGAGCATCTGGAGAGGAAACTTTTTACTCTGTTGTTATTAGCAGTGACAATCATGACACGTGCTGTGGCTTGTAGCACCTTCTAAGTAAAATGGCCCAACCCACTACCCTAGCTGAGGGCCTAACCCAAGACAGGAAACCTCAAACCATGCCCAACCCACGGGCAGTAGATTCATCTGCTGATTAATGGTCTAAGATGCACTCTTGTGTCAAAAAGACTCTTCCAAATGGGAATAATGGTAATTAGTTGAGCCAGGAATGTAATTTCTGTACGGAATTTCAGTGGGGGAACTAAAGAGTAAGGCACCCTGTCTGTGGTGTGAGGACAATGGGATAGATGCATAATAGGGCAAACTTACCATGGTAGGATGGTAGATGGAAGATGGTAAGATAGAAGATCACTAGAGAGAAGATCCAGTGCCTTTACATACAGCACTGCTGGGGTTTCCTTAGGTCAAGAACCATGCTTTGTCCCCGCCTCCCTGAGGCATGACAGTTTTTATTATTTTGTTCAATAAAATTCCATTCAGTGGGGATCCTTAAAACAATCTTTTTTTAAAATTTTATTTTTTTATTGAACAGAGAGAGAGAGAGAGAGATCACAAGTAGGCAGAGAGGCAGGCAGAGAGAGAGAGGGAGGGAAGCAGGCTCCCTGCTGAGCAGAGAGCCCGATGTGGGACACTATCCCAGGACCCTGGGATCATGATCTGAGCTGAAGGCAGTGGCTTAACCCACTGAGCCACCCAGGCATCCCCTTAAAACAATCTTCACCTTTCACTTGAGTTTGTTCATTCTTTCAACCAAAAGAGTCTCCTGAAGCACTGTCCTTATTCACCAAAAATAAGAATGACATTTTCTGAGGTGTTTGAATTTAAGAACAGAGGTCATGTAAAATTTGCTTTATGTCTTCTAGTGGGAAAAAAAGTGGTTAAATTAGATGGCATGAGACTGGGTAGACTCAGGAATTAGTGTCAAACACTTACATTTCAAGCACTTAAGAAATGCTGTATTTCAAATTCTTAAAGAGGGTCAGCTGCTTTTAAAAAAGGAAGATATTCTACAACTAGTCCAGGCAATGACTGTGGAAAAAGTTGAATTAATTCATGAAGTCAGTGGAATGGAATAATCACAGACTGTAGAGTTAGAAGCCTTACCCTGGAGACCAAGCCCAGTGACTTCCTGGTTGGGTGGGCATTGAGATCTCAGGTAAGGTGCTCAGCCCTGCAAGGCCCAAGGTGTTGATGAATAGAGATGTCATGGTTATGGTGGTAATGATGATGGTGGTGCAGGAATCCATGAGAAAATTCACGTGGAATTCTTCATGAACTAAGCCATATGGTTTGTTATTATTAAGGAACTAAAGTTAAAGGGTAGGAAATGAAAAGGGTTAAGGTGACAACATCGAAAAGCAATAGCAGTTATACATTAGAGAAAGAAATGGACTAATTTCAGACAAATTACTAGTGAAGAGTTGACATTCCCACAGGATTCCATCTGATTGTTATGCAGTTTTGGGAGCCTTCACTTTTTAAAGGAAGGTAGTTTTAATAATGGTGGTGACTGTAAAAATGATGCTAATAATAATCACAGCAGCCCCCACCTCCTGAACATTTCCCATGGCCCAGTACTTGATATTCACTATCTCCAACATTCTAACAGCCAGGTTATTATTCCCATTCTACCCATGAGAAAACCAGGGTCAGAGAGATTAAGAAGCTTGATCAGATTCAACCATCTAGGGATTTGAACCCGGTCTTTCTGGCTCTACATTCTATGCTCATCTTGCTCTTGGCATAATTACGTCATCTTAGAACAGGGAAATAGTCTACAGGGATCCTTGGAGAATGTCTAGTGTAGGCCCCGTGTTTTAGAGAAAAGGAGAGAGGCCCAGAGAAGTGAAATGGCCTATCCAAGGGCACACAACTAGTTACTGGTGAGACTGGATTCTCAAACTCTGGTCTTCTGACTCTCAATACCCTGATGTCTACAGGATGCTGCCTCTCTGGTGTGCAGCCATTTTGAATAACCGTGCACCCTTGCAAACAGATGGTTGGTTTTATTCTAGAGAATTATAGGTCAAATGTCCCCTTCCCGGGGGAACAGCTGGCATATGTGCTGTGGTGTCTGATAATGCAACACACCTTGGGTTTATGATGGCTTGCCTCTGGCTTCTATTGGCAGTGGGGAAGCTCTTTGTCATGGAGTGAGCAAATAAGGGAGTTCACTGAAAATCAGTCCCTCAGTTCTTGTTTATTAGCTACCTCTAGCATAAATATTACATGTGACTTCCTTAGGTGGGAGTGGGGATGACTCATGAATATACTGGGAAGAGCCAGTCTTTATGAGAGTTCATTACCTCCCAGGGTCCTTTAATTCTCATGATTAAGCTTCAAGTTAATGGATTAAACCCATTTAACAGATGAGAAAATCGAGACCCAGGGTTACGAAGAAAGTTGTCAATGTTCAAGATAAAACAAAACAAAACAAAAAACCTTAAAAAGTCCTGGGGGCAGGTTAAAGCTTTCATCCCCAGGTATGTTTGATGCCAAAACTGACATTTGTAACTAACATACACACCTGTGCTGCACCTATAGAACTTTGCACCTATGGGGGATGGGGTGGGTAGGAAATAAAGGGAAAGTCTTGACCTTCACAAAGTTTATAGTCTAACATGAGACACAAGCATGATTAATTCTAATATTCTGCCTCAGAGAGCTTGAGTTCTTTCTGTCAGACACTCTGCTAAGAGGTTTATGAGAATCATCTTTAATTAATTAGAGAGAGAGAGAGAGCATGCGTGAGTGGGGTTGGGGTGAGGTGGGGAGGGACAGAGAGAGGGAGAGAAAGAATCTTAAGCAAATTCCACACCCAACACACACCCAACACAGGGCTTTATCTCGGGACCCTGACATCATGACCTGAGTCAAAATCAAGAGTTGAACATTGGACTGAAACACTCAGGTGCTCTGAGAATCTATTTCTCAGTATGACTATGCAAGGAATTTTTATCCCCATTTTACAGAGAAGAAAACTGAGAGTAAGAGAGGTGTCACAAATTACCAAGCTTTCTATAGTTAATAAGTATTAGAGTCTTAATTCAGTCCAGGGTCATAATCACAGTGGTCAAGTTTTAAATGAATGAATGAATGAATAATATGAATGAGTGAATAAATAAAATGCTATGGGACTCCAAAGGGAGAATCCTGTAAAGTTGAAAGCTAATTACACTAAATCCTTAGAACTAACTTCAGTGAACTTCCCTCCCAGCCACAGTGATCCTGAAGAACAGGGCAGTGCATGCAATTGGAGGCAGCGTGATGTAATTAAAATAGAAAGAGAATGGGAGTCAGAGCTCCGGGTTTGAGACCATCTCTTCCTCCCAGTGAACTTGGTGGTAATTGAAGAGAACTCATTGGATCTTTCTTCTGTGTTGTGCTTCCTGTCACTGAAAGGGGCTCTCAAACATGATTTATTTTTAAGATGTGATTTTTGTTTTAATGCTTGTCTCTGGAAGGTTGCCCACAGATGCTAACAAAGACTGGGGAAGCTATAAAACATTCAGAAGAATCTCAAAGTTATTGAATTTCACTGAAATAAAAAAGGGCTAGTTCTGTTTCCCTCACAGTTCCTTCATAGACATATTTATGTAATTATTCATCAGCAAATTTATTGTGGATATTGCAAAAGCCTGTTCCCTCTAGTCTTTCAAGTTCCCAAGAGAAAGGAAAGCAGAGAGGTATTTTCAATTTAGCTGGCTGTTTCTCCCTTGTGAGCAGCTCTGTCTTTTCTTTGAGCTTTGTGGCAGAGTAAAAAGAGCACTGATGGGGCTATCAGGCTGACTCCACTGTTTCTTAGCTATGTGATTTGGACTGCTCTTCTCCTTTCCTGGGCTCTGTCTTCTCTCTCTTTTTCTCTCTCAAACCAGCCATTGAGTTTCACATCAAGCTGTGCACTCTTAGAAATGGTGGTCAGGGGCTTATGAGTTATTGGAGAGGCTCTAAGAACCCTATGTTGGACAAGTCTCAGGGGTGGGCAAATTCATACCTCACATACATCCATTACATATGTATCTGAGGATGCTGTTGCAAGTGATAAAGTGTAATTTAAAATGTTACTGAATTTTTACTAATTTTGGTCATTATGCTTTTCTTGGTTAAAATGCAGTTAAAACTGTTATCGAATCACTTATTTTGATAATCTTGATTTTATTAATTAAAATATGATTTAAAATGTTACTGAAGTTTTGTTAATTTTGGTCATTATGATATTCTTCATCAACAGATACTAAATGTTCTGTCAATATGAGAAAGGTCTGACTATATCTTTGATATTAAGAATGGGTCTTACAATTGGAAAGGTTGAGAATTACGTGTCCATTTGATTTCTTGGGTTCTTTCTAGGTCTGAAATTTTGGGATTCTAAACTAAAGTGTCCAAAATGGTAGTCATTAGTCACATGTGGTTAAAAAAAAAAAAATCCATTCAGTTGTACTAGTCACATTTCAAATGTTTAGTAGTGGTCACATGGGTTAGTGGCTACCATATTGATCAGCATAGATGATGGAACACTTCATCATTAGAGAAAGTTCTGTTAGGCAGCCAAGTGAACTAAATGATTTTATTAATAGGTTTTCCTTGAGATGAGATAGTCTTACCATATAATTCTCAGAAGAGCATGAGTTTGAATATTGAAGGCATTTAGCCCTTGGTCCCGTCACTGAAGGGAGTGGGAGGGGGCATGGCTAAGAAACCTGACAGACTGATCCATCCTTCTTGGGATAGTCTGCCTTTGTACCTTTGATTGTAATAGGTAACATGATGCTGAGAATGAGAACAGCTGTGCATACTGATGAGTGTTGATTCAGCCACACCCCCACATAGTCTTACCCACCAGATTACTCTGAAACTCAGAAGCTTGTGTTCAGGATCTAGATACAGCCAGACACCAGGATTTTGCTGGGTTCCAGCCCAGAGGAGCCAATAAGAAGAGGAAGAATGGAGAAACCATCCAAAACCAAGTAACATATTTCCTTCTCCTAATAGGAAGGCTTCTTGGGGTGTGGCTGGAGCTAAAGGGCTGGGGGCTGAGGGCAAGGGTCTCCCTTAAAAAATCCTCAAGTTAACTAAGACTTAGGGTTTAGTAGGTGAAGGTTATGGGCCAGGAGAGATGGTGTGCTTAAGAGACACATGTTCCCCTTCTGATGAGAAAATACACTATTCATTGTAGAAAATTTTGAAAACACAGAAGTTATGGAGATTTAAAGAATCCCTTATAATACAACTGGAAATAATTATTGTTAACATTAAGACAATTAGTTGTTGAGCTGGACTATAGAGGGTTAGTATTAAATGCTTTCATTTTTCTGGAACTAGAGCCTTTCCTTACTTAATTGATGACCTATTAGCCCAACTGAAATCTGGTTTCATTTTTCTCTCTGAGCATTTCCTTCTGCTTCAGACTCTATTATCTTGGTTTGTGAGTGACAAACGGGGTCTTTCCAGTTGTTTTGCAAGAATGATGTCCACTGTCCTCATTCATAGATTTGCTGAGGGATCTCCTCTGGGACTCAAACTCTACCCTTGTGACTATGGTGGCCTTGGGGTTTAGTCATGTGGTTCAGAGCTGGTCTTGACTTTTCATTTTGTTTGGAGCTGGATAAAAGTGGTTTAGACTCATTTGTATTTTTCATCTGCAAAGTGATTTGGTAGAATTACATGGGTACGTCATCAGCTCAGACTGGGGATGAGTTTTGGGTTCTGGTATAGGATTGCTGCTGAATCACTTTAAAAATTTTAATCATTTGATAAATATTTCTGTTATGAGGATAGTGCTTTACTAGCTACTGGGCTCACAAAAATGCATCTAAACACATTATTCTTTTAGAGTGTTTACAGATAAGTATTGATCAATAACAACATAGGTGATTATGAGTTGTGTGTTATAGGTATTGGGATAAAGGTCTGCTCAGGGTGCTGTGGGAGCCCATGTAGGGAAAGATATTTCACCCACATTTGGGGAAATCAAGGAAGGCTTCTTAGAAAAAGTATGTCTAAGCTGAGAAGTAAAGAATGAACAGGAAAGAACGGGCTTGAATGTGGAAGTAGAAGTGAAGGTTAGGGAGAATCTTCCAGACAGAAGGAAGAGCTTGAGTAAAAGCTGGGACATGAGAAACCATGATGCATTTGGAAATGACAAAGTCAGTAAATGTCCATTGTGCTTATTCTGCTGGCAAATATCTTGGACAATAATGTTTGCTTCAAGACTGGCCTGTGTTATTCTCTGGAGGCATATTTCCCTTCCTACCCAAGTACAAATGCCACTATATTCTAAAGAGGATCTGGGTCAAGGCCACCTTCCTCAGGAAGTCTTCCTGGATTTCCTCTGGTGGAAATAAACTCTCCCTCCTCTGAATTCCACAGAACTCCTGTCTTCTCTGAACTTCACACTTTGTATAACTTCCCTTACAGTTGTTTTTCTTTCTGCCTTAACTATGAAGAGATTGAAGCCAGGGACAGTCTTCTTGCCTCTCAGAATCTTATCTGGTGCTGAGAACAAAAATGTGTGTATTCAGACAATTCTGGATTCATGACTAGAACTGGTCTTTTGTGTTGTGTTGTATCTCATGCCCGTTTTTCCCCCCCAAGACTTTAGTGCATTTTCTCCCTCATTGCAATTATTTTTTTTTCCCCCTCCAGGCATCTGCCCTGATACTTAACCACAGTTAGGCTCAGGATAATTTTCAGAAGAAAGGAATGGCATTTGATTTTGTTTATTCATGCAGATTGGATTCATTAGGATGAAGGTTTTAAGTGGGATTACAAATAGTGCCTGGAGTGAGGGCTCTGCTGTGAGCAGGCGGAGAGCAGAACTTCTCACGTGGGTGAGAACCTCCTTGTTCCACATGCTAGTTTTTTCCAAAACAAAAAGAGATTTAAAGTTTGGGGTGAATGGAAAATAATACACAGCCTTTATAAAAATGTAAATCAATATAGAAAAAGATATAAACATAAATAAAATTAATGTCAAATCCCACCTGACAATCTTTTTGTTTAAAAGATCCCTTCAGGACACCTGGGTGGCTCAGTGGGTTAAGCCTCTCTGCCTTCGGCTCTGGTCATGATCTCAGGGTCCTAGGATTGAGCCCCACATTGGGCTCCCTGCTCAGTGGGGAGCCTTCCCCCTTTCTCTGCCTTGTGATCTCTTTCTCTGTCAAAGAAATAAATAAAATATTAAAAAAATCCTTTCAGGTATCTTTTTATGCATTTTTTCCAACATAAACTGCATCATATTATACGTGCTGTGCTGCAGCCTACTTCGCTATGAACATTACCAGCATACACGGAAAGTGCTCTTATCAGGTGGATGGTTGGAAAGAAGTGTTTAGCATTAAAAAGTGCTGTGATCCCTGTGGTTCATGTCATCACAGCATTCAAGAATCCTGTGTGTTGAATCCTTTTCTTGCATTTTCTCCCTGAACTACTAAAGTTTCTGTTTAGGTATTGTCTGGTGGTACTTTCTCAATTTCAATAAATGCATACTTGCACTGTCATTGTTGATGAGTACATGGGATCCCATTGTATGTACAAAATTTATTTAATTTGTCCCCAGTTGATAGGTTTTTGAGTTATTTCCCATTTTTAAATTAACATATAATGTATTATTTGCCCCAGGGGTACAGGTCTGTGAATCATCAGGCTTATACATTTCACAGCACTCACCACAGCATATACCCTCCCCAGTGTCCATAACCCTGCCACCCTATTTATATCCCCCAACCCCAGCAACCCTCATTTTTTTTTCTTGAGATTAAGAGTCTCTTATAGTTTGTCTCTCTCCTGATCCCATCTTCTTTCACTTTTTTCCCTCCTTACTGCACCCTGCCTCTCAAATTCTTCATCTCAGAGAGATCATATGATAATTGTCTTTTTCTGATTGACTTATTTCATTTAACATGATACCCTCTCGTTCTATCCATGTCATCACAAATGGCAAGATTTTGTTTCTTTTCATGGCTGCATAGTATTCCACTGTGTATGTATACCATATGTTCTTTATCCATTCATCTGCTGATGGACATCTAGGTTCTTTCCATAGTTTGGCTATTATGGACATTGCTGCTATGAACATTTGGGTGCACGTGCCCCTTTGAATCACTACATTTGTAGCTTTAGGGTAAATACCCAATAGTGAGATTGCTGGGTCATAGGGTAGTTCTATTTTCAACTTTTTGAGGAACCTCCATACTGTTTTCCAGAGTGGCTACACCAGCTTGTGTTCCCACTAACAGTGTAGGAAGGTTTCCCTTTCTCTGTATCCTTGCCAAAATCTGTCATTTCCTAACTTGTTAATTTTAGCGATTCTGACTGGTGTGAGGTGGTATCTCATTGTGGTTTTGATTTGTATTTCCATGATGCTGAGTGATGTTGAGCACTTTTTCATGTCTCTGTTGGACATTTGGAAATCTTTGCCAAAATGTCTGTTCATGTCTTCTGCCCATTTCTTGATTGAATTATTTATTCTTTGGGTGTTGAGTTTGTTAAGTTTTTATAGATTTTGGATACTAGCCCTTTATCTGATACATCATTTGCAAATATCTTCTCCCATTCTGTCAGTTGTCTTTTGGTATTGTTGACTATTTCCTTTGTTGTGCAAAAGCTTTTGATCTTGATGAAATCCCAATAGTTCATTTTTGCTCTTGCTTCCTTGCCTTTGACTATGTTTCTAGGAAGAAGTTACTGCAGCTGAGGTTGAAGAGATTGCTGCCTATGTTCTCCTCAAGAATTTTGATGGATTCCTGTTTCACACTGAGGTCTTTCATTCATTTTGAGTCCATTTTTCTGTGTGGTGTAAGGAAATGGTTCAGTTTCGTTCTTCTGCATGTGGCTGTCCAATTTTCCCAACACCAATTGTTGAAGAGACAGTCTTTTTTCCACTGGACGTTCTTTCTTGCTTTGTTAAAGATTAGTTGACCATAGAGTTGAGGGTCCAGTTCTGGGCTCTCTATTCTGTTCCATTGATCTATGTGTCTGTTTTTGTATCAGTACCATACTATCTTGATGATTACAGCTTTGCAATAGAGCTTGAAGTCTGGAATCGTGATGCCACCAACTTTGATTTTCTTTTTCAACATTCCTCTGTTTATTCAGGATCTTTTCTGGTTCCATATAGATTTTAGGATTATTTGTTTCATTTCTTTGAAAAAAAAATGGATGGTATTTTGATAAGGATTGCATTAAATGTGTAGGTTGCTTTAGGTAGCAGAGACATTTTCACAATATTTGTTCTTCCTTTCCATGAGCATGGAACATTTTTCCATTTCTTTATGTCTTCCTTAATTTCTTTCCTGAGTACTTTATAGTTGTCTGAGTACAGATATCTTGCTACTTTGGCTAGGTTTATTCCTCGTTATCTTATGGTTTTGGGTGCAATTGTAAATAGGATAAACTCCTTAATTTCTCTCTTTCTTCTGTCTTGCTTTTGGTGTATAGAAGTGCAACTCATTTCTGTGCATTTATTTTATATCCTGACACTTTACTGTATTCCTGTCTGAGTTCTAGCAGTTTTGGAGAGGAGTCTGGGTTTTCCACATAAAGTATTGCATCATCAGCAGAGAGTGAGAGTTTGACTTCTTTACTGATTTGGATGCCTTTTATTTCTTTTTGTTGTCTGATTGCTGAGGCTAGGACTTCTAGTACTATGTTGACTAGGAGTGGTGATAGTGGACAGCCCTGCCATGTTCCTGATCTTAGGGGAAAAGCTGTCAGTTTTTCCCCATTAAGGATGATATTCACTGTGGGTTTTTCATAGATGGCTTTGATGACATTGAGGTATGTACCCTCTCACCCTCCTATCAAGATAGGATGCTGTACTTTGTCAAATATTTTTTCAGCATCTATGGAGAGTATCATATGGTTCTTGTTCTTTCTTTTATTAATGTATTGTATCACATTGATTTGAAAATGTTGAACCAACCTTGCAGCCTAGGTTGGTCGTGGTGAATAATCCTTTTAATGTACTGTTGGATCCTATTGGCTAGTATTTTGGTGAGAATTTTCGCATCCATGTTCATCAAGGATATTGGTCTGTAATTCTCCTTTTTGATGGGGGTCTTTTTCTGGTTTGGGGATCAAGGTAATGCTGGCCTCATAAAATGAGTTTGGAAGTTTTCCTTCCATTTCTATTTTTTGGAAGAGTTTCAAGAGAACTGATATTAGTTCTTCTCTAAATGTTTAGTAGAATTCCCCTGGGAAGCCATCTGGCCCTGGGCTCTTGTTTGTTGGAATATTTTTGATGACTGCTTCAATTTCCTTTCTGGTTATAGGTCTGTTAAGGTTTTCTATTTTTTCCTAGTTCAGTTTTGGTTGTTCATATATCCCTAGGATGCATCCATTTCTTTCAGATTGTCAAATTTGCTAGTATATGGTTGCTCATAATGTGCTCTTCTTCAATATTTTTATTTATTTATTTGACAGAGAGAGATCACAAGTAGGGAGAGAGGGGGAAGCAGGCTCCCCGCTGAGGAGAGAGCCCAATGTGGGGCTCAATCCCAGGACCCTAAGATCACAACCTGAACCAAAGGCAGAGGCTCACCCACTGAGCCTCCCAGGCGCACTGCTCATAATGTGTTCTTATAATTGTTTGTATTTCCTTGGTGTTGTTAATGATCTCTCCTCTTTCATTCATGATTTTATTAATTTGGGTCCTTTCTCTTTTCTTTTTGATAAGTCTGGCCAGGGATTTATCAATCTTATTAATTATTTTGAAGAACCAGCTCCTAGTTTCATTGATGTGTTCTACTGTTCTATTGGTTTCTATTTCTTTGATTTCTGCTCTGATCTTTATCATTTCTCTTCTCCTGCTGGGTTTAGGCTTTCCTTGCTGTTCTTTCTCCAGCTCCTTTGGGCGTAGTGTTAGGTTGTGTACTTGACACCTTTCTTGTTTCTTGAGAAAGGCTTTTATTACTATATACCTTCCTCTCAGGACTGCCTTTGCTGTGTCCCAAAGATTTTGAACAGTTGTGTTTTCATTTTCATGATTTTTTTTAGTTCTTTAGTTTCCTACTTGACCTATTCATTCTTTAATAGGATACTCTTTAGCCTCCATGTATTTGAGTTCTTTCTAACTTTCCTCTTGTGATTGAGTTCTAGTTTCAGAATATTGTGGTCTGAAAATATGCAGGGAATGATCCCAATCTTTTGGTACCAGTTGAGACCTGCTTTATGACCCAGGATGTGATCTATTCTGGAGAATGTTCCATGTGCACAGGAGGAGAATATATATTCTGTTGTTTTGGGATAGAATGTTCAAATGTATCTGTGATGTCCATCCGGTCCAGTGGTCATTTAAAGCCTTTATTTCCTTGTTGATCTTTTGCTGAGATGATCTGTTCATTTCAGTAAGGGGACCGTTAAAGTCCCCTACTATTATTGTATTATTGTCAATGTGTTTCTTTGGTTATGTTATTAATCGTTTTATAGAATTGGCTGCTCCCACCTTAAGAACATACATATTTTAAATTGTTAGTTCTTGTTGGACAGACCTTTTAAGAGTGATATAATGTCCGTCCTCATCTCTTATTATAGTCTTTGGCCTAAAATCTAATGTATCTGACATAAGGATTGCCACCCCAGCTTTTTTCTTTTTTTAATGTCCATTAGCATGGTAACTTGTTTTCCATCCCCTCAATTTAAATCTGGAGGTGTCTTTGGGTCTAACATGAATTTCTCGTAGGCAGTATATTAATGAGTCATATTTTTTTAATCCATTCTGATACCCTGTGTCTTTTGGTTGGGGCATTTTCCCATTTACATTCAGGGCAACTATTGAAAGATATGAATTTAGTGCCTGTAAGGTGACTGTTACTGTATATTGTCTCTGTTCCTTTCTGGTCTGTTACTTTTAGGTTCTCCCTTTCAATATTCCCTGGAGGGCTGGTTTGGTGTTTGAAAATTCTTTTAATTTTTGTTTTTCCTGGAAGACTTTTATCTCTCCTTCTATTTTCAATGACAGCCTAGCTGGATATAGTATTCTTGGCTGCATACTTTTCTCATTTAGTGCTCTGAATATATCATGCCAGTCTTTTCTGGCCTGCCAGGTCTCTGTGGATAGGTCTGCTGCCAATCAAATATTTTTACCATTGTATGTTATAGACCTCTTGTCCTGAGCTGCTTTTGGGATTTTCTCTTTGTCACAGAGAGTTGTAAGTTTTACTATTAGATGACGAGGTGTGGACCTATTTTTATTGCTTTTGAGGGGGATTCACTGTGCCTCCTGGATTTTGATCCTTGTTTCCTTCACCAAATTAGGGAAATTCTCTGCTATAATTTTCTCCAATATACCTTCTGCCCCCCTCTCTTTTTCTTCTTCTTCTGGAAGTCCAATTATTCTAATATTGTTTTGTCTTATGGTATCACTTATCTCTCATATTCTCCCCTCATGGCCTAGTAGTTGTTTGTCTCTCTTTTGCTCAGTTTCTTTATTCTCTATCATTTGGTCTTCTATATCACTAATTCTGTCTTTTGCCTCATTTACGCTAGCAGTAAGAGCATCCATTTTTAAAAATTTTAATTTATTTTCTGCATAACAGTATTCATTATTTTTCACCACACCCATTTGATTGCACCTCATTTATAGTTCAACATGGTTAGATTTTAGTTCTTCTATTTCTCCAGAAAAGGATTCTCTAATACCTTCCATGCTTTTTTTGAGCCAGCTAGCACCTTGATAATCATCATTCTGAACTCTAGTTCTGATGTATTATTAATGTCAATATTGATTGGGTCCCTAGCCATTGGTACTGCCTCTTGTTCTTTTTTTGTGGGGGGAGGGTACATTTTTCTGCTTCGTCATTTTATCCAGATAAGAATAGATAAATGAGAGTACAAAATGAGAGTACAAAATGCTAAAAGGGTAGAAACAACCCCAGAAAAATACACACTAACCAAATCAGAAGAGACCCAAAACCGGGGGGTGGGGAGGAGAAAAGGGGGAAAAAAGAAAAAAAAAAAAAAAGACTGGTGAATAGAACAGAGCCACACACTTGATTTTGGGTGTATTTTGGTCTGTTAGAAGAAACTACCTCCCAAAATTTTAAAGAAAGAAAAACTTATATATATACACAAAAATAAGGGTAAACATGATGAAGGGATGGAATATGACTAAAAGATGAAAATTTAAAAAATTCTAAAAGAGGAATTGATAGGATATGAAGTTGGTTGAAAAAGGAAACAAAAAGAGGAGAGAATGTGATCAGGCTGGAGAACTAGAACAAAGCTATGTGCCAGATTTAGGGTTTATTTTTGTGTATTAGACAAAATTGTATCCCAAAATTTTAAAGAAAATAAAAGCCCTATATGTATACAAGAAATACAATGAAGGGATAAAATACGACTATAACAATTAAAATTTTTAAAGTTTTTAAAAAAGTTGATAAGATAAAATAGTTTAAAAAAGTTAAAATAGGAAAGAGGAAAATTAAAAAAATAGAAAAAAAATTTAAAAAACTTAACTTTAAAAGACTAAAGGATCATGGGAAAAAACCCCACAAATTCTATGTGTTGCTTTCCCCTAGCTCTGGAGTTCCACAGTTGTTGTTGCTTGGTGAACTTGGTCTTGGCAGGATATTCTTTCTCATCTTCTGGGGGAGGGGCCTGTTGCCCTGATTCTCAAATGTCTTCACCTGAGGCAGAATTCACCACCTTTAACAGGGGCCTGGCTAAGTAATCTGCTAAATTTTGGTCTCAGGAGCTTTTGTTCCCTGAAAGTTTTCTTTTCTTTTCTTTTCTTTTTAATTAATTTTTTTTTTATTAATTTTTTATTTTTTATAAACATATATTTTTATCCCCAGGGGTACAGGTCTGTGAATCACCAGGTTTACACACTTCACAGCACTCACCCAAGCACATACCCTCCCCAATGTCCATAATCCCACCCCCTTCTCCCAAACCCCCTCCCCCCAGCAACCAAAAGACAACTGACAGAATGGGAGAAGATATTTGCAAACGACATATCAGATAAAGGACTAGTGTCCAGAATCTATAAAGAACTTAGCAAACTCAACACCCAGAGAACAAATAATCCAATCAAGAAATGGGCAGAGGACATGAACAGACATTTCTGCAAAGAAGACATCCAGATGGCCAACAGACACATGAAAAAGTGCTCCATATCACTCGGCATCAGGGAAATACAAATCAAAACCACAATGAGATATCACCTCACACCAGTCAGAATGGCTAAAATCCCTGAAAGTTTTCTGTAGAGCTTTAGAGGATGGGAATGAAGTTGGTGGCCTCCTAATCTCCAGCCTTAGAGGAACTGAGAGCTCAGAGCCCCACTCCTCAGTGCACCCTCAGAGAAAAGCAGTCAATCCCTTCCATCTCCCTGGTCTCTGGCCGTGCTCCAAGCTCACCAGCCTGTGACTGAGCATTTCTATCTCTGACGCTCAACCCTGTTTGGAGTCTCCAGACCCAGTAGATTCCTGCCATGCTCACATGCCACTCCTCCCTGAGGAGGAAGGTGAGTCTTCTGGATATGCTGCTTGTGGGGTCCCTGCTTGAAGAACAGTGGCCTGACTGTGCCTCAAATCATGGTTTAAGGTAACCCTGAACTGAGAGTGCACTTCTCGGCTCCATCTCTGAAGCTGGCTTCCCCACTCCAATACCTGGGAGCTCTGCCACACTCAGACATCCCTGGTCTTTCTGTGACCCTGCAGGTCCTGAGACCACACTGTCCCTGCGAGGACTCTACTCCCCATTTAGTCTCTGGAGTTATGTCCCTCAGTGGAGCAGACTTCTAAAGGTTCTGATTTTGTGCTTTGCTGATCTACTGCTTGCTGGGAGCCAGACCCCCGCCATATCTATCTTCCCATTGCTTTGGATTCACTTCTCCACACATGTACCTTCTAGGAAGTGGTAGATTTTCTCTTCCTAGAATTGCTGCTCCTCCTTTCTTTTATCTCCTGTTGAGTTTGTAGGTGTTCAGAATGGTTTGATAACCATCTAGCTGAACTCCTGGGACCAATGATATCTCAATCTCTTGCTCCTCCACTGTCTTACTCCTCTCATTGGTCGAGTTATTTTCCATTTTTGACTAATGTAATAATTCTGTAACAAACATCCTTTTATATTCAACTTTGCCCATTTGCAAACTTTTACAATCCCACTTTAGGATGAATTCCCAGAAATGAGAAGGCTGAGGCCAAAACTCTCTAAGTTTCAATTCATATTTGTGTCAGGGGCTATTAAGGACCAAGAGGAGTTTACATTGTGGAAGCTGGAGGTTCAGCTCAAGTGGAGGCATTTAAAACTCATGCATAATCTGGGAACAGAGCAGAAAGTATTTAGAAGAGAGCTGAAGAATGAACGCTGTTGAGTGAAGGGATTACTGATTTTTGGAAGCAGTTTCTGAGAAAGTGAAGTGACCATACTTTGGAGTGCCTGCACCCTCAATGATGAGTGTATCTCTTAGAGAGAGCCCTGCCTAAAAGCAGAGTGGGGGACTAGCTTCTTTTCAGTTCAACAGATATTTCACAAGTGCCCCTTCAGTGCCAGACATGGGATAAAGCTCAGGCTTATCTCTATGAGGGGCTCTCATTCAAGGGGAGACACATGGTGACCAACAGGAGTGGCAATTCAGAGTGGATGTGCTCCCATGGAATATTGCTCAAGAGGTGGCACAAGGACCCTGAGTGGACTGAGGGGGTGTGCAGGTGGAGAGAACCCTTCTTACTAGAGCTGGTGGTTGAAAGATGAGCAGGGACTCCTCAGGCAACTAGAGAGTGGCCCTGAAAGGCTCAGCTATACAGAGGCTGGGGGCTGGGAGAGGGTATAGGGCACAGTGGTCCAGCCCGGCAGGAGTGCAAAGCATGGAAAAGGAGGTTGGTCCTTAGAGGTTATTTCCCACACCATGCACCATCTACCTTGTCTTATCCCCTGGAGTTCCTTCCTGCCTTTACTGGGTCAGGCTGGGCTTCCTTGCAGAGAGGATTTGTTTTCCATCGATTCTTTATGTAAAATAAAAATGTCCAGGCAGAATATGGTAACTGTCAATTGTAGAAACTGGCTCTGCTTCAAGAGTAGCTGAGCAGTTGCCATTTCAATCAGTCAAATATAATCCAATACAGGCAACTTCCTATGTTTCAGCTTAATACCAGACTTCCCTAAGGTCTGGCAAAATTCTGAAAATACTCCTAAGGGCAGAAAAGGATAAGTTGTGATTAGGAGAAGCCTAATCTATTATTTTATATTCTTTTAAAAATCAGATCTCTAGGCATAATAATGATGATGGTGGTGATGATAATGATGGTGATGATGGTGGTGGTGATGGTGATGATGATGTAATGATGATGGTGGTGATAGTGATGGTGGTGATGATGATGATGAAGATGATGAGCAGTGATAATCCTTGTGGAACACTTAACCCATGCCAGGTCCTATGCTGAGCACTACCCATCCATTTCATAAGGTATGAACTATTATCATCCCTATTTTACACATGAGGAAACTTAAATTTGAGATTCAGAAAGTGAAAACATTCAGCTAAATAGAATGTTCAACTAATCAAGACCCTCAACCAGGCTACCATGAAAGGATGAAGACCTGGTGCTCAGAGACAGCCATCATGTATAAAGTATTTTTTCTGTTATGCAACCAAAATGGTACTAGTTCTATGCCATCCCTGGGAGAATTGAGAAAGTCACACAAATCATTTTCTGTGTCTCATCGTTTTGATGAGGAACACTGGACAAGAAAGGCAATTAGATAATGCAGTCACCTGTTCTTTCCTCTCAGTTCTGTGTCCCATTCTTCTAACTGTTCTCTCACAGCTACTGTCAAAACTGAAAGGACTGTGTAATGTGGTGCTTTTTAGGTTGTTTCTTTGTTTTTTTTTTTTTGTATGCCTATTTGTTTATATAAGATAAACTTTTGACTTTGATCTAAAATTCAGTGGGATGTCTAAAGTGCAATTCTCTAGAAGTGAAATCTTTAGGCTGTTTTAGATATATGCTCCATTACTATTATTTGTTACTAAGAAATTATATTCTCCTTTTAAGGTATTAATATATTAGTTAGGATATTGGCTTGTCTGTGTGTAATGGACTAAGAACAGTGGCTTGTACAGATAGAAATGGGCTTCTGTTTCACAGAATAGTCAGGAAGGAGGCAGTCAAGGGCTGAGATAGCTCTGCTCCATGAGTGTGCCCAAAGACCCTGCATTTGTCTTCCTTGTAACTCTTACATTCTGAAAGTGTTATACTTACTTCAGGGTCTGCTGAATTATCCATGTTCCAAGTGGCAGAATGGGGGAAAAGATGGCGCAGCATGACCCTTGTGTTTAAGGATGGAGCTTGGTTACAACATCACATTCATGACCATCTTACTAGCTAAGGTATAACATAGCCACATTTAGCTTCAAGGCACCAGGCTTCAAGGGATGCTGGGAAATGTAATCTTGCAACTTTTGTGTCTATAAGCCTAGCTAAAAATTGATTCTATTACTATGAAATAGAAGGAGTAAAGGATAGCAGAGACAGTATTCAAAAATAAAGCTGAACAATGGTGAGAGAAAATATATGTAAATTGAAATTTTAATATTGCTTTTCTACATTGTGAAGGATGGTTTTGCTCAAACTCCAGAGTGTATCTCCTCTTCCTTGGAAAACATTGACCTATAGGGTTGTCTGGTTTTCCAACATGCTGGAATGCCCTCTCTGAAAATGATAGACTGTTGTCCTTAGAAACATAAGCTCCAGGACCAGGTACATTATTTGTGGGGTCTATTCCAAGAGAAAATATAGGATCCCTTGCTCAAAAATGATTAAGAATTTCAAGATGGCAAAACCAGAGCAATGAAGTCAGTGTGGGGCTTGTCTAAGAGTATGACTCCCAGTGCAACTACATAGGTCACATATCCATGATGAAGCTCGCTCAGGCCAGCTCTCATGGGGGGTGGGACAGAAAAGGTATTTAAGTTCCCACCACTTCTTATTATTGCCACATAGTTCTGGCAGTCAGCAGTTATAACACAATATGGTATAAATCAACACCCAGGGTAGGACTTCAACAGCTAAGTGTTAGAATTTGCTAGTGTGGTAGGGTGACAACTGGTGGAGGCTTTGGGAATGTTCTCAGACTTGGGATGCCAGTCATATATTTCTGCAAGTTAGAATTTGCCTTGTGACTTCATTAAATGCTCTTTGCATGACTTCCCCTGAAGGTAGGTTAGTACTATGTTTAGTAATCTGGATGACCTATTTTCTTCTGGGTTTTGGGACAGAAGCCGTGTCCATATGTCTTGGAAATTGTCAGCCCATTCATTTTGCCGTATTCTGTGCATGGTGACCAGAGTGTACGCTGCAGGAATGTTGAGCTGGGGCCAGCTCTGGGAGGTCATCACAAGAAGGGCTAGACTGGTGGGATGTAAGTTCAGGTTATGGTTGGGGAGGGAAGTCTTGCCAACTATTAGGTCAAGGCTGTAAAAAGGCAATATGGGGTTGGATAAGAAACCCAAGAGATCTAGAAGACTCTAGGCTGCAGAACAGAAATGGAATAAGGTAAATTATACAGAATATAAGCTGTAAATAATCACTATCTGGCTCACAATCCCATATTCACAATTCCTAAATCCGTACAGCTCTAAAATCTGGCAGTTTTCTCTAGTTTTGGCTCAGAATCTTCGTTGTAGAACCTGACGTGAGGGTGCTTATTGTCTTTACCCAATTAATATGAATGGTCACAAGTTTTGCAATGAATGCTGGCCTAAACTCTAATGAGAAATTGTTTAATACTTCCTCTCCTAAAATCAGAAATATTTTGAATTTATGGGGATCCCAACATTTGTTGAACAGATACTGTGTGCCAGACACTATTCTGAGCACTTTATATGTCTTAATTTCTTTAATATTCATGGGTTTTATGAGGTAGATACCATATTTTCCCCTTTTGACTGGTAAGAAATCTGGAACATAGAGAAGTTTTACAATTTGCCTGTGATCCTAGATAATCAGCAAATGGCAGGCAGTGAAAAAGATGAGTGTCTGGGGGACCTAGTTTTATATCATGGAGGTGAGTCAGGTCAAGAAGCATCAACAACAAATCTCATTT
This sequence comes from Mustela nivalis, assembly GCF_964662115.1. Taxonomy (NCBI): domain Eukaryota; kingdom Metazoa; phylum Chordata; class Mammalia; order Carnivora; family Mustelidae; genus Mustela; species Mustela nivalis. The sequence continues at coordinate 16,179,840 of NC_139021.1, read as the reverse complement.
TGGAGCACAGTGGCTTGGCTGAATGATTGGACAAATCAGCTCTAATAGTGAATCTATTTGTCAGGTGAGGTATGAAGCTGAATGAAAAGTGTTCTTTCTACTATGTCAGCGACAGTCAGAACTGTTCTAATCGTTTGGGGAAATCAAGTGACCTTTCAGTGACAAGGCCTCATGGGTAGAAATAACCCTTCTTTGTTTAAATATCCAAAGGGCAACCAAAGTTTTATTTCTTAAACTGGATTTTTGGCTTTGATTGTAAAAGATAATCTGTATTTTAATAAAAAAAATCTTTACAGTGGCTTTTGTGAAAGCACCATTTGTCTTAGTAGAAATCTTACTTCAATGCTTTTCTCAAAAATTGTATTTCTGGTTAAGAGCTGGGTGGGCTGACTAATAGTGTATTACTTTACTGATGCCCACATTATTCAAGGCAGAATTCCAAGCCATGACAAAATAAAAATAGATGACTTTTATTGCTTCTTCTAGATGTTCCACATTTGTCTTGGTAAGAGAACTGAATTAGATTCGTTTGACAGGATTTGTTCTTTATGAAGCTTTACTAACTGCTCTCTTATACCTCTGTACATCACTTTGTTTCTACCCAAAGTTTTTGTCTGATAATTTCTTTTTACTCTTTTTTTTTTCTGGAAATAGAGGCAATGTGTGTTTCATGAATAATGAATGGTTTTATTTATATAATTGCTACAAATGATGGTAGGGGTTAGACAGTAGTATTAATTCCTCCATTAACGCTTGAATAGGAATCAAGGATTTTGTTAATTTGTAAATTACCTCTTAATGAAATTTGGAAAAAAGTTTTCTCATCATAGTTTCTCAACAGATTCTTGATAAATGCTTACTTTTATATACAAAAGCATGAATATTCCAAGATGTTTAATTTTTTGGAGCAAAAATGTTCTTGGATGAACTAATATCACAGTAGCCAGGTAGTGATTCATGCAAGTTTTTTTAGTGCTGGTAGAATGAAACTTTGTTTTTCTTTTTGACTGCTCTGCATCTTTCAACTTCCTTTTCCATCTGTAAATTCTTTCCAAGTAAAAACTGTAAATTTGCCTTCCCAGCTTTTCTTGCGGCAAGGATGCAAGCATATGACCAGGCTGCACCAGTCAGATTGCTTGCATTTGAGGTTCTGAATTGAAAGTCCATGATACAAATAAGCAGGTGCAGTGTAGAAAATTTTGGTGAGGAAAAGGGCAAATAGAACTGCTTTCTCAGGAGGGCAGTGCTAGAGGATCTCTGGCGGCATCCTCTTGTTTCCAATGTGTTGGATAAGCTGAAGCTTCTGTGTCTAGAACTGGGGTCTCCTAGGGGCTGTCTGTGGGGTGAGATAGGCATTGCTTCCTGCTTTCTTGTCTTCCAGTCTGGTTCCCTGGGTGCCCCTGAAAATCTGGAAACTGTCGTTCCTTTTCTATTTAATCTAGTGGGGGTGGTTCTGTAATTTACAACTAAGAAACGTAACTGATATGAGGATAATGACTGGGAAATGGTATTCTTCTATGTGTATCTCCTTTCAGCTGTTGAATAAGACTAATTTGCTGGGTCCTGCTTACCGCAGTCATCATTCATTTGAACTGACTCACTGTTGAGGACAGCAAGCTGGAGAGAGTGATGCATATGCAGGCAGGGTGTTTCTGAGGGAAATGGAGGATGACTCAATGCCGGTGCAATGACTGGCTGAGTTTAGAATTTACCTGTGGCCTTAAGAAAGGGAGTTAAAAGATGGGCCACGAGGAGATCCTGGATAGAGATCTTCTAGAAGGTTCCAGGGCCTTGGCTTGAGAAGCACTAAGAGCTGGTTGGAACCAGTAAGACATTTCACTAGAGGCCCATGATTTAATTCTTCCATTCACTTATTCAACATATATGTAGATATATACATATTTAAATATTTTATTTATTTATTTGACAGACACAGAGAGAGAGAGGGAACACAAGCAAAGGGAGTGAGAGAGGGAGAAATAGGCTTCCCATCGAGCAGGAAGCCCGATGCAGGGCTCAATCCCAGGACGCCAGTATCATGACCTGAGCTGAAGGCAAATGCTTAACGACTGAGCCTACTAGGTGCCCCTCAATACGTATTTAATAAGTACTCTGCCCCATGTCTATGCAAAGTACTGGGGAAATAGTGATGAATTGGGCAGGGCTGAGCATATCTTTTTTTGGTGCTCTGGGGATTTCAAGTGCTCTCAGAGAGACATGAGGAAGGATAACAAGTTCTATCACTATTTGTAATTGAAGACACTGGATACAGGAGAGCTTAAGTGATTTATCCACAAACACACGTAGCAAGTAGTGGAACTAAGAATTGAATTCAATTCTTCTGGTTCCAGATCATGTATATTTTCCAGGGTGCCAGGCACTTCCTACCTGCCAGAGCTCATATCAACTCTGAGAGACAGGTGTCAAAATATGACTACTTCTCTACTTCTTCTCATTTCTAGAAAGGAAGTCTTAGTCAAGGAGGGCTTAAATTGGTAAATAAAGAATTGGATTTCCACTTTCTAGGGCTTGGAGTCCCTTTACTGTCCCTTGTTTCCACTGCCCCAGGCTACCTCTATCATTTATACGTGAATTGGGAACATGGTATTGAGAGCTTCCCTTGTTGGTTGATGTGCAGGGAAGGGAAAATATCAGTAGGACATTGGACATCTTGAGATTAGAGTTAGGTACCATCTTGAGATGGGGATCAGGTACCATAGAATATAGTCAAGTATGAGAACTGGGGATCAGAGGGTATGAGAAAGGGAGCTCTACTTACTTGGCTATTTTTTTCCCTATGGGCTGTGTTATTTATAAAAGACACGGTCCCCACCCCTACCTGATACCGCTGTCTAGTGGGTAAGATAAGTATGTACACAGCTGAGTCATCCCTGCCATTAGACCTGTGCCTCTTCTATTGCATTTATCCTACTAGATAGCATGAGTTTCTTTCTTTTTTTAATTGAGTATTTTATGAGATAATTATAGATTATGGAGAAATGTAGAGAATACACAGTTGTAAGAGATAATACAGAGATCTCCTGTACCTTTTACCCAGTTTCCCCCAATGGTAGCATTTTGTAAAACTGTAGTACAATATCACAACCAGACTATGGACATGGATACAATATACTGATCTTTTTCAGATTTCCTGAATTTTACTTGTACTCATTGTATGTGTGTGTATGTGAATATGTATGTGTGTGTATTTAGTTCTATCAAGTCTTATCACCAGTGCTGGTTTGTGAACCCAACACCACAGTCAAGATACATACAGAACACAAAGATCCCATGTGTTGCCCTTTTATGATTTTATGACCACACCTCCATCCCTTCCTGGTTTTATTTATTTTTGGCTCATGTGTCCTTGGTATCTATAAAGTTACTTAATAAATTTGTGTTATATGAATAAATCAATTAACAGTACCTAAGAGATTAACATATATAAACAAAGGCCTCTGGAGGGCAGGGGAAGGAGCCATTCATTTGACCTGGGCCTTAGAGATAAAGAGGAGAAGCAGAGCATAGCAGTGAGTGGGCACTTATGATATGGGCGGGACAGCACAGTGACTAGTCTCGAGAGCGACTGACTAGGTTGGAATGTCCCTTCTGCCATGTACAGTCCCAACTAAGCCTCCTCAATTTTCTTATCCTTTTTTTTTTTTAAGAGAGGTGGGGGAGGGGCAGAGGGTGAGGGAGAGAATCTTAAGCAGTCTCCACACCTGGCATGGACCCAATGCCAGATTCGATCTCACAACCCTGAGATCATGACCAGAGCCAAAATCACGAGTTGGACGCTTAACCAACTGAGCCACTCAGGCACCCCAATTCTCTTATCTTTAAAATAGGGATGATGCTAGTGCCCACTTCAGGGGTTGCCTTGGAATGAAGGCAATGGCCTGTAACCCCCTTTGCCAGGGTCTGGCACGTGGTGAAATTTACCTCAATAAACGTATGCTGCTTGGAACAGTCTTAGTTCTAGTTGTTTGAGAGGGGTCTCCAGTAACCCTGGGTGGAGGTCCTGTCTAAATCTGCCTTTGTGAGAAGGCATGGACTGAACCTTCTCCATGAGGCTGCTATGGGAGGGGACACCCAGACACCATCCCACTGTGGTTCTGTAATCCTTGCCCTGGCGGTCAGTCCCGTGCAGGCTCTAGAAACACTGCTTGCACTTTTTACATCTTTTATTACATTCTGTGGACAAAATGATAGGTCAGTCGACCATTGTAAATCTGGAGATTAGTGAAGGTTCTGGAAAGCTGCTTTCCTGAATAACCAGGGTCTTATGTACCAAAAGCCCTGCCAAGACTTTGAGCAGTTAGTGGACGAGTTTTACTGTAGCCTGAGCTCTTCTTAAGAGGCATGTAGGAAATCATTTACAAGAACCAGCTTCGCTTTCCTGCAACTTCCTCCTTTGTGAAATTGAAGGGGGATGTTTACTGTGGCTCAGACTGGCATTGTGTTTGGACCTCTCTTGGTTCCACTGAAATTCCCCCACTGTGTATATGCCTGTTGTGAGAAAATAAATCCCTGTGGGTTACAAGGACGAAGGCAGTCAGAGCAGGATCCAAGTTAAGAAATCCTCACAAATCCCCCTGCCAACTGTCAGACCCCCTGCAGTAGGGCCACCACAGCAAAGTCCTGTCCGGAGAGCTGCAGAGACTTTCTAGTCTTTTCTTTTTCAAGACCGAGGTTCAACAGAGCCTGGCAAAGTTCGTTCCATCCATGGATTTCTTTTCAAGTAGTGTCATCATCAGAATTTATTTTCAAGTAGTGTCATCATCAGAATTTAATGTGTGCTGCCATATAGTATTATCTCCATCTTTCTTCAGAGCTTTTTATAATCTTACCAGTCCAGAGATTTAACACATTAAGTATGGGCAGTGCAGTGTTGGGTGGATATTGAACTGTTTCCCAGTTAACGGACTCAAGACTTAACACTGCTGTTCACACAGGCAATGGTTTTACGGGGTATGGGGACACGACATTAAATAACACTGGGTCAAGAAGAAGAAAGCTGTTCTCTTTAAAATCATCTTCCATTTACATTTTTGTCAGAGAAAATGCCTGTGACAGCTCTCCAAAATTTTACAAGTCTTTTTCTGAATGAGAATAAGCTCTATATTCAGAATCAGTTATAGCTATGATTTAACAATAGTGTTTCCCCCACCAAATTTATTTATTTATTTATTTAAACTTCAAATTAGCATGTACTTCATTACTATTTTCAGAGATAGAATTTAGTGATTCGTCAGTTGCAGATAACATCCTGTTCTCATTACTTCAAGTGCCCTTCATAATCCCTGTCACCTAGTTATCTAATCCCCCCCATCTCCCCCCCAGCACCCCTCAGTTTGTTTCCTAGAGTTAAGAGTCTCTTATGGTTTGTCCCTTTCTCTGTTTTCATTTTATTTTTCCTTTCCTTCCCCTGTATTCATCTGTAGAATTTACCAAACTCAATACCGCCCCCCCAAAAAAAATCCAGTCAAGAAATTGGCAGAAGACACAGATATTTCTCCAAAGAAGATATACAAATGGCCAACAGATACATGACAGATACTCAACATCACTTGGCATAGGGAAATACAAATCAAAACCATAGTGAGATACTACCTCACACCTGTCAGAATGGCTTAAATCAACAACTCAGGAAACAACAGCTGTTGGAGAGGATGCAGAGAAAGGGGAACCTTCCTACACTGTTGGTGGGAATGCAAACTGATGCAGCCACTCTTAAAAACAGAATATAGGTTCCTCAAAAAGTTAAAAGTAGAGCTATCCTAAACCCAGCAATTGCACTATTAGGTATTTATTCAAAGATATAAACATAATTACTCAAAAGGGCACATGCACCCCAATGTTTATAAAAGCAATGTCCACAATAGCCAAATTATGGAAACAACCCACCAATTTATTTTTAAAGTTACTTTCTGTGAAGGCATCTATTATTAGTTTACCATTTGAAATAAAACATACAGATTTATTTTATCATAAATCTTTTGACTAATAAATGGTGAGATAATTCTTAAAAAAACATGAGAGACTATGGACTCCAGGAAACAAACAGAGGATTTTAGAAGGAAGTGGGTTGGGGGGAATGAGTGAGTCTGGTGATGGGTATTAAGGAGGGCATGGATTACGTGGAGCACTGGATGCTGTACACAAACAATGAATCATCGAACACTAACATCAAAAACTAATGATGATGGATTGTATGGTGACTAACATAACACAATTTAAAAAACTCAGTTAATGATAAAGGAGAGATGTGGGTTTGGCATTGTCTGAAGGTGGTCTTCAAATACCTGAAGTGGGAAAGCATTGGTGTAATGCAAGCACTGGGTGTGAGGAGAACTGGCTTTTAGAATTAGATCCTTCAGCAAGTATACTAGGACCCTGGGCATCTTACAGCTTCCCTTGTCTTCCATTCCCTCATCTGTAAAATCAGGGGGTTAGAGTCTCTGCAACATATTCCTCAAACACCTGTTGTCTGTAAAATGTCAGGCTTATGAGTATGAAGCTACTATGATGAAAATGGGATGAATCCTGCCCTCAAGAAGTTTACAGAATAAAACAAAACACCACACAAGTTGATGTATTAGTGGAGGCAGCAAAGAACCAACTACCAAGAAAAGCAGGATATGGCTCAGTTCTGGCCCTGGGTCTGTCACTTATGACCTAATTTTTAACCCATCATTCTACTTCTCTGAGCCCCAGTTTCTTCACGATTAAACCAAAGGCCCTTCCAAACCTGTTCTGGCAGAGGCTGACATTTCCCTAGGGAGCAGGAACATCTTTCAGCAAAAGCTATAGGTCCAGCTGTTGGCTTTGAAGGTCTCTGGACAGCTCTGAGCCCATCACCAAAGGTTGTCCCCAGAACCGTTAATGGAACCTGTAAACACAGGATTCCAAACCGGAGCAGAAAGTACTTTTTCCTCTTGTCAAAATCCTTCAGTCTTCAAAATGTTATGAATTTACACAACCTTGGAGAAGAATGTTTTCTCCTCTATGTTTATTCTGATTACTTGATCACTCTATCATGATATGTTATGTCACATCACATCGCATCATATTTGGGTGTGTGCGTGCGTGTGAGTGTGTGTGTGTGTGTGTGTGTGTAGCCTCACACTGGCCTATGAACTTCCAGGACACAGGGACCAGGTTTTCACTCTTTCTGTCTCTCTACAACATCCCTCAGTGTCTGGCACATAGTAGGCAACACCCAGATCTTATGTGAATGTGTGTGTGTGCATGAACATGTTGGTGGTAAAAAAGGGAGTCATAATATTTGGAAGATAGCTGAACAAAGACTTTTTTTTTAGATCAACGTTTTTATAGAACAGCATGGGGGAAAGTATACAAAACGAAAGTAACAATTCAATAAAGGATCACAAAGTCAGGTTAATACCACTCAGATCTAGAGCTAGAATATTGTGTGCTCTGCCCACCTCCCTTTCTCTCAATCTTGCCCAAACGCAACTGCTTTCCTTACTTCGTTTTTTTTGTTTGTTTGTTTTTCCTGTAAATTTTTATCTCAAAAAGTTTCAAATCTACTGAAGAGTTTCAAAAACAATGTAACAAACACAAACAGACACTTTACCTTGACAGGATAGTTAACATTTTTCCATGTGTTTTCTCTCTCTTTATCTTTTTCTATTGTATGTAGTTTCTGCCATTTCCCCCCTGGAACCATTTGGGAGTTAGTCATAGACATCATGGTACATAATCAAATAATTTATCATTCATCATTTCCTTAGATCAAAGGTAATCTTTTAGTCAACAACAAGACAACCACTAAACTCTGGAAATTGATACAGTATTATTGATACGATTGAGATAATACTATTACCTAATATTGCACAAGTTCAGATTTCTTCAGTTGTCCCAATAATGCCCTTTATATCTATTAAAAGCCTTGGGCGGGGGAGGGGGAGGTCCCGAATCCAAGCAAGGAGTCTCACACATTGCACTTAATCATGAAGATTTTCTGGACTTTTTGTTTTGTCTTTATGAAATTGACATTCATAAAGACAAATTATTTTGCATCTTTTTCTCAGTTTACACTTGTTTGATTACTTCTTCATGATTAGAGGCAGGGTGAACTTTCTTTTTTTCAGAGAAGCACATGGATGTGTGCTTAGTACACCACTGGGGAAAGCACATGATATCCACTGGCTCATTATTGTGGGTAAGTGCAATCAGCTGATTAAGTGGTGTCTACCAGATTCCTCCCAACAACCTCTCACCCAGTGGTTTTAGCTTCCATGAGTGTTTCTTAGCTAATTAATGATCACTATAGGGATTGCAAAATGATGATTTATGATCTTTTTTTCTATTATTACCTCTGTGTATAAAAAGAGATTTCCTGAGGTACCTGGGTGGCTTGGTGGGTTAATCCTCTGCCTTCGGCTCAGGTCAAGATCTTGGGGTCCTGAGATGGAGTCCTGCTCAGTGTGTGGTAGGGAGTCTGCTTCCCCCTCTCTCTCTGCCTGCCTCTCTGTCTACTTGTGATTTCTCTATCAAATAAATGAATGAACTCTTTGGAGAAAAAAAAAAAAGAGATTTCCCTCCTCCTTTTCTCTTCCAACCTCCTCCCTCTCTTTAGCCTTTAGTATGGGTTTATGGGTTACTTATCTAATGGGTTATAATCCATTCCTGGATTATTTATTTTGATATTCAAATTGTCCCATATTTTGCTAGAGGGAGCCTCTTCAGGTCGGTTCTTGTGTTCTTTTGACATATCCCCATTAGCTTTTGAGCACTTTTTTCCTTTCTGGCATAATAAGGTTTTCCAGGTTCATTGTAAGAGAGGAATTGAACTGCCTATCTAACGTCTTATAATTAAAATGTTAGAAAAAACAGGAGGGTGAAAATCAATACTCAATCTCAACACTGGCAAATACAGCCCTGGACTTTGACAAAATCAGCAGGTTCTAGATTATTCTTACCAATACTTGAAGCTCCAGCAATGGGTTGTGAGACAGGGAGCTGGCTGTGAGAGGCTGCTGGGTACAGAAACTGCTGGTGATGGGCAGACCCACGGGCTCAGCCAAGTGCAGTTTCATAAACACCCTGGTCAGCTCCTTGAGTGTATCCATGGTAGTGGAAGACAAGAAGCATATGGTAATTAGAACCACAAGTAATTTTAACTCTTGCTTCATGAACAATATGAGAGTAGCAAACCAATTACAAAATTATCTGTTTGCTTTGCATCAGTTTTAACTTCACCTGTCCTCTCATCTGTAGAGATGAGGATGTCCAGCAGAAGAGGCCAAAGGAAAATGGAGAAGATGATGAGGTTAACCCCCCCCCCCCCAAACTGGCTGATGGGGGATGAAAAAAAAAAAAAAAGCCAAATGTGAAAATAATCCACCAATAATCCACATGTAGGGTCAGGGATTTCCAGATGGCTCACATTTCACTTGGCAAGTGTCTCTCATACAACCATGCAATTCCAGATGGGTATGTGAAAATAAATAAATATATTTGTGTATTAGGATGGGGAAAAAAATAACCACTTTGTCCGAGGTGGCCATTGGCCATACCACCAGGAACCCGTTATCACAATACAATAAAGGCCATTAGGGATGTCCCTACTGAGCCATCTACATCCTTTAAAATTGCTCCGTATTCACCCAGTTGTTTTAAGGACAGAACCCCAGAAGAGGGCCCATGCTCCTTCTGGGGCAAGTTCAATGAGAAGGCCACATCCTGGGGCAGATATGAGGAACAGCTGATTTCCATCCCACAGTGCATTGCCCTACTTTCTCACCATAGATATTCCAGGTCCTTTGATATTATTTACTGAGTTAATTAAGATGTTGCCCTCTGAGTTTTGGAAAATGTACTGATATTTTTAGATAAAAGATGATTGCAGGCTGACCTTTCAAATAAACAGAAGTGAGTTTTCTAAGGCAAAATAAGAGTCCTGCGATATCTCCTCCACTTGCACCCAACCACCAGCATTTTCTGGTCTCCTACTTGCTAAGAGAAGAGGGTGATTATTAATAAAACAGATAGGTAGTAGTCAATCTTGATTCACAGACCTGTACCCCTGGGGATAAAAATATTTGTTTATAAAAAATAAAAAATTATATTAAAAAAAAAGTCAACTTCCAGGGGATATTCAGGAGTTGAGTCAGTTAATTCACACACCACTGTTCTCTACCTTGCCCATTGCAAACACAAGTAATCTACAACAGCTTCGAAACCTTCTGAACTTTTTGTTATTAAAGCAGCTCAATTTCTTAAAAAAAAAAAATAAAAACAAAACAACAACAACAAAAAACCTTCTGAACTTCTTCTCCAGGGAACCACTGAAAACTGAGGAGAGCTTACATTTATTGTAACCCAGATCAGAGATCAGCTCCAATGCACTCTTACCCTTTCTTAGACCTGCTTATTGTTGGTTAAAATGATGACCCTGGTATAAGATTTTTAACTGTCGAGGGACATTTGATAATGTTCACTCTATCCTAATGGACTGAACCAAGAAATAGTCTAATCCAAATAACAATTCTTTTTAAAAATACTGTTCCATTCAAAAAGGAGGCCACATGCCAAGGTAGATGCAGCACCAAATTGACAGGCAGGGGTCCCGGGTTCCGCTCCAAGTCTGACCCTAGTTTGATCTGTGTGATTGCGAGCTGATCTGGCTCTCGGCTTTCCTGCAGAGGGAAGGCATTGGACTGAATTGCTAAGCTTTATCCAGTGTGCATTCTGCATTTTAAAACTTTTTCAGTGCGTGCTGTATATTATTAATGAGATACTTACACTGAATGGGATGCCAAGGGCAAGAAAAGCGAACTGTAACTTGTCTGTCTCCAGGAGCTTTCTGGGTGCCTGGGAAGACATGGAGCGTGGTGATGGTAGTTACTTTTGGATGCGCCTTCAGCCTATCAGAATATTACAACCACGTGGAATCAAAATCATCCACTTTTTACTGTGCCACTGTAGTTGCATGAGGATGTCCCATTTCTCCTGGATCTTTCACAAGATGATACTTCCCAGAAAGAAACTAGTCCTATAGCCAGTTTTGGTGGTGATTTCCCTATGTGCTTCAGTGTTAGTTGATTTGGGTTCCTTGATATTGCACAGAACTAAATAGTGTACAGGTTTCCCCTAGTAAGAGAAGCTTGTTCTACGGTACATTGAATATGGGAGAATGAACCAAGGAAGCATAGACGTGAAGAGCAAAGGTGTCAGAGGCACATCGTGGCTCCACCACATGTAGGGTGGTTGATTCTGGGGAAATCACTTCTCTGTATCTGTTTCCTTGTCTGTAAAATAGGGATATAGTAGCTACCTTGCAGAGTTATTTTGAGGATGAAATGGGATAAGAATATAAAAGTCTTTCAGTTCCTGGCATGTCATTAATGCTCAAATTAATAATTGCCATTATAACTGTAATTATCATTATCATTATTGTTCCATGTGGAATGAATTCGAGCAGGCAGCCTTGTGGAAGAGCAGAAACATCAGTATAGCCCCCCTCCTAAGGATGGGAGGTTCGCTCAGGAACTGGGAGACTGTTCTGGGTTCACATCCGCTCAGGAGGTGTGATTATCCTGAAATCCCCCTGGGCACCAGGCTTCCTCTGACTCTTTCTTGCTTGATCATATGTAGACTCAGCCCCTCTGTCTCTGTGTCAGCTGCTGCTACCACCACCAATTAATTTCTTTCTAGTCCCTCTCTAAATTGTGACTTCTGTTGACTCATAGTTTTTGAAGCCCTGTTGTTGTTCCCTTCTTGGGACCACAGCAGCCTGTTTACTCTGTGTGAGTTTGGGGTTCTGCCCCTGCTACCAACATCTCAACTCTGTCTGACTTGGATTTAAATCCTTTCAACCATCATTTTTATGACAGGTCACCTCCCACGCTGCTGAGTGACTAAGAACTGAGGTCACATGGTTTCAGAATGGCCTGAACTCTGAGAGGGGGCTGGTGAGGGTCACAGACAATCTCAGACTTGTCTTTCCAATCCTGTGAGCACAAAGATGAGAAGAGACCACCAAAGCTTACAGTGCTCTTGATACCCAAGTTGGGAAAAAGATAGGAAGCAGTATTATATATGTTAATATATATGTTAATAATGTTATAATTATTAATATATATAATATTATAATTACATATATATATATTAGCTTTAGTAATGCTTTTCATTTTCCCTTCTAGAATATTACAACTTTAGGGACACCTGGGAGGCTCAGTCGCTAAGCAGCTGCCTTCGGCTCAGGTCACGGTCTCAGGGTCCTGGGATTGAGCCCCACATTGGGCTCCTTGCTCGGCTGGAAGCCTGCTTCTCCCTCTCCCACTCCCCCTGCTTGGAATTTAATTCTTTCAGGTTCTTTGGTGTCTGCTTGTGGCCTAATATAATTAACTGGTCAGTAATACAAGACTAATATATCTGGCCTTTCAACAAATATTTAGTAAAAATAAATGTGCCTCACTTTTTCTTTTTTCTTTTTTTTTTTTAATTTTTTATTTTTTATAAACATATATTTTTATCCCCAGGGGTACAGGTCTGTGAATCACCAGGTTTACGCACTTCACAGCACTCACCAAAGCACATACCCGATGCAACATGGGGGCTTAAGGGGGTAGGAGAAGAATAAAAGAAACAAGATGGGATTGGGAGGGAGACAAACCATAAGTGACTCTTAATCTCTTTTTTTTTTTTTTTAAGATTTTATTTATTTATTTGACAGACAGAGATCACAAGTAGGCAGAGAGGCAGGCAGAGAGAGAGGAGGAAGCAGGCTCCCTGCTGAGCAGAGGGCCTGATGCGGGGCTCAATCCCAGGACCCTGGGATCATGACCTGAGCCGAAGGCAGAGGCTTTAACCCACTGAGCCACCCAGGCGCCCCCTCACTTTTTCTATAGTAGAAAAATTTTTTCTACTATCAGAGTTATTTAAGGGTCTTGTTGAAAAGTTCTAGAGTAGTATGGGAAAGAAGAAAAGAACCAAGAGATGACAGAGGACAGAAGCAAACAAAATTCCAAGAGATATTAAGGAATGTCACTTGTAATGTCTATGATCTTGTGCCAGTAGCTTGCCTTCTCTGGGCCTCTGTTTCTTCATCTAAAAAGAAATTGGGGTGATGGTCCTACTTACCTCCAAGATTAGAAAGGCTAAATGATACATTTGTAAGGTGCCTGCTATGGTATTTGCCTACTACCTAGCTGGTGACCAAAAAGCAATTGGTTCCCACCATTGCATCTTACCAAGAATGTCTCATACCTCTCAAGGAGGGGGGAGAAGGAAAAACTGGTGAAGTTTAAGAAGACTGAATCCCATATAGACTTACTTGTTTGTCTCTTGACCCGGAAATGACCTGAGTTTACTCTCTCAGGTGACTCTCACCTAACTGTTTACACAAGGAACACCTCCTTGGTACACAGAAATGCATTTTCCCACCAGGCTCCAAATACACTGAGCTTGGGCTTTGCCAGGAATTTTGCAGAAAAGCTGTAGAACAATTTGCATCACAGATGGTTCCCTTTTCATTCAAGTATTGGATCATGAAGACTTGCTGAGGTCCGATCACTGACTTTGGACATTGAGTGGAACCATTTTAATGTGAATTCACTGAGAAATGTCTGCAGGAAAAACAGGTCCAAATTTAAAGCCTGTAGACAATTTAGGATCCATTGCTTATGTTTGAAAGCTTTCAGTTTGCCCTTCTCTCAAAGATGAACCTATTTTAAATAATTAAAATCAAACCATTTCCTAAGAATAGGAATAAAGTTTTAATGTAAAGTATAATTAATTTCCTAGTCTTCCAGGGAAGCCTACATTGTTTGAGGGTTGCCTGTCTTGTTTGCTTTTCCTGTCTTTTTTTTTTTTTTTACAGTATTATTATACATATATTTGAGAATAGCAAAAGAAGAGTATCAAACCATCATTTTGAGCATCTTTAACAATGCCAAGGAAAGAATAAGCGTTTATTTGTTGGAGAGTGGGGCTTAATATCATTTCCCAAATTGTGGTCTGTGGAAAACCAATGTTCCAGTCTCCAATTCGGGAGAACTGAATAAAAGTTCTTGTTGTCCACTCAGTTTGGGAGCCACTAGAGTCTGTGTTCTGTACTTTGAGGGGTCAACTACACATTAGCATCTTGTTGGATCTACGAAGTCTGGTGACACTGGGTTTACCTCCTCACTTTCCAAATGTATTTTAAAATGGAATCTCTTTATTGGTGGAAGGTCCTTTTGTGTATGACAAGGTCCGGATTCTGGTTCTGTTAGGGTGAGTCCTCCAGAAAGCAGATTCCAAGATGGCATTGGTCTGCTCAAGATTTATTTGGAGAAAAACCCGGGAAAGATCAAGAGGTAAGAGCAGGAGGAAGCAAGGAGAGTCTTCAGACCATGATGCAGGAGTGACATCTATGACAGAGAGCAGAAAGGAAGGGGAACTGGGTTGGGAGAGTCTTCTAAGAAAGCCTCCTCCAAGTGGATAAGGATTCTGGTGGCCCAAGTCATCCACTGAAGGAGTTCTAAGTCTTGCAGGAAGGACCTGAAATAGTTTTCTGGCTGTGAGTAGTCTTTAGCTAGGGAGAAGTTCATGGGCAGTGTGGCCTCAGTGAGGCACAGGGTTGGGTTGGGAGGTGTGACAGCTGGGGCTGTCACTTAATGATGCTTTCTGTAGCTGGAGATCTGAGTGGCACATTTCATGAGAGCCACAACTTCTAGCTGTGCCCCTTGTTAGCCACGCAATGTTGAAATAGTCAGTCAAAGCTTCTGGCACCCAAGAAGTTAATCTGCTAAACAAGAGGAGGGCAGATCTGACCCTTCTTGCCTCATATAGCTGCTGTGATGCATAGCCACATAGGAAAGCTGTTTGTATTCTATGAGCATTCCAGAAATAGAGAAGGTTTTTGTTAGAGGGTAACTGTAGGCTTTTCAAGTGTATTAGCTGCTAGACTGCTGTTGTCTTGCTATCACCGCTCTGAATTTCCCACAAGCCTACTACCGTGCTGGGCATCTAATACGTACTGAGTAAATGTTTGTTGAATCATGATAACGAGTGTTGTGGGTTCTCCAAGGAAACAGTCCATGACACTGGCTGTACGTGGGATAATGATTGCAGACACTGCGCTGTATTTCCTCTGGCAGGAGACCACATAGCAGAAGGCAGAGCATGTGGGAGGGTGGGGGATGATTCCTGTTGATTTGATCTGTGCTTGTATCTGGATCCAGTGTAGTAGCTTTGTGGTAAGGGGACTCTTTTTCCCAGAGTGGGGACGGCTGGAGAAGTGTTGCTCAATCCCCGTGTTTGGCAACGTAGTCTCTCTTTTGCATTTCTAAAATAATTCTGAGGTTAATTGAATTGTAAAGACAATTCCCAAACTTCATTCTAGATAATTGTATAGCATCATTCCCCTGAAGTTCATTTTCCAGAGTTGTTTACCAGTTACGCTTGTCACTGCTTTGAGTTTTTGCCAGCTCAGCCTTTGGGGAAATACTGGGCAGGGCTAAAAGTGTTCGGAGGTAAGCACAGGAAAGAGGGTAAGTGTGGTAGCAAAGGTGATTTCTTGCTGGGTAATTTCTTAGCATCTACTGTAGCTCATCTATTTGACTTTTCTCTTCTGAGGGGTGGTGGTTTTGTTTATTCCTTTGTACATTTCTTTTCACCAGCTCAGTATTTTATTCAATAAATGTTTGAGGAATGAACCAATGAATGAATTACACGTGTGGTCTGTGTGCTGGGTGCTGGTGAGACACTGATGAGTTAGCTAGACTGAGTTCCTACCCTAATGGAACTTTTTGTTTAATGACGGTGGTGAACGCTAATGCAAAAGAATCACATTAAAGTAAAATTACAAGCTAGTATCAGTAATGAAAAGAAAAAGCACTGAGGATCCGGGGATCTGCTGAACCTGGGAAAAAGCCTCTGACAAAGTGATGGCGTGACCCTGGAGGAGTGGATATCGTGAACTCAGCAGAGGTGTGTGAAGCCATGTGGATTCAGGCATGGAAAGGAGCAGGTGCAGAGACCTGAAGGGAGGGGCATGATCCCATCAAGTCACTAAAGGAAGGTGGTGTGGCCGGGGAGGTGGGTAGACGCACGTAGCAGGAGATGTAGCAGAGAAACAAGGCTGTGCATGGGGTCTTCATTGGATTCTTCCCTGCAATGAGCAGGTAACCAACATTTGCTGTAGTGTCTACTGTACAGCCAGATGCCGTCTGCGGTCAGAATGGGTACTGGTATCTGAGTCTGACGCAGCAGCCTCGTGGGGAGGGTATCACTCTGCAAACAAGGAGGAAGAAGTTTAAATTTCAGGAGGAGGGATGAGAACTTGAGCAGGAGAATGCTTTGGGCTCAGGGCTGCTTAGCTCAGATAAGAGTTACCACAGGATCTCTGTGAAGAGATCAGATGAGGGGAGGAGGTTTGGTTCCTTTGAAAGGATTAGGGGTCTGGAGACTGGGTTCCAGCTCTGACGGGGCCACCTTAGGCGATGTCAGCTGTGTGGTCAAGAGTTTCCCCACCTGTGACAGGTGAGTCTGGGACTCACTGACAACTGATGACCTTGGCTTCTGAGGGGGATCAAATCTCCCATGATCCAGAATGGAAGGAGTGATGCATGGGAGACCTGCTCTCAATCTGTGAATCCTGAGCCGAGGCTCATTTCTCTGGGGACAACGTGCATTCAGCTGTAGATTTTGAACGAGGTTGCTTCAGGAAACTCCTATTTAACTTGCGCAGTCCTTACCTGCAAAACCTGCCTCCCAGGCCCCTGTCCCGCACTGGGGACTGCCTGCCTTTCTCGCTTGGTATCTGAACTGTGGGGGCTCTTATGCCACCAGTGGGCCCACAGGCACTAACTTGCCGGCCTTCCCCGTGAGGTACTCAGTGAAGTGAATGAAGCCAACATTCCTTCCTTTCCTGTGACGCAGATACATGCTAGAGGAAGTGACCAAGAGCAGGTGCTGTTTTCCTGGGGCTACCATAACAAATGGCCATAAATGTGAAGGCTGAAAGCTACAGAAATCTATCCTCTCACAGTTACTGAAGTCAGAGGTCTAAAATCAAGACGCTCACAGGACTGTGCTCCCTCTGAATGCTCTGGGTGGAGCAAGGGGGGCATCCTTCCTAGCTTCTCTGGCTTCTGGGGGCTCCTGGTGCTCCTTGGCCCATGTCCACATTGGTCCAATCTCTGCCTCTGTTTCCACCTAGTCTTGTCCATGTCTTCCCCCTTTCTGCTCCTTGTGAGGACACTTACTGGATTTAGGGACCACTTAGATAATCCAAAATGATCTCTTGAGGTCTTTAACTTAATGTACATCTGCAAAGATTCTTTTTTTTGCAAATAAGGGCATATTCACATTCTCTGCAACATGGGAATATCTTTTGGGGAGGCAACATTCAAACCACTATAGACAGAGTTTCTGAGGCATTTGGCACCAAAATTTCTTCTTTTTTTTGTTTTATTTATTTTCCTCCCTTATAAACTTGACCTCTTCGAAATAACATCAGGACTCAAGTCCTAGTGAAATGCCACAGAGATAGCAGCCAGAGGGCCTGAGAGCAGAGGCTCTGAGATCCAGTGGCTTCAGTTCAAATCCCAGCATCTACCAACCACTCCATGGCTCAGTTTTGCCATCCACACATTGGGCACAATAACCTCTGAGGGCTGTTGTGGGTCTTAAATAGGTTAATATTTGTAAAGTCATCTAGAATTAGCCTTAAGTAAATAAGTGAGCAGGGGACAGTGTGAAGGATTAAAAGGACAGGCTGCAATTGCTGGTGTAAGGAAATGGTCCAATTTCATTTTTCTGCATGTGGCTGTCCAATTTTCCCAGCACCATTTATTGAAGAGGCTGTCTTTTTTCCATTGGACATTCTTTCCTGCTTTGTCGAAGATTAGTTGACCATAGATTTGAGGGTCTATTTCTGGGCTCTCTATTCTGTTCCATTGATCTATGTGTCTGTTTTTGTGCCAGTACCATGCTGTCTTGATGATGACAGCTTTGTAATAGAGCTTGAAGTCCGGAATTGTGATGCCACCAATGTTGGCTTTCTTTTTCAATATCCCTTTGGCTATTCGAGGTCTTTTCTGGTTCCATATAAATTTTAGCATTATTTGTTCCATTTCTTTGAAAAAGATGGATGGTACTTTGATAGGAATTGCATTAAATGTGTAGATTGCTTTAGGTAGCATAGACATTTTCACAATATTTATTCTTCCAATCCAGGAGCATGGAACATTTTTCCATTTCTTTGTGTCTTCCTCAATTTCTTTCATGAGTACTTTATAGTTTTCTGAGTATAGATTCTGTGTCTCTTTGGTTAGGTTTATTCCTAGGTATCTTATGGTTTTGGATGCAATTGTAAATGGGATTGACTCCTTAATATCTCTTTCTTCTGTCTTGCTGTTGGTGTAGAGAAATGCAACTGATTTCTGTGCATTGATTTTATATCCTGACACTTTACTGAATTCCTGTATAAGTTCTAGCAGTTGGGTATTTACCCTAAAGATACAAACATAGTGATCCAAAGGGGCACATGCACCCGAATGTTTATAGCAGCAATTTCCACAATAGCCAAACTATGGAAAGAACCTAGATGTCCATCAACAGATGAATGGATCAAGAAGATGTGGTATATATACACAATGGAATACTATGCAGCCATCAAAAGAAATGAAATCTTGCCATTTACAACAACATGGATGGAGCTAGAGCGTATCATGCTTAGCGAAATAAGTCAAGCAGAGAAAGACAACTATCATATGATCTCCCTGATATGAGGAAGTGGTGATGCAACATGGAGGCTTAAGTGGGTAGAAGAAGAATAAATGAAACAAGATGGGATTGGGAGGGAGACAAACCATAAGTGACTCTTAATCTCACAAAACAAACTGAGGGTTGCTGGGGGGAGGGGATTTGGGAGAAGGGGGTGGGATTATGGACATTGGGGAGGGTATGTGATTTGGTGAGTGCTGTGAAGTGTGTAAACCTGGTGATTCACAGACCTGTACCCCTGGGGATAAAAATATATGTTTATAAAAAATTAAAAAAAAAAAAAAAGGCCAGGCTGGATGGCTGGATAGGGGCTGGAAAACACCCAGGGCTTTGGCACAGTCTGGAGCTAGGGTTCTTCTGAATCCTGATCCACCCGGGGCGACCTGACTTGGAATGGAAAATGTCAATGGCCGCTCCTCTCAGGACCTGCTCTGAGCGGCTGTGTTTGCTGATCAGAGTCTTGGGATCTGGCAGCCAAGCCCTGAGGAGGACGTGAAGTTCAAACAGAGATAGGGAGCGACCGGTGGACACACATGGAAAGGCATTTCCTGGGAGGCACCTGCCCCTTGCGATGGAGCAGACTTCTGCCTCCTGATATCCACTCCCCTGGGCTGCTGCATTCTAGGAAGAAGCTCCCCTCTTTCCCACACTAGTGTTGGACGCTGTGCCTTGTTCTTCTCTGACCTGTCTTGGGTCCAAGAAGTTAGTGAACGCGAGTGCGTCTGGGCACTGGTGGGAACCCCTGCTAGTCAAGGTGAGACTCTGGTTCTAATTGCTGAGCTTCTTTGCACCGCCTGCTTGAGTTGGGCTCCTGGAAGCCCACAGCGCTGCTGCTGCTGCTGCTGGGTTTCCTCTGCTTGTTCTTAGAGTGAGCCGCCTGGGAAGGGAGGGTGGCAAACAGAGCGCAGAGCCCAGGCTTCGGTGAGGGACTGCTATGTGGTTGTAGGCAAGTTACCAAACCTCTCTGAGCTGTGATGTTCAGCATCTGGGAAATAAGGATTCACAATATTTGGCTCCTCTTAGGTTCTTGAAAAACTGTGGCTCTGACGGCTGTTTGGGAGGTAGCCTACCGTGGAGGTCTGCCAGGCCCGAGTTTGGGTGCAGCTTATGGCTGTGGGATCTAAGGCAGGTTACTCAACCTTTTAGATTTCCATTTCTACATCCTGAAGGGAGATTGAACCTTTCTGTCAGATGGTTGTTGGAATGACTAAATTTAAAAAGATGTATGCAGAACCTTAACCTGATTCCTGGCTTATCCTACGTGCCTAAGGGACAGTGGCTATCATGACTGTTCCAGAACACTTAGAATGATGGTAATCAAGGGGATGAATCTATTGAATACATTATACATTGTACAATGGATAACCAAATTTGGCTCAATCCCGGTGTGGTCTGGAAAGAAAAGTACTCAGTCTTGGAATGGCCTTAACTCCTTTCTGTTCAAGGTGATACATTTTTGAAGACAGTCAAAGAACTTCTAGTGAAATCCTGTGGTGCTTTCTATGTGTATGCTCTATGTGTCCCTCTGTCCACCCGTGTGTCTGAAAGTCATCGAGCCCTGCTCTGTACCAGGCGTTGTGCCAGACACTGAAGGCACAGACATAAACTAGGTATGGTTACTGGCTTCAAAAGCTCAGCATGTAATAAAAGGGAATGATCTTTTTCAAGTAACTATTATGATCTGTGGGATAAAGGCTAAAATAAAGATAAGAACAAAGTGATAGGAATCCAGAGGACTGAGTGACTTGTTCCTCCTTGCGAAACTGGAGAACCCAGAGATAATATTATTTATTATAATAAATAACAATCTCCAAATAAAGTTGGGGAAGTTTGGCATCTTTTCAGTATTGCATTTTCCAGTCCGTGAGCATGGAAAATCCTTTACTTTATCTTTTTTTATTTTTTTTTTGTAACTTCTAGTGTACAGGTCAATTTTTAAATTTTTACTTAATTTAAAAAATTTTTAATTTAATTTTATTGTTATTTTAAAAATTAATTAATTATTTATTTATTTACTTTTAGGGGACTAGGGAGAGGAGAAGAGGGAGAGGGAGTGAGTATCTTAATCAGGTTCCACACAAACCTTGGAGCTCTACCTCACAAGGTAGACTTATAAAAAAAAAATATATATATATATATATATGTTGGACATGCTGTTGTACTAAATCCCTATTATGTGTATGGCTGCAGATTACAATGACCTAGCCACATTGGTGAGTATCATAAAGTGACCAATGGTATATTATGAGCAATAGGCTTTAGAATTCTGATGGCTACTAGTCATTTTCTATTTATAATTCTACTGAATCTAACAAACTCTAAGCAGCAATGTTGATGTCCAGACAAATAAGGATGGTTATTATTAGGATAGGAACCACTGGTGGCATGAAGAACAGAGAATAACCCCTTTCTGAAGGTCATCCAAATATAACAGAACCACCACAGTTCTAATAACATGTCCATCTACTGTAGGTAGAAATGGAAACTCACAAAACCATAGCTATGATAAGTATTGGCTTCAACCCAGTAATGCTCCACTTTTAAGAGTGCTAAATTAATTTGTTTTGATATGATTCAGTGTTTTGTATTTTATATTCATATGTCTCTGTTCATATGTTTTATGTTTGTGTGTGTGTGTGTGTGTGTGTGTGTGTGTGATTTTTATGGCTATATATGTTCATTTTTCAAAGGATAACTAAGCTATATTTCCTTATTAATTGGTCAATAGTAGGATTGGTCATTGATCTGTTATTTTTTTTAACATACACTATTAGTTTCTGGTATACAATATAGTGATTCAACAATTCCACGGAACTTAGAATGATTCCTAAGTTTTAAATTTTTTTGTCCTATTACCATATTTTTTATTTACAGTTTTTAGTTTCTAATTCTTTGTTTTTGGTTCAGAGAGGTATTCTTGATTTTTGTATATTGGCCTTGTTTCTAGATACCTTGCTACACTCACTTGGTGATTCAAATAGTCAAACTTTATTGAGCTGGTAAGGGCTTCTAGTGCAGTGTTAAATAGAGTGGGTGTTCATGAACATCCTTGTCTCATTTTTTTTCTTTTTAATCTTAGGGAGAAATCTTTCAATATTTACTGTTGATAGACATGAACTCTAGGGGGTTTTGTAAATATTCTTTATCATATTAAGAAAGCTCTCTGCTCTTCTACTTTGCAAAAGTGACTACAGAATGGAGACTAGTTTGCAGGAAGGAGAGAGAAGGAGAGAGAACGGAGAGGCAGGAAGACCAATTAGATGTTTCTCCACAATAGGAGCACTGTTGATGGATGCAGAGAAAGGATATTCTGGGCTCTCTGTTTCCTCAGTGGTTCTTACTTAATCACAGCTCCCCTCATAAAAGTTTCAAAAGAGAAAAGAGCACCAAAGTTTCCAGGACTCTCTTTCTCCAGGTGTCCCTCCTAGTGTTCTTTAAGATATTATCCAGTGTTTTGTGATAAGGGTGTGGTCAAGTCAATTTAGAAAAATCTGAATGCTGTGTCATCCGCTTGGAGAGTCACAATCTACATCAGCACTGTTAAAGGCTCTGAGACCCTACAGCAAAAATAGCTACTTAATTTAATATAGCACCCATCCTTCTATCTTCAATGTCCATGACACCAAAAAAGGAGACTTGGAAGGAATTTCCTAGGTCCCTTCTTTACCCATCATGGAACTAATGACTCTCACTTGTGACAGTATCTTTATATGTTAGCAGATCAGCATCTCTGAGGTGATAGCTCCACCCTTCTCTTTCTTTGTTATGTTCAAAACCCATTGAGACATAGACTTACTCATCAACTAGGATCAAAATATCATGTCTATTGCTGGTAAACTAGATTGGAGGAAGCTGTATGGATTGGAGTCCGGATTGGTTTTCAAATCTTTTCCTGAGAATCAGATGAAGTCAGTGAGCAGCTGCAGGGAGGAGAAGCCCTGCCTCAGTCAGTGACTTCTCCCACTCGACATGAGGTGGAAGAAAATATCCTGTGACAAGGTAGACCCAAAGAAGAGAAGACCACATGGGAACAGGAGCCTTGGGCCTTAACCCAACCCAAGGGAGGAAAAGCCAAACAATGGATGCCATACTATTATCATTCTGCCAAAAGATAATCAAGGAATATATGGGAAGGTTCTGGAAGGAAGGACGAGGAAGGTTCTGGAAGTAAAGAAAAGGAGAAAGCCTGGAAAAAGTAGGAGTCTGAAGACTTCTTTATGCTGAGACACAGGGAGGGAGAGTTGCTTGTTCCAAATGTTGGGAAGCTGCCTGTAGTCTATTTTTTGGAAGAGAGGTTAATTTTTTGTCTTTAGGAAAACAGACATCAGGTCTCCAATTAGTCTGGATATGAAGAGAATAGAATAAGAAAAATGAACATTTTCATAGGGGCCCGGGTAAGAGAAGGTTTGGGGCTGGGAAAAATTTCACAGCCCTAACTCTACTGCCTGCCAGTATTTATTTTTCTTTCTTGCACTCTAGCCAAGCAGTCATGGGCTGATCTTAGCTATAGGGGAGGAGCAGGAGAGGTTGGAGGCCAGTGGCCACAGGTTGAAAAATATGTCAGTTGTGAGCCCTGTCGGCATGCTGCCAGTTGGGCGAGATGCACCCGAGGGGAAAGCTCTCCTTTTCCTGGGGAATCCTATAGAACCAGCCTTCTACCACCTTGTCCTTGAGCATTGGCAAGCCCTTTGAAGGTCTGTCAGGGCTGAGCCAGGCCAGCTCTATACCATGTGGCTCTGAATTATCCCTGAGTCAGTCTTGGGTCAGAGAAACCACAGGAGGAAGGATTCATTAGTATCCTCGGAGATGCATTTCCTAGACTCAGCTGAGTCTTGAAGGGACAATGTTGAGGTTCTCAGTGACTGTCTGTGAAGCTGGTAACATAACTCCTTATGTTGGCCACTGAGGCTGGAATGGACAAAGTGAGGGTCTAACAGAGAAATGTTTATTTTACTGTCGCAGTGAGGTGGGAGATGGCAAATCAGAGTATGCCGGAGCGAGCTGGTTCCCGTGAGGTTGGGAGTCATTGCTCAGTCTATTCGGGCCATCGTCTGGGACACTTTGGACCAAACAGAGGACTGATCCCGCTCTTTCAAACTGGAGGAGTTGGTTCCTCCAAGGTTGGGTTGATTCTGTGCATAGTAGTGAAGGAGACAATTCTGTGGGCTAATCACCAGGATCAGGGTTGGGTGGAAGAGGAGCTGAGGTAGGATGATCAAGGCCAGCCTAACAAATATATTCAGCAAGTGCTCTGAATTTCCCAAGTTTCACGGTGGCTGAAAATTTGTCTTTGAATTTCCCTTAGAAACCATACACCTTCTCTTTGGGAGGAAAGCTCTCTGGCACTAATTACTTACACACAAGGATTTCCAGCACTGCTGCTGCACATTAGAATGACCTTGGGAATCTGAAAGGCACTGAGCATTGTCCTCACTGCTGACCAGTGACATCAGACCCTCTGGGATGGGGTCTGGCTGCAGTGTGGGAAACCATTTTCGAAAGCACCCCATAGGAGTCCAATGTACAACCAAAGTTGGGCACCGTTGCCTAAAGAAATAGGAAATAGAGCAGGTAAGTTATTACAGGAAGATAATGGGGAGAGAGGAAGAAACATTGCCGTCTTGACAAGGCAGGGGGTCCCATGGATTTATGTAACAATCTTCAGTCAAAATCCACATTATGGCTAGTTCTATATTTGGTGGTTTTCCTTTAACGAATATATCCCAGTTTTAAAAATAAGATGAGTACACGGAGCAGATATTCCTCGGTAGGCAGCTGGGAATTTATCCAAGGCTCTCTGGATAACCTCAGAACAGTGGTAAAGCTTGTTTTTGCTTTATTTTTAAGGTACTCCTGATTACATAGAAATCCATTTTTTTAATAGGGAGTTTTAACGTTTATAAGAGTTTACCATATAAATAAATCCACAAATCAAAGTGGTTTTTTTTTTCCATGCTGGATGTTATGACTGATTTTGGAGGGTCAGGGGCACAGATGACCTGTATCCTGTGTTCTCTTAGGTGGGAGAAGAGCAGCAAGGGCTGGTCCTGGTCACACCCGCGGACTCAATTAGCTTAGTGTTTGGCTGCTTGGCCTGAGCTGCTTCCACTCCACATTGCAGGTAGAAAAGGTGATTCCAGAGGGGGAATTTTGTGAGGCAAGTGGAAAACCACATGGAGACCCTAATTGTGAGCCATTTCCTAACCCTGGTTCCAGGGAGCCATGGACATGAGAGGACATTAATTATTTGTAGAGTTCCTAACAGTGCAGCATGAGCACACAGGGTGGCCATATAGGCATCACACCCCATGACAAAAGCAGAGTTAACTTTATGGCCACTTCCTGCAGAAGTGGAGCCTGAGCTCCGAGAAGTCCCATGGCTAGCCCCACTGGCATAGTTAGAAATGGTAGGGATGAAACTCTGGCCGTTGAGCTCCTCCTCCTGTGTGTTGGGCTGGCTGCCTTCCTGGCAGTGCCAGCCCTGTGGGGCCACCTGGAGTGATGTCACCTGGAACACAGGTACTGAAGGGAGCCTAACAAGCACACTGTGTAATGTTCTCATTGTTTGGATACAGATATCAGAGTCATGGTAGCTTTCACCCTGAGGAGACCAGGTTGATATTGGGGTTTCTGTGTGTCTTGACTTACCTTGGGGTGGCCCTGGGAGGAAATTCAGTAGATCTGAAGCCAGAGAGCCCCATCCTTCTTTTGTGAAGTGGGGGGTTCCCATGCTGGACTCCTGGGCACACCGACAAGGAGAAGGGGGGCTGATGGCTCCTACCCTGGAGAACTTCCTTCCTGATTTACTAGCTGATCCCAATACACAGGCTGACAGCGTTTCATCTGTAAAAATGGGAAACAGTAGCATCTGCCTCGTGGTATGTTGTGAGAATCCTTGGAGATAATATGTGTCGAATGGTGCTCCTGGCACAAAGTAAGCATTAATCTGTGCTTCAAAGTATTAGACTCACTCAGGAGAATATTGTAACACATTTCCTTGTCTCCAGTGTTGTAATGCAGTATTTCGTAGCATGTTTTACACTGTATAAGCTTTGTTCACCACCGTATGAATTGGGTCAGAAAAGCCCACGTGGGAATGAGACATGCTCATCTGGGCTAAGGGTCTGGTTCTAAATTTGAGAGCTAATAGGAGATGCAAGCAGGCCTGTGAGCTGTCTTCTTTCTCCAGGTCGCTCTCTGCTGCCCAGTCTGCCAGAGGCATGATTATTCTGGGCCAGCAAGCCGTGCCTTCTCTCTACTGCAGACAACAAGTGACTGAGGAGGAAAAATCAATTTTCTTCCAGAAGCCTTTCATGCTGGGAGTCATGCTGGGAGTGCCCTTGATGACTGACTCAGGATTTCAGGCAAACAACCTTGTGTGTTTGTGGAACAAATATCAACCCATCCAGGAGAGCCGAACTGGTTGTAAATCCAATGGGCATTTACTGCAAGGCTCTCTGGCTTCCTTGGTAGCTGGGTCTGAGCTGTGCCTAGAGCAGGGCTTCTTGGCACTGGTTCTTCTCCAAAGCAATTATAGATCTCTGGAAGTGGTTCCAGACATTGGTCTCTTTTAAACTTCATGAGGTGCCCCTGATGGTTAGCAGGGCCAAGACGCCTGGTTTCAGTGGGGTAGGGAGACCCATCTTTCCCTCTGCCTGTGCCCTCGCCAGTCACCTCAGGCATGACTTAATGCCTCAGTCACTGGCTGCCTGATGGGGGATTCAGAATGCTCAGGCCATCTGTGATGAGGATGTCAGCTTCCTGTAGGAGCTTCGAGTCTCCCTGTGGTAGATACTGTCATTTATTAGTAGTGACTTCCTGTTCGCTGATGGAAGTAACCTTCAACTAGTCTGCAGAACTCATTGGCCAAGTCCCAGGGGACATCAGATTCTGCCTCCACGAAATGATGATAGCACTGAGCCCTTGGATACTGCACTGGCAAGTCAGGGTTTGGAAGATATGGCTTTGACCCTCTGCTTGGTAACTCTCTATTGAAAACAGGAAAGTTATTGGAAGTTGCCTTTAAGAAATTTCAGAAGAGGGAAATCATCCTTTTGTATGTTCTCCTGAGATTCTTGGGAGACTGAGAGTGATTTGCATCATAGAAGATGGTAAATCAAAGAAGGAAAATGTTACCTCCAAAACGGGCACATTCTAGCACTTTCTACATACCAGGGACTGCCCTCAGTGCGTTGCTTACTTCACGTCTTTTATTCTCATGATTCTATAAAGTTATTGTACGTTATTATTTATTTCCATAAATTTGTACCCATGGGGAAGCTGAGGCTCAGAGAAATACTGTGACTTGCCCAGTCCAGTCTGGGGGCTTCCAGAGCCCATTCTTTCCATGCTACTTTATCTCAGCATCTTAAAGGACCCCCAAGATCCCATAGGCCAGTCCCCCTCTTCTGATGTTTGTCCTCTACAATATCCTTTTCCAGCCATTGGTGACCTTTGCTTGTACACCTCCAGGAACAGGGAACTCACTCCCACTCAATGCCGTCCATTTCACTGTTCAGACAACACTAAGGTGGAGGGCTCCTTAATTCCTCAGTTGAATTAAGGCAGGACATAAAAGTAATAAGGAAAAAAAATAAGTAAGTAAGTGAATAAATAAATAAATGAAGTGAACTTCTGTCACCTAGTAGCTTCCACTCATTGGTCTTAATCCTACCCATTACAATAATAACAGCATAACTAATATTTATTGAGCAACTGGTATGTTCCAGGCACTGTGCTAAATGCTTTACATTTCTTATCTCACCTTATGCATGAAGAACCTGAAGTGTAGAGAGGTTCAGGCTGCACTTGCTGGGACCAGAACCCAGACAGCCTGATGTGGGGTCCCTCGTCTAAGCCCCTCCTGAATCCTATGTCCGTAAGCGCCTCCCACGTCCTGTGTCCGTAAGCGCCTCCCGCGTCCTGTGTCCCTAAGCGCCTCCCGCGTCCTGTGTCCGTAAGCGCACTGGACAACTTTGATGGCCCTTCACTTCCCTCACATCGCTCTGGGACTGCAGGGTATTCCTGGAAGGGTTTGCTGCTCTCTCCTCCCTCCTCCTCTGTTCGGTCCTTGTTCTTCCTTTCCCATCCTCCAAGGGCCCGCCAGCCTGTCTGACTCAAGGCCAGGACTTTCTTCTGAACTGGGTCCATCCACCGTTCCAGCCAGCATTCAGTCTCTCAACTCCAGAAGAGGATTCTCTCAGGAGGACTGTGCAGAATGCTTCTGCTGTCTGTTAAGACAGAGGAGCAAGCCATTTCCTGGGATAGAAGGAGGCCCCAAGTAGCTTCCACCCACAGCTAATAATGCCAACAATAATAGTAGCTGATTTTCTGGGAACACATCATGTGTGTGCTGAGCTCTGTACTGGTGGTGGGACCCCAGTGAGTCCGTGGTCTCTTGACCTTGAAATGTTCTGGGACCTCGGCTCTGGAGATTGTGTTCACTCTGCTCAGGGTAACCTGCTCAGCCATCCAATGGTTAAAGCCTGGGTTCCTGTGGTCCTGATGCTCAGAGCTGTGTGACCTCAGAAACAGCAACTACCCTCTCTGGGCCTTGTCTTCTCATCTATAAGATGGGTAAGAGAGGGTTGCTGTGATGATTAAGTGATGTCATTCACTTGAGTACCTGGTACAGGTAAGTGAGGAGAAACAGCAAAATACCAGCTGGGTCTCTTCATAGTCCCATTTAAGTTCTGAGTGGACCCATGATTTCTGGTGGGGCTTCATGGTTTCTGCAAATGTAGACTTGTCTGAAGACCTTATTGGGTCACCCTGACACAGGTGTTTTGGTCCCCATCCCCAGGGTGGAAGAGGAGGCTGATCAGCTTCCAGGATAACTCAGGGTGTGTGTGTGTGTGTGTGTGTGTGTGTGTGTGTGTGTGTGTGTCCTCAGATGTTTGAATGACTCGACGTTACTATTACAGTGTTATTTAGTTTTTCTTCTTCTTTTCAGAAAGGGGATGTTTGGGCTCAAGTTGAAGAAGAAGAAGAAGAAAGCAGAGACGGGGCTAATCCTAGCCAATAAGGCTGCCCAAGGTAAGGCTTTGGGGGGTGAGGGAAATGCACTGCCCTGCAGCCTACAGGTCTCATGGAGCTGAGTCCACCAGGCTGAGAATGGAACTCTCCCTCCATGGGAGCAAGGCGGGACGTGTGCTGCCTGCTGGGTCTTCAGGCCCTGCTGCTCTCGCAGGAGTGGCATCCATCCCAGGACTGCTGGTCACCTGGTCACTGGGCCAACTAGGGTGGGGTGGACACCTGCTGGGCCGTGGAAGAGGACCCTAGGGAGAGGCTGCAGCAAGGTTCAAGCTCCTGTTTCTGTCCTGATTTGCTCCCTGGCCCAGGAATCTCAACCCATCTGTGATTCTCAGTTTCTCCCTCTGTGAAGTGGGCACCATGGGGGCTGCCGGGCTGACCTCACATGCCTTGAAGAGGATCCAGTGAGAATTTAAAAATAAGAGTGAGGACAGCAACTGCTACAGGAGAGGCTTATTTATTGTCTCGTTCGACCCTGCCATCATCCTACCAACGGGTGTTGCTATTTATAAACAACAGGTTTACAAAGAAGGTAGTAGAGATGCAGAGAGAGAAAGTCAAATGTGGGAGCTGCTGAGTTTGCAGGGCACAGTGGAAAACGAAAATGCAAAGCCATTGTTAAGAAATTATGAAGTTTCTGGAGGGCAACAGCAGAGGATTGGGCGAAGTGTGATGAGGTCCTTCAGATCACAGGACCCTGTGTGGCTGCACAAACCTCAGAATCTGCCCTGAGACTGGGAACACAGAGCCACGAAGCAGTGAGTGGGATTGGGAGGTCCGTCCGGGCTGTCTGAGATTGCGTCCTCCGAATGGACCGTTTGCTTCTTCAAAAGAGCAAACGAATCCCCAAGGTACAGTGTGAAGTGTGCCAGTGGGGCCAGACCCAGCATCAGGAAGACTCACAGGTTTGTTGAGTCAAAAAAGGATTAAGCACTTTAGTTGGGCAGTTCTGTGGTGGTCTCCTAGAGGCTTCTGCCCAGTGCCCCTTGACAACAGCCAATGCAAGGCCAGTTTTCTGGACCATTTCCAAACCAAAATGGTGCAGTGGGTCTGCTTTATCTTCACCCCTCTTGCCTTCTGGGGGGGGGGGGCTCCTTCACCCTTCACTGCTGCCCCCTGTGGGTGTCCTGTCACTTCGTGTGCCTCTCCCCCAGCTCACTTCCTGCCCTCACATATAACCTACAGTGGAAATCTATGGAAACTCGTTCAAACCAAAGTGTTGGTAATAACAATGAAGTCATCCTTGGATGGGATGAGAGGTATTTTAAGTGGGGGCAGGGCTTCAAGCTGCTGACCAGGGAATAGGTGGAAAAGGCTTTTAGGTCTTTTCTGGTATCCTTGAAATTAGGACCCTGCAGTAGGTCCCAGGGCACAAGGTTGAATAAGCCAGTCCCTTACGTTCAGGAACTTATGAAAAATAATATTTAGGACACATTTAATAAGTCCCTGCTGCTTTTTAGTTGACATGCATTGTTCATGAGTCTAAAATGTAGGTTCCTTTGCATCTGTTCTACAAGAGGTACAGAGAGGTTAAGTACTTGCCCAAAGCTGCACAGTTAAGAATTGGAGAAACTGGCTCCCCAGCAGAAGTCATTCTTATACAAGAGCCTGGGTTTTCCTACTCCATGGGTCAACCTCCAGGTAGCGGCCGCTACTGACTACACTGGGGAGGAAAGAACAAGCTGGTGGAGATTTAGGGCAGCCAACCTGAGCCATTTCAGAGAAGCTGGCTCCCCTGGCTCATTCTAATTAGAGTCCTTAGCCCACAAAGCAAACAGGGCAGAGAGGTACCAGGCCCCTCCTAGAAAGCAAATAGCATTCATGCTGCTGGCCAGGGGCTTGCTCCGTGGGAGACTGATAAAACAAAGTCCATAGAACTGAGGTTACTCTGGTGTCTCATTTTTTTTTGGCCTGGTCTGGGAAGTTAGGGCTTTTCTGGATGAAGTGTTTGAAGATTCTCCAAGTCAGTGCCTCTCATATCCTTGTATTTGAGGCCTAGAGTGGCTCTGTCTTAATTTCATAAAATTCCAATGATCCTAACCTATCCATTAATTAGTTACCCAATGAAATTACCAAGTTCCTTTCATGATCAGGCGTTCTTTCATTTCCTCAACAAATGCTAAAGGATGGTCTGCTGAGTCCTGGGTCCTGTGCTAGATTCTGGTATAGAACGGTGCACTTGAGTAGGGCAGAGGGAGGATAGCCCTGTGTAGGACTCTTCTGTTTGCCTTTCTAAATCAATTCTCCACCCCTTTCCAGCTGTTCTGGGTCCCAAGAGGCTGACCTGTATTGATGCAGAAGCCAGGTCCCTTTCCAGTGGGATGCCCCAGCAGGAAGTCTGAGGAGGGGCGGGGGTGTGAGCTTGGATCCAGTGGCTGGATGTGTCCCTAAACGGAACAGTTGTAGGGAAGCTGACTCGGTCTGACTTCCTCTCCTTCCAGCTTCTGGTAACTGCTCTCTTGCTTTATTTTTGGGGTCTCCAAGCACAAACAGCTTGGCTGCCTTGAGCCCCAGATAGCTGCACAACTTTTTGTGATTTTCCTGTACCCACACCTTTGTAAAAAAAGTTTTCAAATCATCCTGTTCTGAGGGAGGGGGATGGGCAAGCCTCTTTTATCTACTGAGACCTGAGGAGGTAACTGCATTACAGGTTGAGAAGTGGGCTATAAAGAAAATAGACAGTAGAAATATAACACCTCTGTGAGGTAGGTAATGTTGGCCTTGCCTGGCTTTATCGATGAGGAAAACAGGGCTGAGAAGTTAAGTGACTTGCCCCAAATCATGATGTTAGGAAGTGGCAGAGCTGGGATTTCTACCAAACCTTTAGACTCAGGGTTTTGAACTACACCACGCAGTCTGTTTGGTTTTTGCCAAAAATTTGGCTAAGAAGTGGTTCTTAATCTTTGCTGCACATGAGAATCACCTGGGGAGTTTTTTTTTTTTTTTTTTAAATGGACATCCAAGCAACATCCCAGATCAACTAAATCAGAAGCCCTCTGTGGGGCAAGAGGCGGTCTGAAGAATATGTTCACTATCCATTCATTCAAATTTTCTAGACACTCATGGATTCATTTCCTGTGGCTGCTGTAACAAATGACCACACACGGGGTGGCTTAAAATAACCCACACTAATTTTCTCATAGTAATGGAGGCGGGAAATTCACAGTCAGTATCTTGGGGCCGAAATAAAAATATTGGCAGGGCCCCACCCCCTCGGGAGTATCTGATTCCTGCCTCTTCCATCTTCCGGCGGCTGTGGTGGGGTCTGGCCCATCTCTGCCTTGTGATCATATTGCATTCTTTTGTTCTCCTCTGCCTCCTTCTTTTGATACATATGATTGCAACTAGGACCCACCTGTATGATAAGGGCTAATCTCCACTGCAAAATCCTTAACTTAATCAAAGACCCCTTATCCAAGTAACATTTACAGGTTCCGGGGACTAGGACTTGAGGTCTTTGGAGTCTATAATTCAACCAATGACACCTTTCTACTCAAAATAGGCCCTCAGACAGCAGGAGCAGGCTTACCTGGGTCATTGTTATTAGAAATACAGAGTCTTGGGCTCCACCCCAGACTCACCGAATCAGTATCTACATTTCAAAGCTTTTCAGGTGATTCTTATGCACATTAAATTTTACTGAGGAGGTTCAGAGGGAATACATGACTTGTCTTGACTTGTCTGAAGGTCCCCTGTGGCAAGGTCGTGACTTGAAATCACGTCTTTCAATTCAAATCTCGGTTTCTTTCCATAATGCCATGCATATAAATCTACTCTTTTTTTGGAAACAGAAGATGAATATATAATTTTCTTTTTAGAAAAATTAAGGTATGTGCCTTTCTTTTATGTTAAGTTTCATGCTGCAGGGACTGTCTTATAGTTGCCTTGTCCACCTCATGGTGATTGGCATAGTGCGGGGACAGTTGAGGCTCAGACCACCACTGTGTATCCTAATAGACAGTTTTCTTCCTTTGTTTGCCTCTCTAGATGGCCAGAGTGAAGCTGAGGCACCACAGGAGGGGCCTCCTCAGCAGGAAGGACCGGGAGGAGATTCGATTAATGATCAGGAATCTGTCATTCCTATTCCTGCAGCTCCTCCAAAGAGAAGGTACAGTGTTGGTGCAGGCAGTTAGCACACGTTTGCTGAACACCTCCCGTGTGCAGGTACCTCTACAGGTTCTGGGAAAAAGAGAATGATACCTCATCACTGTCTGCAAGGAGCCAAAGGTCTAAGACAGGAAGACAGAGGTCTGTATCTACTTCTTGTCCTCTATGGCAGTGCTGGCCTCTTGATACCAGTCCGCTGTCAGCAGGCCAGGGGCCCAGCTCTATCAACTTCTGGCCTTCAATCCCCTGAGTTAAGGCCTACTGTGCCTCATAATTCAGGAATGTCAGCAACAACAGGAGACAGACTCAGAAGCTGTCCCTCACCTGTTCTTTAATACATCAAGGTGTCAGATCTTTTAGCTTTGTTGTTGTCCCCAATGTTTATGCTACCCAACAAAAAGTCAGAACAAACTGGTCTTCTGCATGTGATTTGCCATTATCAGTTAATAATAATCCCAAACTCAGAGGCTTAATACAAAAATTTAATATTGTTTATGAATCTATGAGTGAGTTGGTTGGTCTTACTGGTTCTAGAGAGTTAGGCATCCATCACTCATGTGTATGTGGCCATTTGGTAACACTGTTGATTTTGGTTGGAGGGTTGGCTAGTGGTAGGCTGATCTGGGATTGCTTCACTTGGACCACTGAGCTCTCCTCCATATGGCACTAGATCCTCTAGCAGGCTAGTCCAAGTTTATTCCAATAGTGGTGATGGCAGAGTTCCAAGAGAGGGAAGATGGAGTGGAAGTACACAAAGTCTTTTGAGCCTAGGCTTGGAATTAGCAAAAGTAATTTCTGCTGCATTCTGTTGGCCAGTGCAAGTCACAAGTCCAGCCCATGTAAGAATGAGAGACTACAAGGTACAAGGCAAAAGAGCATGTATCCAAGGAGTCGAATACTTGGGGCTATCAATGCCTTCAGTTTACCATGTTTGTTTATGTCGATTTCTTACTCATGGTAATTCCTCATACACTCCCTTTTTTTTTTAAATTTTTTATTTTTTATAAACATATATTTTTATCCCCAGGGGTACAGGTCTGTGAATCACCAGGTTTACACACTTCACAGCACTCACCAAAGCACATACCCTCCCCAATGTCCATAATCCCACCCCCTTCTCCCAATCCCCCTCCCCCCAGCAACCCTCAGTTTGTTTTGTGAGATTAAGAGTCACTTATGGTTTGTCATACACTCCCTTCTATTTCTGCTCAGAATTCTTACTATCAGTAGAACAAATTAGTCATATCATTCACTTGTGGCAATTACTTCATGTGGTAAAGACTATTATTATTAGTTCCAATTTTAGGATGGAGAAACTGAGTCATAGAGAAATTAAGTCACTTGCTCATTTACATTTATCTCTTGCAGAGACAGAGAAAGAATATGTGATACAGCATAGGTATCACATGTGTGGACGTAGATGTACCTGGGGAAATATTATCATGGCTTATGGATCTTAAAGTGTGTTCTTACTTAATGAAACAAATATGTTAAAACTTTCTTTTAATAGATCAAAACTGTTGACTAAGATCCATGGTGGGGAGGTCAGGTCCCAAAACTATCAAGTAAGTGAATAACTCCTCCTGCCCGGCCTGCCCCAGTTCTTCTGTGAATGAGCAGCAAGGTCTAGAGTGCATACATGTTGTTTTGTGTTGTAGATCGCCGTCACCATCACCGAGGCCCGCCAGCTGGTGGGTGAGAACATTGATCCAGTTGTGATCATTGAAGTGGGGGAAGAGAAGAAACAAAGCACAGTGAAGGAAGGAACCAACAGTCCATTTTACAATGAAGTAAGTCATAGAGGTGACCAGCATCTTCTCCACCACGCTCCCTCTGTTGTCATCTGTAGGAATGGTAGCAAAATAGAAAAGCTGTGTCCCTCCTCACTGCTTCCCATCACTCATCTAAGCCCTGGCAAGCTCTCTGAGCCTCCTTACAAACAACCCTCTAGAGTCTCACCAAAAGGATGATGAAAAGGTGTGGGGAGGAATTCCTGCTGATATTAAATTCATTGCCCTATTTTCAATATACCCTTTTTCTTATTTCGCATATGCTCACCATCCATGATAAGCTGTGGTTTTACATTAAATAAATGTATTGAGTGCAGTTATAAAGAAGATAAACATCTT
Source organism: Mustela nivalis (assembly GCF_964662115.1). NCBI lineage: Eukaryota > Metazoa > Chordata > Mammalia > Carnivora > Mustelidae > Mustela > Mustela nivalis. Next base: position 16,144,828 of record NC_139021.1, on the reverse strand, counting down.
TTTCATGAAAGAGACACTAGAAATTTATTTATTAATTTTGAAATAGGCACGTTGCAGTGGAAAGTAAAGCAGATGTATTTTTCTAAGGAGTGCAAAAATTGTGACGATCAAAGAGAGGAAAATATCAAAGAGAGACAGAAGTCTCTAAATTTTATACACACTAAATTCTTTTTGAAAAAAAAAATTACATAGTAAAAAATGGTAAAAGATACAAAGAGTATAGGGGCGCCTGGGTGGCTCAGTGGGTAAAGCCACTGCCTTCGGCTCAGGTCATGATCTCAGGGTCCTGGGATTGAGTCCCGCATCGGGCTCTCTGCTCAGCAGGGAGCCTGCTTCCTCCTCTCTCTCTCTCTGCCTGCCTCTCTGCCTGCTTGTGATCTCTCTCTGTCAAATAAATAAATAAAAAATCTTAAAAAAAAGATACAAAGAGTATAAAATGATATATGATGAAAAACATATGTCCCTCTGATCTTTGATCCCTAAGCTCGCATCCCTCCCAACTCATTCTCACCAAACATTTGTGTATCCTTCCAGATACATCTTAGACATATACAGTGTGCAAACAAATACTGTAACCAAATGGTAGCATCCTATCCACACTGTCTTGGACCTTGATCTTTTCATAAAACAATGTATCTTAGAAATTAGTCTATATCAATACATATAGTTCAAACTCATTTTCCCCTCATTGGTTTAGTTTCCCATTGCATTGATACACCATAATTTACTAAACCAGTCCATTCTCTCATTGATGGATATTAATTTTTTTCAGGTTTGGGATACTACTTACAATAATATTAATATGGCATAACTGGGACAAAGAATATGTGTATTGAAAATTTTGATATCACTAAATTGCCCTTCAAAGAAGTAACAACTTACACTCCAACTAATAGTGTACAAGAATGCTTGTTTCCCTATAGGCACTTAGACACTGTGAATTATCAAAAAATGCAGCAAACTCTTAATTATTTCCCTAATGGGAATAATAATTGAAAAGGGAGTCCATAAGAAATGAAATCAACAGAAAATAACCAAATCCCATTTGAGCTGTTAATTCCCTGCTTCGTTATCCATCACTCCTGTCTTTGAGGCTCTTACTAACGTGAGATTTTTTCCTTCCCATCCTACCCATAACATCCTTCCCATCATCTCCATAACAACTTTTAGCATGGGTGTGACGTGAAAAAATATGTATGAAAATGTTTTAAAACTGCAAAGCTCTACAGGTTTGTTAAATGATATAATTAGTATTTTCTTTATGCATGCAAGTCTTGGATCTAAATGACACAAAACTGGGCCTGTGTATCATCAGTCGACACTCAAGTAAAAACACAGAAGTTGAACTGAAAACTTTTATTATAGCTTTTGACTCTAATTTTCAAGCCCAAGGCCCACCAGATGTTGAAGGAACCCATTAATAGGGACTGGGGAATATTTTCCAGCCAGAAAAATGTGTGTGGCTCAAAGGTCTAGCGAACCTGTGTGAGGTAATTGAGTTTGAAATGTGAAACTCAGCAGAAAGCAATAAACACTGGAACTAATTTATTGGTCCAAGGAACTCACAGCATTTCATCTATCAGGACAAGGTATTTCATGTGTTTTCCATATAAAAGAAATTCTGAACAACACAACTCTTTAAAAGTTTGAACATATATATGAAAAACTTCCTGAAATGTCATGGTATTTTCTGATTTTCTTAAACAGAAGACATTGAATGTAACGTGGCCTGTCCTTAATCTCCAGGGACTGCCAGTTTGAAGGTTTTTTTATTATGATGTATGATGGCATCTTTCGATTTCTACATTTTGGTTTTTCTGCGTTGCCCTTTAAAAGCAGGCTGTGAGCAGTTAGTTCTCCCTTTTCTGTTGCTGTCCTGTTCATCTCTAAGGTCCTTTCATTATTCCTCCACCTGGAAGCTCAAAACAAACATTCTACAAAGCAACTTCCTGGTCCTGCCTTCCCCACCCCTACCAGTCCCCAAAAGACACAACCCACAGCAAAACACCACTCCATCGTTCTATATCTTAGGAGAATATAGCCTCACATTTGGGAGTTACTCGGTAAAGTTCAAATGGTGAAACATCTAGTACTTGAAGCCCTCATGTGAGGACTTCTGGAGAAGTAGAGCCGTGCTCTCAGGCTCAGAAGTAACCAGCTGTCTGAATCCAGGCATGTCTTTTAAATCCTTTAGTCTTCAGTCTCTTAACTGTAGACTATAGAGACTGGCCTAGAGAGTTTCTTCAACTCTAATTTCAATCACTTTCTTAAAATTAGAAGCCCTCCTTGTCCATAATTTCTTCTCATTCTCTTTCTGGTTATTCTTGAGAATGGCCACAAAGATGTTTGAAACTGAAACGTGCTGAGAAAATTAGATTTTAACTAGATTCACCCCAAATTAAAACCACGCTGAGATATGATTTTCACCTATCATTATTTATAGGTCAAAAAGTCAAGAGAATTGATAATATCAAGGGTTGTCAGGGGTATGGAGAAATGGCTTTTTTGTATGCTGCCAATGAGAATGTAAAATGGCTTGGCCCCTTTGGAAAGAAATTTCATATTATCTACTAGATATTTACATGCCCATAAGCCATGACCTGATAATTGCACATTTTATGTCCATTTTAGAGGAAAATTCATGTATATCCTGTGCAAAAATGAAGATGACAGCATTTTTTTTCCATTTGAAAAAAAAACTGGAAGGAATGTAGGTGACCCTAAATAAGGGATGACCTGTTGATTGATGATGCATCCATGCCACTGAGGACCATGCAGCATTTGGTTAAAATGATAGAAATCTATGACTAGTCCAATAATAAAGTTCTTAGATGCAAGCCTGGAATTTATGGTCAGAATGAACTTTCTGTTTTTTAGTACTTTGTCTTTGATTTCATTGGACCCCAACTGCATCTTTTTGACAAGATCATCAAAATCTCAGTAAGTATATCATTGGTGATGAAGTGGTGGTGGGAGAAATTCTAGGTTTTAGGAACTCTCTAGAACAGCTCGGCCTGCTTAGAGGTGAATAGGTCTGGGAGGGTGAGTGTGAGATGGTGAGTTCAAAATCAACAGGTAGAACATGAAATAACTAGTGTGGAAGAATTTGGGAAGGAAAATCTCCTCAAGGAAACCTGTGCTTCCTGAAAACAAGTTATAAGCCACTCTCAAGCCACCATGAATTGAATTGTAGAGTTTACTAATGTGGGAATTTGCAGCATATGCTTCAAGTGCCATCTTGACAGATTGCCATTTTGAGTTGATTTATTTCTTTTTATGAGATGAGTTGTTAGTGTTTCTCTCTTGGGATGATATTCACACTAATGATAATTAATCACACTGCTAACCCCCTCCTCGTTGGTAATGAATAGAGAAGTAGGAAAAGGCATCAGGAAGGAACCAAATATGTCAGTAATGCTGATCAGAAAATGTGATTTGGAGCAAGTGGTTTCCATTTGGCCTCTTCATAGTTGCCTCTGAGTGTAGACCTTAGGACCTGCTCATGGGGGGTTGTGTCTGCTGCACAGACCCTTCCTCAGCTCCATGGGTGAATTCCTGTCTCCACAGATCATGTGAGACAGAGAAGCTTCTTGGTCTAGCCAGACACCTTATCCAGGTGGCCCACCACATGGAGGACAGGAATGGGATGGGAGAGTGCCCATGTGAAAGTACCTGCCCAAAAGAGAGAGAATGGGGGCCAGAAAGGATTGATGCCAGCCTCACATCACTCAGTTAAAGGACAGACAGACCAGTGGGTGACAGACTGCATTTATCTCACCAGTCTGGGAAATCACTGCTTCTCCCATGAAGAGGTTAGCATGGCTCTGCATGCCTGAGTGAGGCCAAGTGAGTGGTGGAAGGGTATGTGCTCTCTTCCTAATGGTTCTGAAAGGATGAACTCCATACTTTATGTGCCAATGCAAGACATGTGGAGAATGAGGAAATGTTTTCCTCAGCAGTGACTCCAACTCTAATTGGAATTTTGAAGATGGAAAAACTTCTCTTGGAGACTTCCTTGCTTGTCTTTACCATCCACCTAACTCTAGAACATATATTACATTATACTTATTATATTATACTCATATATTTTACATTATATATGTACATAATAATATAGATATAACATAGTATATATAGGCCCTGCATTAAGTCTTAGGTAATAGTGGAATTATTATATTCTCTTGATCAGGGGCACTTGAAGAATGTGACTCTTGAAGAATGAAAAGTTATCAAGAATCAAAATTCTTAAAAAAAAATAAGAGCCTTTATTTATGTATCTAAATTTTCTTAGAGGAAGAGCACAAGTAGGAAGGGACAGGGAGAGAGGGAGAGAATCTTAAGTAGACTACACACTCTGGAGCCCATTGTGGAGTTTGATCTCACAACCCTGAGATCATGATTTGAGCTGAAACCAAGAGTCAGATGCTTGACCTAGGGAGCCACCCAGGTGCCCCAAGCCAGACATTCTTAATTTGAATCTCAGGCCTGATGACAAGTGGTGCAGAAGATATTTCGGGCCCCAGGGCATTGCCTAGGAATGTTACATTGCATAGCTCTGGCAACCATCTGTTTGGGAGATTGGCAGTGGAGCTGGGTCCTGAGGAACTGTCTAGATTTCAGGCAAACAATTAATAGTTAGATGTTTATACCATAGCATAGACAAGGGTCATGACTCTCTGTGGGACAGTGGATTTTCACACTGAGGACCAAAGCTGGTATTGCTATTTTTCTTTCCCTAACTTGGAAGAAGAGAATACTTTGGGCTCCCCAAATGACTCTTAGGGACAGAGATAAAAGGTTTTAAAGGTAAAACTCCCTTTGGAGGAGAGTGTTATATTAATATAAGTTTTCTGGTAGTTCATGAGCTAGAAGTCAATGTGCCCCAAATAAATTCAACATGAGAGAAGAAGGGGGCGGGCACAGTAAGCAGATGCTATTGGGATAGCCAGGCTGTAGTAGACCATGGTGGTGCCAAAGACCATCTTTCCTTGCCAATGACCCCAGGCATACAGGGCCCCCAGAACTCTGTGTGTGGAATTCCTTGAAGTCCCTAGAATCCCATGTGTGCCCACAGCAGGGTACCTGGCACTCAGACTGGTGGATGGATTATTTGAGGAGGTCTCCTGTGTTATTTAAAGACCTATGTGGGCTCTTGTGTCCCATTGTGCCGATAGGGACCCAGATGCCTTTGATCTGAGAAGAGAGCATGAGTCAGGCTTATGTTCTTGCTGGGGCCTTTGGGACGCCATGGTAGCAACTGCAATCATGGGGAGGTTTGGAGTGAGCTTTGTATGTGTGGCCTTAAATAACTCCTCCCCTTGAGCCAAGCTATCCTTACTTGCCCTCAGTTCTCTTAACTCCCCTGTGAAGTTTGGGCAAGGTAGTAAATGTTGAAAGGGAGACTGGAAGATCATTATTTCTTCATTTCCTGAAGTCAGTTGAATTTATTTTCGTTAGTCGCCTCTACCAAAAGGAGCTGTTTAGAAATCCCAAAAGTCTTCCATTCACCCATCATTCGATTAGTTAATCATTCATTAATTCATTGAATGTTTACTGGACACCTATTATGAACAAGGCTATGCATGTGGTGGGTAGAAGAAAGTAGGAAACTGTTTTTGATTCAAGGAACTCACAGAATGTCATAGAAGGAAGCCCAGAGACCCTCTAGTGTAACACAGCTGGTATGGGAACCCCTGTCACCACCTCTATGACATGGGGTTTTTGGTGTACTGCTTGGTTAAATCCAGTGATGGATAGTCACTATCTCTAGAAAAGCCCACTCATTGCTGGGAAGTTCTATTATAAAACCTATCCTTGTAGTGAGATGTGTCTCTCTTCCTGTGACTTGGGATCCACATGGGGAACCTATTCCTTCTTGTACACAGTGGTGTTTCCAAGACTGGAAAATACTTCAGTTACAATCACTCCTCCTCCACAGTTAAAGGTTGAACTACTCCTGCTCCTTCAGCAGTCTCTCATCAGTGTGCCTTCTGAACCCCGTGCCAGGTCTGCTGCTTTCTTTTAGAACTTCCTCATCTTGATAGCCCTGCATTAAATTGTGTTGCTCTCACCAGCCCGGCCCTCTGCTGCTGACTTCTGATCAGATAAAATATTGAGGATGACCCTTCCTTTGTTCTGACTATTGTGCATGTCCCAAACTTCTCAGAGCACTATGTGGCAGATTCTCTGAGTAAGTTGTGAGCAGAGTATGGTGGAAGTTTAGGAGAGAAAAGAGACTTTCATCTGTGGTGGATAAGGAAAGGCTGCTTGGAGGAGGCAACATTTGTTCTAGGCAGTGAAAGATGGGTAGATTTTCAGTAGACAGAGATGGGTGTTAAAAGGTAGGTTGTACCAGAGCTCAATTTGGTTTAAAAAGATACTTTTCAGAGAGTGAGATTTGTTAGGTATCCTTCAATAGCTGAAAACCTCCTAGGAGGGAGAGGTCCAGGTGAGATGCTCTGGATGCCCTTTTCACTTGATGACCAAATGTCATTATGCTCCAGAGAAGAGTGAAGGCCAGACGAGCGTCAAGGTCTAGAATCCTCACTGAGGTGTCATGAACCCATTTCACAGATTGATCTTCAAAGAAATCTGTAGCAGCTGGACTCACTGCTCCATCTCTCCTTAGGTCTTTCACCACAAGCTGATAGGCAGCATACTGATCGGCTCCTTCAAAGTAGACCTGGGGACTGTGTACAACCAGCCTGGTAAGGAAGCATTTCTTCCCAATATCTCCCTTACTTACCTCCTAGTTTGCCACACCTGATGGTCAACTCATTCATGTGCCCATCCGCTGACCCACTCACTCAATTACACAATTGGAACAACCCTGGCCCTTTCCCACAACATTTACAATCTGATGACAACATTCTCTTTCATGTTTTCCTCCCCCAACAAACTCTATCTATAATTCAGAGCTGTGATGATGTACGACGCAGGCAGTAAAGGTGGCATAGGAATTACACATATGGACTCTGGAGCCAGATAGCTTGGCTTCAAATTCCACCCTGCTCTTTCCTGGTTGTGCAACTTTGGGCAAATGAGTTGACGACTCTGCTTCTTCATCAGAGAAAATGAAGATAAAATAGTACCTCCTTTCCAGGGTTGCTAGAAGATTAAGTTGATATATAAAGTGCTTCATAAAGAACCTAGCTCAGAGTAATGGCTGTGGCATGCCATATAAGGTTTTGCTGTATAATTCTTATTATCTCTGATTTATAGGAAAGTGAAACTCAGAGAAGGCAGGTAATTCGTCCAAGGTCAGAAGCTGATAAGTAAGAAGGCCGTCAACAGATCTAGATTTTCTCATGAGAGGTCCCTTCTCTTCAAAGCAACTTCAACTCGCACGAGTCCAGGGGGCCAGCCCCTGGGTATATCAGAGTGCAGTGGGTGGGGCTAATAAGGCCTGCTGCAGACTGTGGGGAACAGGAACACTTACAACCCACATGAAAGGCACAGTGGCCCCTCAGCTCCCATACCTCCTGCTAACACATGGAGCTGTGCATTCTGTTTTGGAAGACCTAACAGCCTTTTTTTTTTTTTTTTTTTTTTTTTTTTTAAAAGATAAGTCAGAGGTCTAGAGCTTTTGAAGTTTGGACTGACAGTGTACACCAAACAAAAAGATGCATGAGCCCCATTTATAGCCTGCGAAAGAATATGTGAATTCTCTACTCCGTTAATGTTCTCCTAGCCTATCCAAGCTAAGAACCTGTCTAGGCAATTAGCACTGAGTGGAAGGCTTTCCAAATACCTGTGGCAGGTTGGAGAAGACAGACAAGAGGGTGGTAACAAAAAGAAATGGGGAAGGAGAGGAGGCAGCATGAGGTTGGGAATACTGGAAAGAGCCACCTCCTGGGTGTTGGACAGGACTGGCTGCACTAGCTGAGTCCAGCTGTGCAGAGGATCTGAGCTGTCAGGACGCTTTTACAGGTCATCAGTTCTGTGACAAGTGGGCCCTACTCACAGACCCTGGTGACATCAGGACTGGCACGAAGGGGTACCTGAAGTGTGACATCAGCGTGACTGGGAAAGGCGACATCTTGAAGACCAACCCCAAAACTCCCGATGCTGAGGAACAAATAGAAAAGTGAGACAAGGCCCATCCAGGGTCATGCAAGAGAAATGATATGTCCCAGGTTCCATCTCTCTTTCCTCCCTCTCCCTCCCCTTCCTTGTGGGCACATGAGAACTGTCAAATTCATGGCTTGTCTACCTGGGATTCTGCTCTATCAGAGGCACCAGGGGAGACAGGTTGTCCTTGTCCTAGAAGCTGACCTCCCAAAGGCTAGCGACACGATTTATCCAAGGTGTCACTAGCCTTTGGGAGGTCAGCTTCTAGGACAAGGACAACCTGTCTCCCTATAATAACCCAAAATAGATAAGCTGTTCCTCAGCTTATCCTACTTATCTGAATTTGGCTGATTTTTCTTTAAAGGAATTATCATTTCAACTAGCGGTTTGTGAAATGGGAAGACTTAATGTCCTTTTTCAAAGTGCAGAGTGGGACATGGTGTTTATTCTATAATTCAAAGACTCGAAGGAATTAGCATTTATTCTGTTCATACCCTTTGCTGCCATTTACACCACAAAGAAAACTCATTTTAGCATTGAATCCTGATCTTTTCAGTTTTTTCTTCTACATCAGGGTCCTTCTTTCTGTCTCTAAACTGCTTCTACCTTTTCTCTCTTCTTCTAAGTGAGAGTTTTTGTTTGTTTGTTTTGTTTTTTGTTTTTTGTTCTCCCTCAAGGAACCTTTTGATCCCTCAAGGGTTTCCATCAGAGAGACCCTGGGCCAGATTCTACGTTAGACTGTACAAAGCAGAGGGGTTGCCCAAAATGAACTCCAGCATCATGGCAAATGTCACAAAAGCATTTGTGGGTGACAACAAGGACCTCGTGGACCCCTTCGTGGAGGTTTCCTTTGCTGGGCAGGTGGTAAGGAATGTTGTCATCACCAACAGCAAACCAGGGCCAAAACTCTGCTCTTTACCTAGGACATTTCTAATCAATTAGCAATAATCGCGCCTCGGATAAACCTCATTGGCTACGATACTGCCACTGCGCAAAGCTAGGACATTTCTAATCAAATGAAATAAATTAAAATAAAAATTAGGAAGTGCCTTAAGAGAGAAAGCTTGTCACAAAATGTGTTGAGTCACATGGCAGGACAGTGGGTGTGGTAGTGACCCACTCACTGTCCATTTAAGATCATGGAGAGGGGCTATGGGGTATTGCCGATTTAGGACCCAGGCAGATAGACCTCCTTCCTTACCTCTGACTAATTTTCTGAGCTGTTACTCAGTCCCCAGGCTCCATAACATCACTACCTGCCTCCCAATCTGCTCCCCAGTCTCCGCAGGTAGTCCTTGTCCTGCATAAGTCTAGACATCTCTGTTCCCTGTTGTTCCCTGCTCAAGAGCCATTGAAAGTACCAGGGCCTGGACACATGGTCACAGCTTAAACCTGGTTGGCTGGACTTTGAAGCTTTGGCTGACACACATGTTGTCTCTGCCCTCACAGTATATGCTACTTGAACTCCTCCTCTTGGCAGGGTGAACATTGTAGTATTTTTTACTTGGATCCCTTAAGTCATATAGGACATCATTTTCATTTTCTGACAAGGAAGCTGAGGTCCAGAAGGGGGAAGTGATTTGCATCAGGTCCTAGTTTTATAAGATACAAACTCAAGGTCTAACTATATCTGCTTTATTCCTGGAGATGCATGGAATAATTCATATTCAAAACAGGCAGGTTGGCCTTTTCCCAGCCCCCCTGTGATTATGAGAACTTCCTGAGGGCAGGACCCATCAATTACTCCCTTTGTCCCTGAAGCCTGGCATGGTGTCTAGTGCAGAGTAGGATGTTAGTACACAGTATTCCTCCCTTATCTGGGCTTTTGCTTGGCATGGTTTCAGTTACTCATAGCCTACCATGGCCTGAAATTATTAAATGGGAAATTCCAGAAATAAACAATTGATGAGTTTTAAATTGCACACCATTCCAAATGGCGGGATGAAATCTTGGGTTATCCTGCTCCATCCTACCCAGATGTGAATCATCCCTTTATCCAGTAAGTCGGCCCTGACTACAGTCAGTCACTTAGCCACCTGGGTTATCGGTACACTCTGGTGCTATGGCAGTATCTGTGTTCAAATCACCCTTATTTTACTTAATAACATCCCCTAGACGTAGGAGGAGTGGTCCTGGCAATTCAGATACACCAAAGAGAAGCAGTATTTCCTTTAAGTGAAAAGGGAAAA